>NW_026535835.1:8492500-8812500 GCF_028551555.1 Melozone crissalis
ACTTTTATTTCCTTAGGCTTTGTTACCAAGCACTGATTCCAAACATTGAGAAGCACATTTTTGTGTGTGCAGAGGCTTTTGTTGATGAGCTGCAGCCACTAATTGTGAGCCCTTGCTCTGATTTTCTGTCATTAAGAGAAGTGAGGAGTCTGAATCTTGCTCTCCACGGAGCCAACATCCGTGCCAGGGAGTGCATGGGCACCTGAGCTGAAATGATTCAGTAACCACAGCACTGAGCAGGGCTGTCACTCCAGATGTGTCATTATTACTAAACTTTTAATCAATTTTTAAATGAATTACGTGCCATGGGTTCTTACTGCAGCATATTTCTCTCCAGAAGCGAGTGGGATGTGATACTTTGTACTGCAGTTCTTTTGGAACAGCCTTCACTTCTCTTGGCCAGATTTAAATATAAGCAGAGATTTTGCTTAATATGTTTGGAGTTCTCAGGTTTTCATTTTCAAACATTATCACTCCTCCAAAAAAGCAGACCATTTATTTCTTGTTTTCTAACAATTTCTGTTTTTATGTTGGCTCAGTTGGAATATTTTTTATAGTTTTGCCTGTACAGTGTGACAAGTTCTTAGGATTTTATTGTAATTCTGTTTCTGAGACCTGATCCATCAATGTTTGTATATTGGCAGATTGGACTGAAGCCAGACCAAAGCCATAAATTCCATTTTTTAAAATGGTCTCCTTATGTATTTTGTGTGTCTCTTTAGGTAGTAATTAGGATTTAATAAAAGGGAAAAGCTCAGCTGCACTGAGTGTTGACTTTTTAAAGGCATGAGCCATGTTTGGAGAATTCTCTCATTTCACAACCACTTTGTCCAGGCAAAATCACTTGCATTCCTGGGGAAATGTTTCCTCTGTTTTTATCTTAGGCTTCATCAAAGGAAACAATGGAATAAATAAAGGAATATATAAAGGGATTTGCCAGGCTGTGAGTGTAGGTATGCATTGGTGCACACACATATGTGTATATTTAGAGATACAAAGATAGAAATGTATCTCCAGACAAAGAATAAGTGATGCAATCAGAATTTTTACCAATTTAAACCTAGAGCTTTCATTTCTATGCACAGTCACAGAGTCCATTCCCTAATCATAGACCTTGTCATGAATTTCAATGAGCAAGTATGATTCATGGCATGCAGAATGAAGCAGGAGTTCCAGTAATACGTGAATTATTTGATTTTTAATAACACAACTTCTTTCTTTAGAGTTTTGTTTCAGTTCTCCAGCAGTGTAGATTTGACTGATGTGTCTCAATGGGTGAAGCCAGGAGTTGATTTTTTGCTGCATTTCCCTCAGTGGCACTGGATGGATGTGGCTGCAGTGTGGGGTGAAATAACAGCTTAAACATTAATTTAACTCAAAAATCTTTGCTTCCAACTCAGGCAGCATTAAAAGTGTATTTCTGCATGTTAGACTTGTCCATCTGGGATAATGCCTGGAAGTGTTTATTACCCTGAGGGTTTTATGCCAGTGAAAAGAGCAGACAGAGTACAAATATCAGTTGGGTTTGCTTTGGAGGGAGGTTTGGCTGCTCTCATACCCACGGCACTGCTGAACAATCAAGGGCAAACTTGGAATGTGGCAGAACTTTTGAGGGAAATATGACTGCAAGCACAGGAATTTGAGATTCTCCTGCTGCTCTGGGGAGGAGATAGGTGGGGTTTTTATGGCTGTGACCTTGGGCTTAGCTGGGAGAGATTTCTCCAGAAGTGCAGCAGTGCTGAGCATTGTGCTTGAGCAGGGCTTTAATATTAAATATAGAGAGCAGGCCAGATACCATCTGGTTTTAGAAACTTGGTTTGCACCCAGCTCTGGTAGTTCCAGCCAGTGCAGCACTGAGAATAGTTCCTGCTGGCTTCCAAGTGAAATGTGGAATTGGGGTCATCCCTGTTCCAGTCAGAAATGTTTCATCTTTAATGGGAAAGGTCCACACGGGTTCTGGAACAGCAGAACCAGGTCCTGAGATCTGGGGTTGGGCTGGGAGTGGCTAAATGGGGCCAATCTTGTGAATGGCAAGGATGGGATTCATTTTTTAAATCTGCATTTGTCAGTGAGGCAATGGCAGCAGCAAGTCAATGAACATATGTCAGGGATGGGAATGGAACCAAAACTGTCTGATGGAGGATATGAGGAGTCTGCAGTGCTCAAGATGCAGAACCAATCTCTGGACTGGTCCCCAGGAACTCTGATTTCTGCTGCTTCTTAGATTTAATAATCTCCTTTACAGATCTGAAGGCTTAGATAAACCAGCTCAAGGGTTGAATAATCAAATTATACGTGAACAACATTGCTTTTTGCTTGAATTTTGATTTGTTAATAGTAGCTGGAATCCAGTTAAGCTCTTGTTCATGAATATCACAATTACATTTCATTACTAGACCATATCATATTAAAAATTATAATTACCCCAGGTTTTTTTCCTTCAGAGCTCTCCAGTAAAACCCAGCCCTTTGAGCTAAATTCTTGAAAATACTGGATAAAAAAATGAAATTGGTTTCAATCTCTTAACCCTTTACATGCTGCCTTTTTATATGAAATGGAGTTTCACTCCCTGGATGTTAAAGCAGGAACCTTGTGTTCCCTGAATAATTATTTCTAAAGGCATTTTGGAGGTGGCTCAGGAGCACTTTATATACTGGAAATCATTTTGTGTTTTCACTTCTGTAAATGAATGGATGTTTTAATGAGTCATTGGATGCATCTTACAAAAATATGGGACTTAATTCAGAAGTGCTTTGAGAGACACTGTATTAAAAACTCATCTGGACAAATATCAAGTCAGTGTGGGGGTGGGAGATGGGAATCTGTAGGTTACTGAACAAACTTTCCTGTGTGCAGATAGGAATTTTATTTTTTTTAACTTGATTCTTAGTAATTCAAAATTCCCTGAGTGGTTTTCTTAACAGCAAATTTTTAGTGGTTTTGTGAGTTTGTTGTTTTTTACTTTAGAGGACTAAAATACCTGCATTGAAAAATTGTATGTTTGTATCAGGTAAAAGCAGCATTTCACATTTTCCTCCCTCTGAAATGACAGCTTTGGTTTCCTTTTATATTTTTCTGTTGTGTTTTTCCACTTAACTTTTACTCCTCCAGAACATTTCCCCTCCATATTTAAGGCTCTTACACTCATCCAAGGACTTATTTTAATCATTGTTATTCCTGTAGATGAAGTCAACAGCAGCAGAGGTGACTTTTCTGAGTTATTATGAAGCCTTGTTGTATTTCTGTCCTGCTTTATGTATTTTTGAAACACATGCCAGCAAGGAGAACAGTATTTGCCATATTTTTCTTTCTCAGGCACTGTGTCTTCAAGCTTTGTCAACTGAACAATTCTTTATAATCTTCATTTAATATCTTGTTTTTGAGAGCAGAGTTGCTTTTTTTCTGACCTTCAAAATATTTTAAATTTGAAATGGGAAATTCATTTTTGTATTGGTAAAGAAACAAAGAAAACGAAAACTTATATACCATGGGGGATATTCTTAATTAGAACCAGATCTCAGAAACTGATTTTTTTCTGTGCTGTGATGGAAGCATCATTTGGGATGAAACAAACTTCCAAATTTACAGCTTAAGCCATGAGAGCATAATTCTTATGTTGCTTGTAAGGTAATACCAGTTTTCATTGGGGCTGGAGGAGAAAAGTCAAACCCTGCCTGTTTCAAGAAATCTCAGAGTTTCACACTGTTAACAATTCACATAAAACTGAAATCATTTAACTGTAAAAGAGGGAGATTAATGGGAAAATTGTGGTTTCATTCATGTTGCTTCACCCCATTCATTGGCCTCTGAAGAAGCATTCCCTGCTTGTTCTCCTCTTGCGGGAGCTGTGGATTATTCTTAGCACCAACAACTTGATCCTCTTTCTTTCCCCAGCATTGCCATGGCAACAAAAGAAAATATGACTTCTCAGAGAGGGATGTTGAAGTCAATACAAAGCAAGATGAATACCTTGGCAAGTATCCTTTTCCCTAAATATTGGTGCTGCCTGTGCCTCAGAAGAGTTGTGGCACAATGTTTCACTCTGTCATCAGCAGTGACAAACAGGTCAGGTTTTTATCAGGCTCAC
This sequence comes from Melozone crissalis, assembly GCF_028551555.1. NCBI lineage: Eukaryota > Metazoa > Chordata > Aves > Passeriformes > Passerellidae > Melozone > Melozone crissalis. The sequence continues at coordinate 8,496,588 of NW_026535835.1, forward strand.
CTGATAACCTGACTGAAGCATCTTAATGGGAAATGTGGTAAGTTGGTTTTGGTCAAATTTCAGCACTGCATATAAATTAACAGAATTTCATTTTCAGGTAGAGGCCTGTAACAGCATTTCCTGGCCTTCCCTGCTGTATGCTGTTCTAGAATTACAATTTCATTTCAGGTGCTTTTTGCTTTCAAAACAGCTGAAGCTTGGTGTTCCTCACTGCTTGCTGTGGTTTGCAGCTTAGAGAAGTCAGGGCCTGAGAGCATCCTCTTGTCTGTCACACTCTTGTGAGATTTTGGCTTGTTGGTTTCTGTGCATGTTCTGTCTCAGGGCTGAAGATTGTGCCACGTTGTCAAGTCAGGCACGTTTGTGGTTTTCCCACTTATTCCTTCCCTTCTTCAATAGACAATGTCAGCACTGTTTGGTCAGACACATGACATCCTGGGAAGATGCATCTTGGTAACCCAGAAATTTCATTACAGTTCTTAGCAGCTGGCAAGAACATTCCAATAAAATCTCAGTAAGCTTTGGCCTTAAAAAGATTCTCGATTCCAAAGACACGAAGCTCTGATTGTCTTGTTGGCAGTTGTATTTTGTACATTAAGAGATAGATTTACACCCTGGTGGTTTTACAGAGCTTGCACAGAGTGTGGGTCATGCAATGTGCAGGATTTTCTCAGTTAAATGCCTTTGGTGGTTCTCTTCACCAGTGGCAGAATCCCATTGAAGAAAATGCTTTGGTTGTCTCTTCACCAGTAACAGAATCCCATTGAAGAAATTCCACAGATGTTTTATGTAACCACCCCATTTTTTTTTTTTATTCTCATTTAAACACAATTAATAAAAGTAACTAAGCCTCACATAGTGGAGATTAAAATGGTAATTGAGGTTGCTGCTACAGGACATGAAACAACACGACCACACACTGCTGCTCTCAAGGTGAAGAAAAGGAAAGTTTATTTTCTGACTCCAACATTTTTAGTTTTCCAAAAGTGACAGTGGATTGGAGGGTGAAAGTGCCACCTCTCCAATGACACTGGACAAACCAAAAGTCCATCAAATTCTTCTTCTCCATAAAAGAATGCAAAACAATGAGTTATTTACAGAAAGTGTGTGAGAAAGTTTGCTACAAGAATGTAAACATCAGAAGGCTCAGAAAATCTTAAAAAATCAGGGTGACAGAGGTGATCAGGTGGTGAATTGTGTGTAACTGTGAGCTCTGGGCTGTTCCCTTTTCTCTGCTGATCTGCAGTCACTGAAGTGCAGTTGTAATTCTGCTCTCCATCCACCAGCCTTTACTGCTCCTGCTTCCTCCAGCTTGGGAATGGTCCCAGTGTTGGCATTTCCCCATCCAGCCTTTGGGGCTTGTTGGTGAATCCCTGTTTGTGCTGTGCCCTTGACTCAGAGCCCTCCCAGACCGTTTTCCAGCCGTGAACAGCCTGATCCAAAGGATCAACCTGCGCAAGCGCCGCGACTCCCTCATCCTGGGCGGCGTCATCGGCGTCTGCACCATCCTGCTGCTCCTCTACGCCTTCCATTGATGGCTGCTCCCCCCTGGACTCTGCCAAACCTCATCACACCCTTCCCTCCTCCCAGCCAAGGAAAAGGGACTCGGGGGAAGCATCAGACTCGCACAGCCTGCTCCTGGCTGGGGCTGTCAGCATGGGTGTCTGGAGCTTCTGATGGTAGCCACTGACACTGGGCTTGGGCTGAAGCTGCAGTGTTTCTCCTCCCCTGCTGTTCACCTTCCTTTGGGTTAAATTTGGTGGGATTTGTTTGTCTTTAATTCCCTTTCTCACTGCAAGGTAAGTGCCCATGGGATGCTTAACCAGGACTGGGGGAGCAGTTCCAGTGCTCAGCAGTGCTGGGGAGGTTTGGTGCTGGCTGGGGAGTGGGAGAGGATTAAGTTTGCCTTGTGTGGAAGCTCAGCAGGAAGGCTTTTCCCTCTAATCCCAGCCCAGTACTGAATTTCACCCTGAGAGATGAATATTGCAGCTTTAAGCCTTCAGGTTGCTTTACTACTAAATACGTGTTCTGTAATTCTTTTTAACTCCTGGTTGAGATTCTAGTTATTTCTGCATAATTCATGCTGTGAAAACTGTGCTTCACACAAATCCCTCAAAGTTAACAAAAAAAAGGGGGTTTGTGTTCACTTTTTGCACAGAACATGAATATGAAAGTACCCTCTGAGGGAGATCATAAGATTTTTTGTGGCTTTAAAGGGACTGACAAAGTCCCACTGTGTAAAAAGGGAGCACAGTGTCCCAGCAGCTGTTTACTCAAGTGTTCAGTCATCTGAAAAGTGACCAAACATGAGTTCACCTGAAGGAATCTTTTGGGTGCAAATACTTTCATTTTGGCTGGCATAATAAAAGATCTTTATAAAGACACAATAAGCAGTTTACAAAGCCTATACTGTAATTTAGGTGAAGTTATTCTGATAGTGCAGGTAAGAAGGATATGATCTAAACTGTTGATTGGAAATGAAAATGATGATGGTTATAACAAAGGTTTTGAACATAACTCCTCCTAGCAAAGAGCTGACTGTATGAATAGTGAAACAAGTGTTACTTACCATTATCTGGGAGGGCAAAAACTTTTTCTTGGTCTGGACAGGCAAAAAGAACCCTGTTGTTTGTCTGTAAACAAAGCTGACATCTGCACCTTTGGTACTGCAGCTTCCCAGATTGCAGCTTTTTCTGCTCTTTCAACAACACTCTTCCATCTGTCATATCAGAACCCAATAAATTCAAGCCTTGGCACTGAAATACCTTTCTAAGAACTTGATTAACTCTTTTCACAATCCACTTAGAGTGCTCCTAACAGATTCCATGTATTCCATCTCCCACAAATGTCACAGAGTCCCCAGGTTCTCCTCTGGAGCAGAGTCCAGCGGGATGGACACAATTTTTTACTTCATTTTATAGTGCCTGTGAGCTGGAGGGAATAGAGACTTGTGTAGTGTGCAAACCCACACTGTTACACCCAAAATGTCTGGATTTAAAGGCTTCTTTGCAGACTTAATAACCCTCTGCTAAAAAGTCAACAAGGGCTTCTAATCAGCCATCCTGCCATTGGGATTTGGAAGCATTTGGAATTAAGATGTGTAAAACTGTGGGGCTTGAATTTGAAATAAAGGATGATTATTTGGTTGATTTGGGAACGTTCCCATTTGGAGATGAAGTGTTTATTAAGGGGGTTTATGAAAAAGCTTGATGGATAAAGGAGGGTTATTAATGGATCTGTGTGTTGGGAGATCAGACTCTCCCTGTTGCCTTTTTTTTGATTCCTCCTCCACCCTAAGGGACCCTGATCAGCACTTGTGCATCTGTTTAGGATTTGTAGGATTTGGTTGCTCTATAGTTGGCAATATAAGATCTTCAGTACCATAAATAAATCCATTTATTTAATCTTATAACAAGTCTTTTTATTGGACTTAACTGATTATTTGGTGCATATATTTAATCTTATTGTGAAAAAGCTGCTATGGAAAATATGTAGATTATAATAAATATGTAAACATAATTGATTTTTCATGTTATGAAAATGTTCTGGAGGAACTGATATATTTTAGTATAAAATAATGGAAATATGCTGAATTATCTCTGATAAAGCTTTACTGGAAACGGTTTCGGTGTTGGCAGCCCCTCCATGGTTTTTGTTTGTGCTGGTTTTGAGTCAGTTTTGTGTTGAAAAGTACATTTAATTATCTTTGGAGTTTTCCCTTCATCATCATCTGGCAGAGCGAGCGGGTGTTGTGCTGTGCTCCCTGGAGGGATGTGTTTGCATCTGGCCCAGGGAAAGGCTTCCAAATTCAGGAGAATCAGCCTCATAATTCATCTCTAACAGCCTGGACCTCGGTCAGGACAATGGACTGGAAAATGAACACAGTGGATTGGTAGCATTCTGCCTCAAATCCCAAAATACAGGTTTGTGTGTCTCCTGTTGCTAAATGTGTTCTTGGAGTTTTTCATTCTGTGTGGTTCCTCCTGCTCTGAGGAGAAAAGATGTGGTTAAAGAATCCTCATTCCTGCAATTCCTGCCAAAGTGGCGGTTTCCTAACTCAGCCCAGCAGAAGTGTGCTAAGAAAATCATTGCTGAGCACTGGATTGAAGGGGGGAAATCCAGGGTATTTTACAGGATGTGTTTCACACACACAGACTCTCTTTTTTAATTTCTGCTTCATCCTTCCCAGCAGATAAGCAGCTTCTCCAAACCTGGCCAGGCGCTGGAGCACGAAGGATGGTGTTGGTAATGTTGGTGCCACACTTCACACATGTGGGAATATTTTTATCCCTGTTCTTTAGGTTATTTTTTACCTGTTCATCAGATCCTCAGTCTCTGGTGCTGCAGCAGAGCATTGGCATTTGGGCAACACCCAGACCTGTGTCCACAGCTGTGGCTTCTCCCCAGGGCACTGCCAGGGCTTTGACCTTCCGGGGCAACACTTTTTTCTTAACCAGTATTGATTTCAGGAGTTTTGCATATCAAAGTGAGGTATAAATTACTGCTGGATTACTGAGTAATCAACAAGAATTTTCATTCGTAGCTCACAAGTCCTTTCGTTGCATTGTCTTAAGATTAATGTGAGAAGAGTCAGTTCCTTGCTGGATGTTGGCAATGAAAGGGCAGAAGTAGATTTTTAGGTGATGTGCAAGTGTCAGGTGCAATGCTCACTGCTGTCCTGCTGTGTCCCCTGAGGTGCTGCTTTCCCAGAACTGCACAGGGAGCTGGGGCTGCTCCACCCCTTCTGATGGTGCAGCTCATTTAGTCACAACTAAATGAGAGTTTTAACTCTCTAAATGTAGCAACTTGTTTCCCAAGATCACCTGAGGCATAACCTTTTCCTGTTTTTACTGGTTTTGTCCCAAAGCTTTCATTTGAGACAGGAAGGAGAGGGCAACAGCTGTCAGTGCTGAAGGAGGAAATTCTGGAAGTTCTGGAATTCCTTATAGCAGAATGGGATTGTGGAATGTGCAGGACAGGAGAATGCAGTGAGAGGCACAATGAGCCACAGCTGAGCCAGGTCACATCTCCAGTGCCCTCTGTGCCCTGCACCTCTCCTGGCACTGCACATTTGAGTGGTGATGTTTTAATTCTGAGTACAGAAGCAGCTGTTGGTCTGTGTGGTACTGAGTGAGGAAAGCAGTTCAATAAACACTCTACACCCAAAACAAAGCCCTTTCTCACAAAACATCCCATACCTTGTAAATGAGTTTCTGATTGCACTTTCTGATTATTTTTTTTTCTTTTTCATACACGTTCTTGAAACTTCTATTGTAACTGTAATTATTTTTGTTCTCACCTATTGTGCATTCTCTGTATGTATTAAATTTAAAAAAAGGCTTTGATATGTAATTTAATAATAAATTAGAATTCTAAGCAAGGTGCTTCCTTCTTTCTCCCCTTGACAGTCTCTGCCTACCTAAACTTCAGGGAAGATGCAGAGGGGATTCATCCCACCCCTTTGGAATTGTCTCTGGACATACAAATCAGTGTGTTCTGACACAAAACCTGTGTTCTCAGGTTTTATATCAAATATCAGACGTGGTGGAACCTTTTCTGACCCAAAATGGTTTGGGGCCTGTGTTCCTCCTGCCTGGGAGGGGGCTGATTATACTCGTGGTGGCTTTCCCTGGATTTATTTTTTTGGTTTCTTCACCAGCTGGAACAGGGATGGTTTTCTTTAGAGGTATGTGTTAAAAGGAAGATCTCTCTCTGTGAATTTCTGTTTTCAGGACAGAGGGGACTCTGTTACCGTGACGTTTTCCAGCCCCATTGTGCTCTGCTCCACCTCCCTGGTTGTTCCAGCCAGGCAGCATTGTGCCTGAAGGATCCACCTTGTGCCTGCTGCTTTTGCAATCAATGCTAAATGTTTCAGTGCCACTCCAAATCTGTATTCTCAGAGCAGCAGAGCTGCCTGCTGTTGTGGTACCTGGGAGTGAAGAGAGGGATTTCTCCTTGCAGAGCTGTCGTGCTGTGCCTGTAAACGCTGCCTTAAAGCAGGGGTGCATCTCTGTATCCTTAATGCCTGCTAAATATTCAGGAGTGACCAGATGCTCTCCCAAGGGGAGGCTTTGACTGTATAGCTCAAGCTAAAGAGAGAAACTTCAAAAAAACTTCTGAAAATGGAAAGGCAGTTCTGGTTCCAGACAGTGGGAGTGCAGTGAGTTTTTCCAGTTGCGGCGCTGGTAATAAGTGGTGCATAAAATTCCATCTTCGTTTGGATTAGAAAGTAAATTATTAATGGCACTGAATCCTTTTTTCCTGCTGCCTGTACAGTCAATAATTTATAGTGGCACAGGCATAGGATATATATTTTTAACCATCCCCCTCCCAGAGCAGCGTTGTTGGCGTTGGGAAGCGCTGTCCTCGCTGACAGCCTGGGCGCAGTGGCTGTTCTGCATTATGGATGAGCCTTTCCCCAGCAGCTTTCCTGCTGAAAGGGAGCCGAGCCCTCCATTAGAAATTCACACCAGTGCCTTTGTTTCCTCCCTTTCACCGAACGTGGGCGGTGTACAGCGCCGTGAACTCGATTTCGGAGCGTTTTAATAGAAAACCTCGCTGTTTACAGTTGGTGTTGCCGTTTCCCGAATGCCAGCCTTTCATCCACCATCTCCAGGTACAAAATCCGTGCTGCCAGCGCCGTGCCTCGGCAGCTGGGCTGTGCTCATTAACGCTGGAGCCTGCTGTCGCCTTCATCTTCCCCTGGCTGCAGCTCTGCCCCGCTCCATCCGCAGCCCTTCCCCTGTTCTTTGTTCCTAATGGGACCCTGAGGCTTTGCTAACCCAGATTCCAGAGCCAGGCGGGAGGAGCCTGGCTGGAAATCAGAGCCCCCGCACCCCTGGAGCAGCGTTTGCCATCCTCTCCTCGCGGGTTGTGCTCTGGTTCTCTCGGTTTTGGCACCCGGTGGGTTTGGAGAGGTCTCCTGCCATCGGGGCCGTTCACATCTTACATCTTGTGCTGCTTTGTCTGCACTGCCCATCCCATTCTCCCTTCATTCCTGTTCAGACATTTCAAACACGTGGATTTTTTTTTTTTTTTTTTTTTTTTTTTTTTTGGTTTCATAATTTTCGTTTCTTTCTTAAAAATGCATCCTTTGAACTCCGGAAGGGTTGTCCAGGGTGATTGGAGCTTATCAATCAAAGGCAAACCTGAAGGAAATTCACTGATAACCCCTGAGGTGCACGATCCCAGCACGGGGCTCTCCCACAAATGCTGCAAGCAGGGATGGTTTCAATGTTTTATTTCTTTTCTTATCTCCCTTGCCCATACCCCTCCGTCTGATGCAAGGTTCTTGGAAGTGGGGACAATATTCTTCATCCTCCGTGTTTCTAAAGCTGCACTGAAAATAGAAGCTGCTCTCTGCAGGTTGCAAAGCCCCATTGAGCTGCCAGCTGTACAGTGGAAACTTCCCCAAGATGTTCGTGGTGCCTGTGCCTGGGCATGTCATCTGCTACACAGCCTCCTGCTCCAAGCTGTGCTGAGCTGGCTCCTTCGGGGTGAAATGCTGCTGAAACCTCAGCTTTTTAAAGGGAGCCTTTTCTAAAGGCTCTGCAGGATGCTCGGGAATGTTGCAGGTGTAAAAAGAAATCGTGAGTAGCTGGGAAAGTGCTGATCGGGTGGCCCTGGCAGGTCCAGCTTTAACACACAAACCACAATTTATCACTTTAAAAAGTGACAGGACCCTGCAAGGACCTTGTCCCCATTGGAAATCGCTGGGATCCTTTGTGTGTGCCCCAATTTCAGTGTCAGGGGAGGCTGGAATGGGGCTTGGTCAGCCTTGATGTGGGACAACACCCGAGTGCAGGAGGGGGGACTTGGGGATATTTCCCTGCTGTGCTGGAAATGCAGCTCCCTCTAGGTCAGGCATGTATCACCAGGGCTAAATTTACTTCAAAATATTACTGAGGTGGGGAGGTTTGTGACTCAGGCCTAGAAAAGCATGCAGTGCTTATGTAAAGAAATAAGTTTGGAAGGAGGCAGGAGGGGGCTCTGGCTCCAGCAGGGACCATTCCTGGTGTGTGTCTGCCCTCTCTGCACAAATAGATCTTTGTACTGGCAGCAACTGCACCTCCAGGCTGTGTGTTCCTTACAGCAGGATCTGCTGGCCAGCTCTTCCTGTGTTTCCAAACATTTCAGCAAATGTAAATAATTCCCAAGCCTACGCTCTGGCTTAGGTGAAATTGTTTTAAAATGAAAACCAACAAACACAGTGGGATGAGAAGTTATTGCAATAGTTCAGGGTGATTTCAGATCGAGCTGTGCCACCCTGGGAGGGCAGAGGAGGGATTCTGCTGTGGGGATTTTGGAATTTGGATCCTTTCCATTCACTCAGAGGTGTGTGTGTTGGAAAACCTGAGTTCCTGCAGTCAGCTTTGCCGTGGCAGGCAGGCAGGGTTGGCCATCCTGCAGCACCACCAGCATCCTCAGGTCTGACCACAGCCACATCCCGGGGGAATGAGCCTGTCCCACTCCTCCTGAGGCAATGGGGCTCCTTAACCCAGCAGCCAAGATCCCTCTGCAGCCCCTGGGAGGTGAGTCCTGCTGGGCTGGGAGTTCTGGGCAAAGGAAGAAGAGCTGTTAACTCATTTTTTTAGGACAATTCAGCTGTTAACTCATTTTTTAGGAAAATTCAGCTTATACCCACTCTATTTTGCAGTCAAAAATCAAAGTAGAAATAGAGCATTGCTTTAAGACAGGAGCTCCTTTTGTTTTCCTGCTGTTTGCTGCATACCTGGGCCAGCTGCTCCAGACCAGTGAGGAATTACAGCACACGGTGTCAGGGACTGGCTTATTTTCCTGCCCATCTGGAGCTGATGAAATGATCCATCTGCATTGATCCTTGCTGGGAAGGAGGATAAAGCAAGGAGTTTATGAAATTATACCTGAGATCAAATAATTGGAAGAAAAGGCTTTGGAATCCTCAGGCTGTAATTAAAGATTTCCAGGAGGCAGCGAGGTGCAGTGAGCTCAGCAGAAGGAGCATTTTGCTGGGAAGTCTTTGCTTTGCTTCATGCTGTGTGCTATTAAAGCAAACAACTTCACAAGCTTCAGAAGCACTGGCAGCTCTTGACCAAGAATAGCATCTCACATCACAGCTAAGCTGGAGACAATGGGGGCCAGCAGTTGTCGGTTGGTTGGGCTTTTTTAGCCCATAAACGAGGTAGCTGAGCTCATGGAGAAATCCCCATTTCTCTATTTTGGGTGTTCTGAGATGTCTCATCTTCTGAAGGATCCAGAATTGAGCAAAAGTCCTGATTTAAAGCAGATCTGCTGCTGCAATTCCCACTCACCTGGGCACGCCAGGCTCTCCTCCAACACACAAACCCCAAATCCTCACCGCCTAACCCAGGCTTGTGCAAAGTCTACCAAACTTGTCAATTCCTAAAGAATTCCCCTGAGATGTGACAGAAACAGCCACCATGTGGGATCTGGTGGAATCCCCATCCCTGGGAGGCTCAGAGGCACAAGGAGGTGGCACCTGGGGACGTGGTGGCACCTGGGGACGTGGTGAGCGTGGCAGGGCTGGGCTGGAGGATCTCAGAGGGGTTGGATGAAGTTGGATGATCTCAGAGGGGTTGGGTTGGAGGATCTCAGAGGGGTTTGATGATCCCAGAGTGGTTTGATGATCTCAGAGGGGTTGGATCATCTCAGAGGGGTTGGATGAAGTTGGACGATCTCAGAGGGGTTGGGTTGGAGGATCTCAGAGGGGCTGGATGATCCCAGAAGGGTTGGAGGATCTCAGAGGAGTTTTCCAGCCCCACTGATTCCATGCTGAGCTGGTCCAAGGGCTCTGTGGGGATGTGGAGCTGGGGCTGTGTCACTCCCACTCTGTTTGCAGGGACAGCTTTGGACTGGGTGCAAGGTGCAGAGCTGCAGATCAGCTCCTGTCTGCAGAGGGGAGGCTGGATCTGGGTAGGGAAATGGGGAGATGGAGCCTTTCAGCACCCTCACAAAGACAAATTAATTTCATTCATTTTTTCTAAACTCTTTTGTTGTTGTCCATCAGGAGTGTGTTTGGTGAGTTGCTTCAAATATTGATGTCCACAATACACCCAAATTTAATCTTTTTTTCAAATCTCTGCAGCTAAGAAGCTGCTCTGTGAGCAGGGAGAATTTGGGGCGCAATTTTTCTTTTTGGGCCATGCTGGGGGCTCTGCACACCAGGGCCAGGATGTTCATGTGCTGCTCATCCCTGCAGCCCAGGGCTCCATCACCTCCCCAATGACTCCTGAGAGGCTCTGAGAGAGCCCAAGGAATCCCTGAGCTGCTCATTCCCAACAGCAGCAGCATTAGGAGCCAGAGAGAAAATGGAAATGTTCTCCCTGGGTTTTTAATTCCTGGCTGGAACAAAGTCATGGAAACCAGTTGAGGAGCTGGTGGCCAATTTTCTGTCCTCTGCCTGAACCCCAAATTCATTCAAATTTATCAGAGAAGAGAAACCCAGGGAGGGGAAGGGAGAGCCCAGAGTGCTCAGCAGAGAACGTGGAACGTGGAAATTGGACATGAACCTCCTGCTGTTCCTGTGTGGATCTATTATACATGAGCCCATCAGAGCAGGGTATTAATAAAACAGGAGCTGAAGAGCTCAGCCCTGCCTTGTTCCAGGGAAACATCAGAGCCTGGGCTGCCCTTTGAAGTCTGGGGCTGCAGCTGGTGACATGGTCAGGGTGGGAATCTCAGCACTGGAGGGGAATCTCTGCACAGCCTGGGGGTTCTGTGGGATTCAAATCCTCCAGGACAAAGCCATTCTTCTTTTTTTTTTTTTTTTTAAATTTTTTTTTCCTGCTTAGTCTTCTGGCTTGCTGGATGCTTTCAGCAATGCACAAAGAAGGCTGAAGATGGTTTAAAGCAGCCTCAGACTCAGCATCTGCTCCTCCAAAGCTCTCCCCACCAAGACTCCTCTGTGCCTTTTGTTGCTCACAGGTGCCACCAACCCAAACCCTCTTGGCTTTGCTGAATCATGGGGAGTAACTCACACTGGATTTTCTAAATATCTACATTTTGTGTCCCCACCAGGATAGATGAATGTGGCTCTGCAGCCCCAGCTGTGCACACAGTGCTGCCTCTGGGTGGGGAGATGCTGGGCTGAGCAGCAGAGGCTTTGTGCAAAGCCAGCCTTGGTGTAAAGCAGGAGTAGCTGCAGTGTGGTGTCAGCTTGGACCTGCATGGGTGAGTAATGAACTTAGGGGAGGTTTGAGCAGCTCCTGGGCTGTGAAGCTGAACATCAAGTTTAGGTGCTGAACATCAAGAGCACTTTTAGGTTTAGGGGCTGTTACAAGGGGAGGATGCCTTTACATTTTATTTGCAACCCACTGCACCCAAAACACCAACTGGTTGCTCTCAGAGTGTGAAGCAATCACTGAATGAATTGGATTAATTTTTTTTTTAGCTTGGATTATTTCCTTTTTCTCCTCATTTAGACAGAAGAAACCAGTTCAGCTTTGACCATGCATGTTACATTTTAATTTTTTTTTTTTCTCATGCCAAGAAATACAAAGAAAGTTTATAAGATATACCATACCATCCTGCAGAAAAAGAAACATTTGTCAGCAAAGAGAAGCACCCAGCTGCAATTCCTGGTGTGTTCATGCTGTGTGTGAGCTGTGGCTCTCCCAGTGGGGGGATGGACCCTGCAATTTCATGCCAAGGATCAAACCCTGGCACCTTCCAAGGGCTCCCAGGTGGTGCCAGGGCTGCCTTGGTGAACCCTGCACTCGTTCCCTTTCTGATGTTTCTTATCCTGGATGGGTATTTATAGCTTGGGATTTTTTGCTACCTACTGGTGTCAGCAAATGCTTTACAAATATTCCCACTTTGAAAAGGCTGCTGTCCCCCCACATCCCCTGGGACTGGGCCCAAGCAGGGGAGTTCTGTCCAAACCTAACTGGTTTCTGCCAAAAATTAAAGGCTGTGTACTGAATAAATCTGAATAATTTCAGCTTGAAGGGCAACCCTGGTTGTGATAACAAAGCAGGGCAAGGGTGGATGCAGCCTCTCCCTGGGCTTGGAGGGAGCAGAAGTTGAGATTCCATTTTATAGAAAAGGCAGGATCTGCTCCCCTTGTCTGCATGGAGAAATCTGTGTGGGCTGGAGGGGGTCAGAGCTCCCTGAGCCCAGAGATGAACCCAGAGATGGGATCCCATTGCAGCAGGACCTGTCCCAGTGACAGCAGGGGCAGGAAGGGCTGAGGGGCTCAGGAGAGCTCTGGGATGGGGATGCTGAGGGGACAGGGTGATAAAACCACGAGGGGAAACTGGAACAGGGTGAAACGCCAGCCAGAAAAAGGAAATCCATCCTTAACAGCAAATTTGGGGGTGGGATGCTGAGGGACAGTGTAGTAAAACCAGCAAAGAGCAGGGAGAAAGGGGGAAACTGAAACAGGGTGAAACACCAGCCAGAAAAAGGAAATCCATCCTTAACAGCAAATTTGGGGATGGGGATGCTGAGGGGATAGTGTGGTAAAACCAGCAAAGAGCAGGGACAGAGCAGGAAACTGGAACAGGGTGAAAATATCAGCCAGAAAAAGCAAATCCATCCTAACACAGCCAACTTTGAAGTCCTCTGGTGGCTTTGTTTCCCCTGGTGGGGCTCAGATCCCTTTGGTGCTGCTGTGACCCCACTGACAGGGCCAGACCTTCCCTGACCCTGGGTCACTGGGGCTGCTACAAAACCAGGAAAAGTTTATTGCTGGTTCAGCTTAAAGCTTCAACCCAGCCTTGATGCAGCCAGCAGCCCTGCTGTGGCACCCCATGAGCCCAGCTCTGCCCCAAATCCTGGCACGGAATCTCAGGGACAGCAGTGCCAGGGAGGTGCCAGCAGCCCCAGCTCCATTGGGAGAATCCTTCCCCTGGATCTCCATTTTTTCCAATCCTTCCCCTGGATTTCCATTTTTTCCAGTCCTTCCCCTGGATCTCCATTTTTTCCAATCCTTCCCCTGGATTTCCATTTTTTCCAGTCCTTCCCCTGGATCTCCATTTTTTCCAATCCTTCCCCTGGATTCCCATTCTTTCCAACCCTTCCCCTGGATTTCCATCCCACCAGGAGCCGACACTCGATGGTGGCTCCCACTCCAGCTCACATTTAGAGACATTTCCCTCCCTCTCCATCCCCTCAGAGCTCTCCTCCTGCCAGCTCAGCTGCCCTGGGCTGGGTTGTCCCCCTGCTCTCACCTTTCCTTCACCAGGGGGGAGAATTTGGCCAGGATTTTGTGCCTGTTTCAGCTGTAACCCTGCTCAGGTGAGTGCTGAGGGCTGGGGGCTCTGCAGGCTCCTCCTTCACCAAAATGAGCAAATTCCACCCAAAAAGAGCCAAAGAAGGAGCTGGGCTGGGGGATGGGGAGAGCAAAGTGGCAAAACTTTGCAAAACAGGCTGGAAAATGTGTGGAGAAGGTGGTGGAAGAGCAGGGAAAGGGATTTTGGGGTGTCCCTGGAGAGTTTGTTCCTCAGGCACTGCAGAGGCAGGTTACAAACAGAGTAAATATTTTGTCAGGGGGCTTTCCTCTGGATTTAAATGCAGGATAAGAAGAAGGAAAAAAAAGCTGAATTCAAGGGTGTAATACAATTGTGTCTAGTCAGGAAGATTTTAGAATGAAAGAGATTCAGTGTCTTAGATTCAGTGTCAGAGTTCTTCTCCTTTGTTAGACTTGACAGTGAGGTGAGAAGCATCACCTGAGCTGTCCAACGAGACAGGAGGCACAAACAAATCATCACCCTGGGGTTTTTGGGGAAATCTTCTGCCTTTTCCTGCATCCAGGGGGATCCTGGTGCCTCCACTGCTCTGTGCTGCCCTGGCCTGGAGCATTGCAGCTGCATCCCAAACCCCATCTCTGATCTGGCTGCAGGAATCCCATTTGGAACCACATTTGTTTAGATCCCACTAAAAAAAAAAAAAAAAAAAAAAAAAAAACCCCACAGATTCCAAGGAAATCTGTGCTCATCCATGGTTCTGCTAAGGAGGAGGATGAAAAGAGAAGAAAATGGGGTTGGTTTGGGAGCAGCTCAGAGCCTGAGCTTCTGCCATCCCTGCAATTAGAGCAGTAATGTGAGCCCCCCTCGTGGGGGGTGCCAGGGTTTGATCCTTTGGATGCAGGGAAGCACTTTAGATGAAAGGCTTTATAAAATGATAAAAGAGCATTTAAATCCTTACTTAATAAACGCTCAGCGCTTTCAAGTCCTAGAACTGCCTCCAGCACTTTTCCCTGAAAAAAAGGGCCCTTCCTGCTTCCTGGGCTCTTCCCATCAGCTGAATCCCAGCAGCTCCAGGGGCAGAGGGCAGGGAATCAGGGACAGGCAGCACTGCCCTTATGTAGCTCCAAGAAAACCCCACATGTCCCCCAGCAAGGAGCTTTTGAGTCCAGGAGTTAAAGGAGGAAACATTTGGGGGGTTTGATGGGGTTTCAATAGCCATAAAATGAATTCTGACCATCCAAGGGAGGGTTTCTGAAGGGCTCAGGAGGAAAAGAGGCAGCTCCTGGGCAGAGGATGGAGGAGGGAGCTCCCACCCAGCAATGCTCAGCACTCCCTGCTTGCTGAACTCACAAAAGATAAATTGCAAAAGGAAAAGTTGCAGATTTGGTCCGTTTTAGGTGCCAGCAGTTTGTGATGGAGTGCTGGCAAAGGGGTGGATGGGAATGGAGCCCAAGAAGGTGCTGTAGTGATGTGCTATTGCTGTGAGCCCCTGGCACCCCTTCCAGTGGAGAGCAAAACATTGACAGCATGTCTGGGGGATTTGGCTTCCTCACCCCCTGGATTCAAACAACATCTAGAGGGAAAAAAACACTTGAAAGAGGAGCAATCAGAAAAGGTGACAGGAGAATTTTCACAGAGATGCCTGTGGCTTTGCACATTAGTTACTACAGAGTAACTACAGGGTGGTTTACACCCACCCCTGCCCTGTGCTAAGCCAGGTGCCCACTCAGGGCCCAGGGCAGGGGCCAGTGCCAAGCAGTTCCCATCTTGGGAGGGTTCTTTTGGTGGATTCTCCATGTAGACAAGCCAGGGAAGCATTGAATTTGCTCTAAATTTGGGGTGTTAGGGAGCAGAAATGCCCTGCAGGGCAGCATTTCTGAGTCAGTCCATGCTCTCAGGCTGTGACACAACAGAAGGGTGAGGCAGTGCAGCTCTTGGTCGTGTGTCCCCAAAGTTTGGATCAAAGAGCCTCAGGGAGCCAATGGACGTGGCCAGAAGTCACAAAGCCTGGCTGAAACAACAGGCAATGGAGCTTTGCATAGTCTGGGTGGGTGGGTGGGTGGGTAGAGAAACAACCCCAGGGAGGCCCCACAGCAGCGAGGAGAAGGGCTGGGGCTGGATGGAGCCTCCAGGGGCAGTGGGTGCCACAGGGATGGGCTGGGGGAGCCAGGGGCTGTGGAAGACGTGGCAGGGCCTGTGGTGCCTGCAGACAGAGTGGGAGGAGCAGAGTCTGTTTTCTTGTTGTGGTAAATACAAAACATTAAAAAATAATACAACAACTCCTGGAAGTGCCCCCAGGCAGCTCCGGGGGTGCCGGAGATTTTCAGAGCTGTGTGAGGGGTGCAAGGAGAGGAGCAGGAGTCTAAAACTGCTCCGTGCCCCTGGAACTCTCCTGGAAGGCCCTAAGCTGAAGCCGCAGAGGGTTTTGGGGTGAGCACTGGCAGTGCTGGGGGCTGGATCACGCTGAAGCCTCTGCGTGCCGTGGCATCGGGGGTGAGTGGGTGGAGGGGGCTCTCCATGCCCTGGCGCTGCTGCTGGGCATCCACCAGGCTCTTGTCTCATTGTCTCAGTGCCAGGGGTGCCAACCTCCCTCTGGGTGCACAGAGAAATGTGGGGGTTCACAGGGAACGCCTGATTTTGCCTTCCTTTAGAAAGCCCACCTTGGGATGGGGGTGAGGAGGAGTCCGGGGTTCTCATGCAGCAACATCCTCCTCTGCCAGCTCTGAGATCTGCCCTAAGTGATAAAAGAGCTCGTAGGAACAGACATGGAGAACATTCCCAAAGGCATGCAAATGGTCATTGTCTCTTTTTTTTTTTTTCTTTTTTTTTTCTTTTTTTTTTTCATCAAAAATACAAAAGCACCCACCACATCCTCCAGCTTTGGCGGCTGCGTTTCGCTCGGAGCAGAGCCGTGGTCCTGCTGCAGCTCTGCTCTCCCTCCTCCTCCTCCCTGGAACAGCTCTCAGCTCCTGATGGCAGTTTGAGCTTTGTTTTTGCTGTTTTGTTTTGTTTTTTTTTTGTAGAGACAGAGAATTTGACGATTTAAAAACCAACAACCCCCCAAAAATCCAGTGACTTGTGCCAGAATTCTCAAGAGGACTCCTCAGAAACGTCCCGTTCTCGCCTTGTGTTTTCCTTCCACAACCAGCTTCCTTCTGGAGACTCTCTCCTCCTCTTGCACGAATGAGGTAGTGGATTTCCCCCTTCTCCTCTCCTCTCCTCAGTGGCCTCTCCCATTGCTCCTCAGGGTGATTTTTATCCCGTCCCTGGCCCAGGCTCATTCCCAGGAGGCGGTGAATTGACGCATGCGTTCCTTCCGACGGCGCTCCAGAGCAGACTGTCTAGGGCTGCCCACCTACACTGTGACAATTTTTGTTTTGTTTTGTTGCAAGGCTGAAAGTAAAAACCCCAAAAGGAAAGTTGTCTTCCTCCTCTTCAAGGTATTTGCATGCTGAAACGTCTTCTAGGAAGCTGTAAAAGAAAGAGTGGCTTAGGGCAGCTCCCCGCAGGCAGCAGATGCTCCCCTTACTCTCCTTTTGGGTGGTTCTGAGGTCCCTGTTTGCCTGAGCTGGGCTGATTTTGGGGGATTCCCAAGATATTTTGGGGTTGTATTTCTGGGCAGGTTGATTTGTGTCCTGAAACCTTTCTGGTTTTACAGCACTCCACTCTTCTAGACCCAACCACAGGCTTTGCCTTTCACCAGGGAGAGCTTGTGTGGTCACCAGGGCACTTTGGACAGCAGAGGAAGGCTTTCCGTGCTGGCCATTTGGGCAAAAATCCTACTGGGCAATTTTTCCAGTAGAAAAGCGTGTTTCTACTGGAAGGAGCCCATTCTCTGAGGTGTTTTTTAGGTGTTTGAGCAGCTGGTGATGGCCAAACCAAGCTGGAGTCAGCGCCCTCCCACTGCACTGAGCTGGGAATGTGGGGCAGGTCTGTCCTATGCCCTGGAGCTTGGAGCCAGGTGAGGCTCCTGCAGGAGCTGGGCTGAGGGGAGGAGAGGGAAGGGTTACCTCAGATGCTGAGTGAGATGTAGAGCACGATGATGATGGCCCCCAGCACGATGGAGACGATGCTGAGCAGCCTGGCCATGCGTCCCAGCCGCCGGGCGCCGTCCGTGTCCCCTTGCTGGCCGCTGTTCCTCGACTGGGGAGACACAGAAAGAGTCCCTTGAGAGGGGCAGCAGCTCCAGGGGTGACTCCCTGCCTGTAGAACCCCACACTGAGCCCCATTTTCTATCCTGCTCCTTAACTGGCGATCGCTTGGTTCCTAAGTAAAAAATGAGGATTCCTGGTGAGGGAGCAGCATCACTGCTGGGGACAGGTCCTCCTGATCCTGGTCCTGCTGGAAAGGATCTCCTGGGCATCCTGCCCTTGGCTGGGGCAGCACCCAGCACTCAGCACAGGGCAGCTGTGAGAGGGTTTGTGCTGGAATTACTCACCGTGCGTCAGCATTTGCTGCCAGCCCGGCCCCTGGCACCAAAGAACCTCCCCAGGTTTGTGCAGCGCCCTTCTGCCACCCCCAAAACCCATTGGGAAGGGAGTCTGGAGGGAGGAAAAGTGGGTGAGGGGGTTTAAGGCCTCTTGGTGATATTTTCACCTGGTTGGGAAAGCTTGGAGTGAGGGGAAAGGAAGCAAGGTGGGATAGGGGGAGAAGGGAGCCCAGCATCCTTGGTCCAGTGGAGGAGTTGGGAAAAAACCCCCTAAACTTCACTGGGAGTGGAGTTTTATTGATGATTTAACTGCTTTGAAGCAGATATTCCTCCTTTGGGGCTGTTTTTATGTATTTAACACTGTAACATGGGTTAAAGGCTTCTTCCCCTGGCCCATCCATCCCCAGCCAAGCTGCCTTGGAGGAGAACAGAGGGGTCTGGGGCAAACTGTGGGGCAGCAGCCCCCAAAGCCCTGTGCTGTGTGACAGCTCCTCCCTTTGGAGCATGGCTGCTAAAACTGGGGAAATTCTCAGTTTAAAAAAAAATGAGTGTACTAGTTAAAATGAGTTAAAGGTGGAAATGGATTAAAGCAACCCCAGTTTCCTTTCAAAAAATGTGAATCTCAGAAATAGCTGTGACGGAAAGGGTCCCCTGCCTCATGTTAAAAAAATAAATAATGAGAGCAGGGAGGTTTAGGTCAGCTCCAGTAATAATCATGAAACATCACAGAGAATTGAACCAATAATTGATGTTATTGCCCCATTTCCCATTCACCCTGCTTTAATTCCTCTGCCTCTTGGCAGCACCAGAACATCCCGGGCTGTGCATGGGCAGCTGCTCCGTAGGAAAAGCACAGCTTTGGAGGTTTCCATGTGCTCCTTTGAGTTTGTATCACCACGAAAATAACCCAGCAGAGCCCCAAACAGGGGGTGGCTGCTGCCTCTGCCCCCTGCCCACGTCCTGCCCCGCTCAGGAGCCTCCCTGGGCAGGGCTGTCCCCAGCAGGGACACAGGAGTGCTCAGGACCTCGCTGCTCCTGCTCTCACCAGCAGCTCTGCCAGACCCACTCTGAAAGCAAAGGGATGCAGCCAAGAGCTATTTTCATCCCAGAACAGGAGGTGACAAAATGAAGCCTCATGGGTTGGTGGTGAGAGATGGGGAGGATGCAGGAGCCCGGGGATCCACAGGATCCCTGCCCTGCTCACTGACAGCTCCAGCTATGGGGATTTCAATTTTCAGGCTCTGGTTTTTTTTAACAAATTTTGCAACAATATTTTGGCCGGGTGTGGGTTAGATTGCAGAGAAATATGCAGTTTTAGCTGTCTTCCAGGCAAAATTCAATGTATATATTTATCACTACAGCTTCTGGAAGTGTTTACTGCTCATTTATGCTCCACAATTATGAGAAACACATCAGCATTGGCATGGGCTGTTTAGCAAGAACTTGGTACTGTACATATATTATTAATCAGAGTGGAACAGTTTGATTATAGCTCTCTAGTACCACTAAACCCCTGTTTTGCTTTCCACATAAAAACATTAACATCTTGTTTATTAATCGAGGCTCACCAAGGCAGAACATCTCCAAAAAGCTCGAGGGCTCTGGGGGAGTGAGTCACTGTGAGAGTGCCAGGGGACTCCCAGCTCCAGGAAATCTGCAGGGCCTGGGCAGTGGGTGCTGTTCTGCAGCCCCCAGGGCCAGGTGAGCCTGGGTGACTCAGGGATTATTAATTTTACCTCTTTCCCACTGCTGTCTGCTCCTCTTACTGCCCAAAATGGGTTTTTTCCCCTAAGTGGCCTTGTGCAAATGAAGGCAATTACTTTGCTGTGCTGGTCCCAGGGATGGGGAAGACAAATCATCCCATCCTCTTCCCTGCAATCCCTCCCAGCTGATGAACTGGTTTTGGATGCTCTCTGCTGCCGTCCACCAATTACCCAGAATAAATCATTAATCCTGGATACTTGGGGTTTTTGTTGAGGGAAACATTCCAAGAGAGGCATCAGTCAACTCCAGAGTGAGGCAGACGATGGGTGAGGGCAGCCTGACTTCTCCCACATCTTCTGGCAATGACAGAATTTATTTTGGATACCAAGTGCTGTGCAGAAGTGCCCTTGATGTTACTACGTGGTGGTTCTGGATGGATTTTTTAATTTTCCTTCATTTATTTGGAGTTTCGGGCTCTGGGATGTGGCTGCTTTGCACTTTGGTGGGAAGAGGAAAGGATTCAGAGCAGGAATGCAGGGTGGGTGTGTGGTAGCCAGCATTGCCCTGCAATCCTAGGAGATGGGATATCCTTGTCCACAGTCCCACTCCCTCTCTTGGGGAGCAACCTGAACCCTTCAGAACACCCAGATCACCACTTGGTGAGGAAAACACATCCAAGAGTCCATGGAGAAGCCTCCAGGTAATTAATTTCCATGAAATCAGTGTTAGCAGGAATGAGCTGGGGATGGCTAGAGCAGGGTTTTTTCCACCTCTGGCCATAGGCCCTGTTGGGATCTGAGAGCAGCTTTTGAAAAATGATTTATGAGACACTAAGCTCAAAAGCATTCATTTACTTTCCTCTCTGGATGCTGCTTATTACCCAGGAAAGAAAAAAAAAAAAGAAAAAGCTTTCATGTGCAAAAGCTTTGACTGAGGAAAGAAAAGCACAATGGCAGAGCCAAAGGAATGTCAGCACATTGTGGAAAGGTGCTCCTGGTTCCCCAGGCGATGGGAATCACAAAAACCTGGTTCCTGCTCAGACCTGGGCATGATCAGGCACACCTGGGCTTTGCTCTGAGAGAAAAGCTGAGCCTGGGGGGCACTGGGAGCTCAGCTCCTCCCTGCTGTGAGGAGGTGAAACATCAACCCCTGCCCTGGGAGCTGCTCCAGATGTTCCCTGGCTCCTCAGGGAGAGAAGGGGGATGGATGGATGGATGGATGGATGATTCCTGATCATTCCTCATCCTCAGCCCTGGCTGCCAGGTGGGTGTGTGGAGCAGGTGATGGTGCAGGACTAGAGAGGGCTGGGATCATTAATTAAAGCACAGGACAGAGAGTGCAGGGGCGGCTGTGCAGGGGCCAGAGGATGTGCACTGGCTGCTGGTGTGCTGTGTGTGCCATGAACCTTGTCCTCAGCTGAATGCACCTTCTGCCTCCCTTCCCCAGCTCTGGCTGAGCCCTGGGCAGGGCTGCCTTGGAAGCAGAGGGCAGCCCAATAATCCCATTGCCTTGCTGCTCCTGCCTCCCCGGGCTGTGACAGCCACCACTCCATCTCAGCCTGGCTGGAGAACCAGCTCCTGCTCTTTTCCCACTGTTAACTCTCCTCCTGGTGTGGCCCAAGGCACATCCCCACGCCTGCAAGGGACAGAGTGAGGATCTGTTCTGCATGGAGGCCAATGTGGCTGGCAAATCCCCGTGAGAGCCCTTGTTTATTACCACGGATATGCAACTCCCAGCTGCTTTCCCTCTCCTTGCAGTGCAAAGCCAGACAAGGCTGGCTGGCTTCCCTGGCTGCTGCCTAAACAGGCTGTGCCACACAACTGTACTACGCAGATGACAGCTGGCACTGGCAGGAACGATGATTCCTCCTCAAAATGGAAATTGGTCTCCCTGGAGGGCTTTTTGTGGCAAGTGCCCGTGCCTGCCTTCAAGTTGTTGGTGGTTTTTGGGGGGAAGTGCTGGCTGCGTGTGCCCCTCGGTGTATTTCTGTGTGGTGAGCAGGTAATGGAGCTGATTTTCAAAGAAAAGGTTTGCCTTTGTTGCAAATCAAAGGCATGGGAGGTGCTGGGTGTGTACAAGAGAGCAGCATCTGCTGGGGAAGGGGGTGGCTGCGCTTGTAGGGCTGTGCTGGCTGAGCCACCTGTACCCGAGATGGGTGGGAGGCCGGGCTGCCTTCATTCTCCCCTGCTCGGCTCTTGGTGTATTTGCTGAGCTCTGGGGGATGTTTAATGGAGGAAAATTGCTTCTCCGGGGCGGCTAAAGCAGCTGCAGGTGCAGCCTGTCCCTTTGAAGAGCCTGAGGCCAGGCAGGAGCCTCCAGCCAGGGTCTCCCCGGTGCTGCAGGGTTGGGCTGGGCTCGGAGGGAGGTCCCTGGTCAGCGCTTTGCCCGCAGCTCCTTCCCGGGGAATCCCGCCGAGTCCGGGAGCGCTGCCGGGGGACGGGGACCGCGCTTCCCGGAGCCCTGCCCTGGCATCCCACCCCCTCTGCATCTCCATCCCGCCGCCTCCTTCTCCATCTCCATCTCCATCTCCATCTCCATCCCGCCGCCTCCCCGAGCGCTGCCCCGGGCTCGCCGCCGCTCCCCGCCCGCCTGCGCCCGCCCGCGCCCCCCGGCCCCGCACCGGAGCGCGCTGCGGGAGCCGAGCGGGGCGGCCCAGCCCGGCCGAGCGCTGCGGGAGCCGAGAGGCTCCTGCCGGGGCTGCAGCACCGCGGACAGCTCCGGGGCGGCCGTCGGGGCGGGGGAAGCCGGAGCGAACCGGGCGGGTCCGAGCGCGCCCGGCGGGTCCCGCACTCACCATGATGGAGAAGACGAGGGCCACGATGTTGATGGGCCAGACGGGGCAGAAGCAGGAGAAGATGGCGAGCACCAGGTAGTCCCGAGGGCGGCCCTGCTCCGGCGCCGCCGTGCTGGTGGCCGTGGACGAGGCTCTGCCCAGGCTCAGCCGGGACGGCGACAGCGGCGGCGCCTCCAGGTGCCCGACCGACACCGACTTGTAGCCGAGCCCGTGCCCGTTGCGCTCCGTCTCGCCGGGCAGGGCTGCCGTGAAGGATTTGGAGCCGCGGAGGCCCTTCTCCTCCCGGCCCTCCGTCGCCGACAGCAGCTTCTCCGTCTCCTGGAAGCGGGTGGGCAGCGCCGTGCCCGAGCCCGGGCCCGGGCCCCCGGGCGCGGAGCCGGTGCTGGCCATGGCCCGGCGGAGCGGAGCGGGCTCGGGCAGCGCCCCGCCGCCGCCGCCGCTCTGCGCTCGGGGCCCGCCGCCCCGCGGGAGGCCGAGCCGGGCTGGCCCCTCCTCCGGCTCGGCCCCCGGGGCAGGATCGGGGCCGCGCACCGCCCCCGGGGTGTCCCCGGCCCCCCCTGCCCGCGCCGCCTTCCCGCGCTCGGCCCCCGCCCGCCCCGGTGCGTGCGGCCCCCGGGGATGCGGCGGGGCGGAGCCGGGGAGTCCCCGCCGCCTTCAGCCCGGCCCAGCCCCACCGACCCCCGGCTCGTCCCCGGGGCTCGCACGGGCTCTGCTCCGCTGCAGCGGGACGTGAGAGCCCAGCCCGAGCCGGCCCCGCCCGTGTCCGCGGGGCTCGGGGCCGCCTCCAGCCCCGGAGGCGCGGGGGATGCCGAGAGCAGCGTCGTGCGGGGCACGCACAGCATTGCTGTCCCTGCTGTCCGCTCTGTCCCTGCTGTCCCCGCTGGCTGCCAGCCTTTCCCCAGGCAGCTGGGGGACATGCGACGCGGAGCAGAGCCACGAGCCCCTCATCTCTGCGGAGAGGCTGGAGCTGCCCCGGGCAGGGTGTGGGAGCCCTCTGGCTCCAGCCGCTCTGGGAAAGCATCGTCCCAGGCACAGGGTTGGGAGAGGCTCTGGGAACGCCGTGCTGAGCTCGCCCTGCCCTCGCTGTGTGTGGGTGACCGTGGTGACACCACAGCTGGGGACAGGGACACCAGATCAGTGCCACACCACGGCCCTACACAGGACCTGCAGAGCAGAAAGTGTGCCTGTGCAGCGTGAGTTACATCTTCTCCACCCTTGGGAGCAGGGATGATGTGAGGGACAGGAGGGAGGGCTAAAACAACCCTCAGAGCCTGGATGCCTGGAAAAAATTGATGTTTTCCATCCATTGTGTATTATGTTTCAGTTCCAAATTTGCCAGGGGTTTCCCTGGCAGTGAGTGCCATCTACGGGGCACACCCAGCACCTTCTGCCTCCCCGAGAGGTGCCCAAGAGCCTCCTGCCATTCGGGACCTGCTGCCCAGCCCTGCCCGGAGCCTTTTCCCATCCCACAGCCTCCAAACAGAATGAGGAGCTGCAGTTTGTGAGTGTGGATCTGAGAGCAGTGGGCTGACCCTGCTCGGGGGGGTCTCACGGGGTTTTGGTTCCCTTCCACTCCTGCCTCTGGGACCGTTTGTTTCCATCTGCCTCTCTTGGGCTGGCCACCAAAGCTGGGGTGGGAAAAACAGGGAGATGCAAATTCGGGAGGAGGGTTCCTTCATGAGCTAGGGAGCCACTGAAACATTCTTTGCATGCTGCTCTTGCTGGGCTCTCACTCCCCGTGTGATGGCTGCTGACAGGGCAGGGCAGGGCCATGGGAGAGCCCGAGCAGGGAGATTCACCCAGATCTGCAGGGAGAATCAGGATTCCTTCAGGGGATGTGGCTGGAGGCCTTTCTCTGGCCAGGGGAGCACCTGTGAGAGGCTGGAGCCAGGATGCCTCACGCCATCAGCACTTCCAAGAGGCTCCTTTGCTGAGCAAAGAGCTCTCTCTCCTGGCTGCCGCCAGTTTTCCTCTGCTCCTGGATCAGCTCCCCTGTCCCACCAGGGATTAAGGAAGGAGGAGGAGATCCAGGTACTCAGCAGCAGGAGGTCGGGGTGGTTGTTCCAGCACATGTCCCTGGGCAGGGAGGGAGCTCAGGCTGCTCCTGGAATGGTGGGAGCAGAGGGGCTGGGGGAGCTCTGCAGGGCTCAGCACTGTGGGAATCCCACGGTGCAAAATGTCCTGCCCAAAACGCTGCCAGCTGTGGTGTGTGTGGCTGTAAATCCCTGCCTGATTCCTGCAGCAATTCCAGTTTGCTGAGCCTCGGGCAGGAGGGAGCCCTCGCAGCTGCTCCAAGCTCTCCAAGCCAGAGGAATGGAACCAAAAGGGACCTTCTCAGTAAAATTTCCCCTTCCTCCCCTCCACCCTGCTGTTGGCCCGTCCCAACAGAGCCACTTCCCTGGCACCAGAAGGAAACCCCAGTTGGATGGGTGGGTTTATGAAAGCCGACATCTGTCTCCCCTCCCGGCCTCGCAAATCTGCCAGGCACAAACGTCTGCACCAATGAGCTTAGCGTCAAAAGTGGCAGGGAGGGCAGCAACCTCTGCCTGCTCCTGCTCCCCTCCTTCACCGGCGGCAGCAGAGCCACCGCCAGCCGGGGCTTTAGCGTCATCCCACGGCCCATCTGTCCATCCCACACACATTAACAGCCGCTGCCCTGCTGCCGGGTTTGCAACTCGTGTTTTCTCGCAGAGCAAGCCACAGGGAATAAATAACAGCGGCGATCGAGACCTCGCTGTAAGGAACACAGAGCCGGCGCTTCCAGAGGAATTCCCACCTTCCCGCAGAGGGGAGACACGCAGCAGGGTCCTGTACGGAGTGTGAGGGCTCTCTGAGCCCGCCAGCATCGCAGCTGGGCTGCACATCCAGCAGCGCTTCCCTCCCTCACCCTGCAGTCCCTCCCGCTCCCCCCAAGTGTCCCAAGGCTCCGTTACCAATCCAGGCACGGCCCTGCGGGTCACTGCGAGGGGAGGCACCGCTGCTGTCCCCAGCCCTGGCAGTAGCCCGGCTGCCAGGGGACATTCCCGGCCAGGGGCTCTTGCAGGCTGCCCTGAATCGCTGAACCCGTGAATCGCTGCTGGCCGGGGTGCGGGGTCCCGCCGGAGCCACAGGCGCGATTCTCCTTGGGGCTCTCGTAGTGATGGAGCTGCCGCTGAAGGGGAAACTCCGCGCTGAGAGGGGACGGAGGGCAGCGTGTCCCGGCAGGAACGGGCTCCCAGGACAGCTGGGGGCGGCTGCCCCTCGGCCCCGGCTCCTGCGCGGGGACCCCGGCCCGGGCGCGGCACTCGGGGTGGGCGCAGGGCCAGCAGCAGCCGGCGCCGCGCAGGGACAGCGACAGAGCCGCGATCCGGTTGATGGCCCGCCGGAGGGTCGCGATTTTGGAGAGCCTTTTGCCGCCGAGGTCGTGCTTGAGGGCCAGGCGCAGGGCGTTGAAGGCTTGGTTGTAGTCCAGGATCCTCTTACGCTCCCTGACGTTGGCAGCCATCCTCCTGGCCTTGGAGCGCACCGGCCGGCTCCTCTTCCTCACCTTCATCCCGTCCGTGTCCCCCGGGCTGCAGTCTGCTCCCCTGCCTTGGGACACCCACAAACCCGGCCTGTAGCGCGCCTGGGGCGCGTCCCTCGCGTCCAGCTCCTCCTCGGAGCTCTCGGGCCCCCCTTTCCCCGCGGCTGCTCCGGCCATGGCAGCGGGAGAGGCGCTGCTGTGCTCCTGCCTGCCGAGGGTGTGGGTGACACTCCTGCAGGGACAGGAATCCGCCTCTAAAGCCTTCAGCGGGGCTCGTCACGTGTCTGCCCCGACCCTCCTCACCTGCCGCAGGTGAGGCACAGGGAGAGCCCTGCCTGCCCCCTGCTCCAGGGCTGGGGTGGTGGGGTGCTCACAGATGCCTGGGAAAGCACCTCCACCAAACACACCTGCTTTAGCGTCTGCTGATAATTTGGGCACTGCAGGAGCTCCCCCGTGCTGCTCTGCCCTCTCCTCTGCTGGCCAGAGGTGGCTCACCCTCGGACAGGCCATGCCATGGTTCTCATGGTGCTGTGAGGCAGAGAGAGCCCTGAGGGGCACCACCAGCCTGGCTCTCCCTTCCCCTGCTCACCGGTCCTGAGCACCTCTGGTGTTTCTCAGCTGAGGGAAACTGAAGCACGAAATGGTGCCACTGCTGAGGAAAGCAGCAAGTCTTGTGCTTGGTACAGAAGACGCAGGAAAGGAGCAAGTCTTGTGCTTGTGTAGAGATCACAGTGCTGGTGAGCTGGGAGCATCCCTGGGGACAGGGGGAGGTGGGTCCTGAGCAGAGGAGGTCTGAGGTGAGTCCTGGGCAGGAGCTCTGAGGCGGGTCCTGAGCAGGAGCAGGAGATCTGAGGTGGGTCCTGGGCAGGATTAGAGAAGGTCTGAGATGAATCCTGAGCAGAGAAGATCTGAGGCGGGTCCTGAGCAGGAGCAGAGCTCTGAGGTGGGTCCTGAGCAGGAGCAGACCCCCGCAGGAATGTGCAGGGCCTGGCACGCCTCTGCCCCGCGGAGCAGGAAGCAGGGATGAGGCAGGGGGATCAGGGCAGTGATAAAAGAGCTGAAGTGCTGCCTCCTCCGGAGCCTCCCTGTCCCTTCCCGCAGCCTGGGGGCAGAGCTGTCTGGGCCGGCGCTCCCGGCCCTGCCCGGTGCTTAACTTGAGGATGGAGGGGCTGAAAGCAGCTCCTTGTTTCCTGCATCCCGAGCTGGTGGGATGAGGGGCTGGCCAGGTGCAGCAGGTCCGGAGGCCATGGGCAGGGCCGGTTCCCCAACCCCTGAGCAGTGGGGGACAGCCACGTGTGTTTGCACATCATCCCATTAGCCAGCAGTTGCTAAATGCCTTCCTGTGCCAGGGGTGATGCTTTGAAAAATGGCCCGGGAGCAGTTCTGACAAATTGTTGGGGAATCTGGTGAAAAAGCAGAGCTCTGGGAGAACGTGCTCCTCCCTCCTTGATCCATCCCTTCCTATCTGATCATCCCAGCTCATGTTTGATCAATAGCCACACTTAGTAGGGGGTTATTTGTCTATTGCCGTTCTCCTCTCCTGGCTCTTTGAAGCTGGAGCTGATTTAGGTGCCTCTGCTCCAGGAGCCCAATAAATCAGGAGCCAGGGCCTCGGGGACGGGGGGAGGATGAGGCAGCAGGACTTCAAAGGCAGGTGAAGCTTGCAAACATCTTTGAGCACTCACCTGTGCTCACTGTGAGCCCCTTGTTCTCCCCAGCATCTCTCTCTGCCAGGCTTGGAGGCTCCCCAACCACTGATTTACCCAGAGAGC
Organism: Melozone crissalis; assembly: GCF_028551555.1. Classification (NCBI taxonomy): domain Eukaryota; kingdom Metazoa; phylum Chordata; class Aves; order Passeriformes; family Passerellidae; genus Melozone; species Melozone crissalis. The sequence continues at coordinate 8,523,973 of NW_026535835.1, forward strand.
TCAGTTCAGGAGCCAGGGGGTGTTTGGAACGCTTGAGTGCCAGCAGGACATGGATGTCAGATCCACCTACAGACGTGCCTGTCTAAAACCCAGCTGAGCAGGACAGATCCCTGCCATGGGGGTGTTTTTGCTGGTGTTGGAGGTCAGGAGGGGCAGTCCAGAGCAGACACAGAGCTGGCTGAGCTGGCACAAAGCCCGTCCCAAAGCTGTCCCCATGCCACCCACAGCCCTTGGGAGCTCCTTGGGAAGCACTGCCAGGCTTTATGGCTCTCTGGGCAGCCCTGGCTGCAGGGATGCAGCCCCAGCTCTCAGAAGGAGGCAAGGCCAGACCATAAATCACAGGGAGTCTGATGCCACCTGTAATTAGCACATCCCTGGGCCTTCCCCACCTCGTCCTGGGCGCTTCCGACCCAGGTGCCCATTCCAGGCTGGGAGGTCAGCAGGAACACCCCCCAGCCCTGCTCCCCCGGCCCCTGCTGATTTATCACCCTGTGCTGCAGAGATTTATGGCCTGAGATGGGGAGCAGAAACGTGTTGTGAGGCTCTGCCGGGCCCGTCTGCCTGACAGATGAGGGAAGAGCAGTAATTATCTGTCGCCACACATAGATCAGGCCGTTCATGGCCCTCCCCAGCCTCCAGGAAGGGGTTTGGCCTTTGGGGACTCCCCAGCTCCCAGCCTGTGTCACTCTGGGCTGGAGCACTGCTGAGTGCTGGGCACCTGCCCGTTGTCACAGCTCAAAAGGTGTGTTTGGGGTATGCATCCCTAGCATTGCTGCTGAGCTCCTGCAAGGAGCCCTGGGCTGGCTGCCACGTCCACCCAGCACCCCCAAACTGCTGATGCTTCCATGTGGGAGCTGCTGGAGCCACCTGGGAGCACTGGAGGTCACACCCTGATGGGCTGGGGGGCTGCCCAGCTCCTGGCACTGTCCCAGCACCCTCCATGCTCCTTGGGAAGGCTGCACCAGCAGGAATGGACGCGCCAGAGCAAGGCAGGGGATGGATGAGAGGCGGGGCAGGCAGGGAGGTGCCCACTCCTGGTGACAGGGGAAGGAGGAGGCGGCTCTTGCGACACTGCCCGCCGGTAGATAAAGAGGGTGCTTTGTTCCTGCTGGGGCAGGGCCAGGTGGCACACGGGACACGGGCTGGTGACTCATCCACGGCCAGGCAGCCACGCTGCAGGGCCTGGAGGCGCCTGTGGGTGAGATCCCTGCGCCAGCACCGGGGAACAGCCCTGGCACAGGGCAGAAAGCCACATCCTGTGGGGCAGGAGTGAGCCACGGGCACGGGCTTAAACACATGCGGCAAAAGGCTCCACAGAATCCCAAAGCCGTTCCAGGTGGAAAAGCCCTTTAATCAAACCCAAATGTTAACCCAGCACTGCCTTGTTACCATTAAACCCCTAAATGCCACGTCCATGTTTTTTTGACATTTCCATCACTTTCCCGAGCAGCCTGCTCCATCCACTTTTCCTAATATCCAATTTAAGCCTTGAGGCCATTTCCTCTTGTCCTGTCCCTTGTTCCTTGGGAGCAGAGACAAACCCCCACCAGGTTTCACACTCCTTTCAGGGAGTTGGAGGCCTTGTTGCCCACCACAGGAGCCTGTGCCTGCTGCTCCGTGTGCCAGGAACGGCTCATCCCTCATCCATCCTGACACCAGCAGGCCTGGCTGAGTTTCCCCGGCCAGAGGACGAGGATGGGACACACGGAGCTCTGCAGTGAAGGCCAGGGCACATGGAAGGCAGCTGTGGAAGGCACAGGAGCCACTCCATGTCACAGGAGCCATTAAGGCTCGGTCATTCCTAGCTCGGGGATGTCCCGGAGCACGTGGGATGGGTTCTGGCATTAATTATCACCTCGTTACTGCCCTGAGCTGCCAGCACTGGGCATTCCCTCATCCGCAGCTCCTCGGGGAGACCCGGAGAGGACACCGGGAGTGTGTGAGCTGCAGGAGCGCAGCACCCGCGCCCCGCTGGTGTCCCCATGGTGTCCCCACGGTGTCCCCATCCCATCTCCATCCCCTCTCCGCCCGCTCCCGCAGCCGGGGCCGAGCCGGGGGGCGGTGGCAGCGCTGCCCCCGCCCCGGCGGGGCCGTGCCGAGCCGAGCCGAGGCGGGGCGGGCCGGGGGCGGGCACCGACGTCAGGCCCCGCGGCGGCGGCGGCGGCTCCGGGGGGCGGAAGGCGGCGGCGCCGGGGGTGGGTGGGGGGAAGCCCGGCTCGGGGCGGGGGATGGCGGCGGGCGAGGCGGCCCGGGCGGACTTCGCTCGGCACTGGCAGGCGCAGTTCCCGGGGGAGCCGGCGCCCCGCATGGAGCTGGGCTCGGTGCGGGCCATGGAGCGGGAGCTGGAGCGCTGCCGCCGCCACCTGCGCCGCCTGCAGCGGGCGCTGGCCGAGGAGCGCTTCAAGGTGGGCTACCTGGAGGCGGCGCTGGCCCGGGCCCCGCCGCCCCCCGCCGCCCCCCGGCCCGCGGGCAGCTCCCCGGAGGGCGGCAGCGCCGGCAGCTCGGACGCGGAGGACGCTTCCTCGGCAGGTGGGTGAGGGGGAGCCGTCCCCAGCCCAGCGTGTCCCCAGCGTGTCCCCAGCGTGTCCCCAGCCGGCCCCGCCGCACGCTCAAGGGCGAACGTGCACGGCCGAGGGCATCCCCGCTCCTGCGCTCCTGCCGTGCCAGGCTAAAGGCAATCCCAAGCCCCTGTGCCATCCGTGCCACCCGGCTGGTGCGGCCCGAGCTGTGACTCGGCACGGGAGCCCCAGCGTGTCCCAGGAGCACCCCATGCCGAAACGTAGTAGAGGATGCCCAAAGTCCTTCTGCCGTCCCCATGGAACAGATAATGCCAGCCCTTGTGCAGCCACTAAGGTCACCCCAAGCCCCTGCTCCTCCCTGTCCCCCTCCCAGGGACATCCCATGCCAAGGCCCCGTCCTTGGGTGTGCCAGGAGGGAGGGTGGCTCTGGCCGGTGCCCTGCAGCTCTCGGTGGTGGCCCAGTGTCCCACGAGCCACCTCTGGCTCTGGGGCTGGCACATTGCTCAGGAGTCATTTCCTGGCTCAGGGAACACCTCTGCTCAGGTGACACCCTGTGACCTCCCGCGGGAAAATCCTGGAGGCTCCGAAGCAGAGCCTTGCCGGGGTGGTGACATGTCCCGGGGCGTTTCTCCAGGTGGATTGAGGACAGTGCTGTTTCACAAGTGCCTGGCTGTGTGGTGGCACTGGAGGCACTGTCAGCCGTCACACTGTCCTACTTCCCGCGGCCTGGAAGTTGTTATTGCATCAGCATTAAACCCGGTTCAAACACAGTCCTGGCAGCTAGGGAATGTCACTTTTAATGCTGCTAATTCCACAGCTGACTTGAGTTAATTTTCTTCTCGCTCGATTGTTTGGGGTGGTGGTTTCCCCCCGAGGCCGTATCGTGCTGGTTCGAGATTGCCTGGAGAGCAAGTGCTCTGATGTCAAATTGTGCTTAATATTTAGTTCATTTATATTTATTGCATTAGTCTGCAGTGCTGGAGGAAGTTTCCACTTCACCTTCCTGAGCTGCCTGGAGGTGAAATGTCCAAAGTATGTGGCTGCTCTCCGTGTTGTCACCGTGCTGTGCACGTGTGAGTGTTTGTCCTGCTCTCCAGTCAGCTTTGGGAGCCTGTGCCCAGGAACAAGGACCTTGGGAATGCTGCCTCCAAAGGGCTGCTCCAAGCCCCTCTCCAGCTCCCAGCAGCAGGCACAGGCTGTGATTCTTGGTGAGCTGCTCTGTGGCTGAAGTGGCTCCAGTGCATCAGAGCGACCAAGCACAAATCCTTGTGATTTACACTCAGACCTGTGTTTTTTTATGTCTGGGTTATGCTCCTAGATGTTTCCAAAGCCAGGATGGTGCAAGGCTGCTCTCAGGTCGGTGGGTGATGTTAAAGGGGCTTCCCTGAAGCACAGCACAAGCCCCTGAGGGTCCTGGCTTCACAGCTTGGAGGGGTCCAGCCCTTTGCAGTCTTTTGGCAAGAGTTTGAAGTCCTAAATTGCATCAGCTGTGGTTGAATGAGGCCTCTTCCTCCTCCTCTTCCTCCTCCCCTAAATGGATCTTCCTCAGGGTCAGCAGCTCCAGCACTCATCAGAGGAGGAAGCATCCCCCTGCCCCGTGACAGCCCTCCCCAGCCTGTCCTGGGCCTGTCCTGGGCCTTTCCCAGGCATCAGCATTTTCTTTGTTGGGCGTTCTAAGGGCCCCTGTGTGCTCTGCCTGGGCTGACATTTAAGAGCAGAGTTTGAGAGTGCAGTAAGAGGTGTGCAGTCATTGCCTGGATCCCCCTTTCAGGGACAGCTGGTTAACCCTGTGCTCCTGTTGTTTTCTTCTCACTTCTCTATGTTTCAGATGCAATTGAAAATTCATGATTGTGGTGCTGTTTGATTTTCCTGCCAGCACTCTGGTGGTGTGTAACCCGGTTAGTGCTGCTCTGCCTGGGTCCCTCAGTATTTTAATGTGAATTTTGGAGCTTAGTGGTGCTGTGGCTGAATGCAGTCAGTCCCCAGCTGTATCAACCTTGGGAAGCACCCTCTGGACAGCCAGTGAAGGAGTGTTGAATATCATCTTTATGGGAATTACCAGGGAAACACAGTGCTTTCCTTTAAGTAGCTTGTGATTAATCTGATTTAAAGGGAGGAAATCTGCAAGATGCCCGTCTGGGGCTATCGCACCAGAGCGGCGCGTGCGGCAGCCAGATACACCATCCTGGCATCTGAGATAGCGCCTGTGCCAGCTCTCCTGGGACCAGCAAAATCTGAGCCTCAGCGAGCAGATGGCTCAGAATGAGGCGTGGAAAGGGCTGAAATTCCCCCCGTCTTGGCCGTCACCTGTCCCTGTGGCTGAGCACACAGCTGAGTGTGCAGTGCGGGCTCGGGCTGGCTGCTGCTCCCATCTCCTGTTAGCGCGGAGGGATGGAGGGCTGTGGGGTGGTGGCAGCCTGGAGAGGGTGGGCTGAGCAGGAGGAGGTGCTGGTGGCCCAGAGGAGGATGAGGTGATGCTCAGTGGAGATGCTTTATGCCCACAGCCAGGTAGTGCAGAGGTGGGAGCAGCTCAGTGCTGGGTTTGTCCTTGGGAAGCAGAGAAAGAGGCTGGCTTTGCCATGGAGCTGAAGCTCCTCTGGAAGGCTGTGGGGTTTGGGAGCCCCTGAGCTGCCCTGTGCAGTGCTCTACACCCCACAAATATGAGCTGTAGGGTGGGGAGCGTTGGCACAGCTGGAATAGTCCGTGATGGCGTGAGCTGGTGGATCTGGTTACAGCAGGATGCTGAGGCTGTGGGATGTGCTGTAAGTGAATCCCCAGCCCTGTGTTTAGCTGGATGTGGGATCTCAGCACAGCAGGACTGATGTGCCGAGTCACCAAGACCACCCTTGGGGGGCTCGGAGGTCCTGGAATGTTGCCAGAAGCATCTGGTGGCTGGACTTTGATCCTGCACGGGAGACGACACCTGTATGAGGACGGGAGGATTTCACTGGGATAAATGGTGAAGGGATAAGTTAATTAGAGTGTGAGACACAGGGTTTAGGATTTCTGTACAGGGGGGTCTGGAGAAGTGAGATGGAGGAATTGGGGCGTGTCCTGTCCTTCTTCTTCTTCTTCTTGGCCTCCATCTTCTGTGGTGATGGTGGCACTTTGGGATTGGTTCTTACTAAAAGTGCACTGGTGAATAAGGGTGAGAGGTATTGGGGAAAATAGGTAAATATTGTGTACGTAGTTTAGGGTATAAAGATAAGTGACTGCCCTGAAGGCAGTCAGTGTGTCCATGGCTGGCGTGCTGTGCAGACCTCTGTCGGGCCGAGAGAAAATATTGTAGATAAGAAACTAATAAACACTGAAGACCGAGAAAAAACCTGAAGACTCTTTTCGTCCTTTGGAGCGCGGGCTGCCCAAGGCCATCTCGAGCCTTTCCAGGCCATAAAACAGCCGAGACAGCAACAGCTGGAATTACAGTTTCTCTCAAGGAAAGATTCTGGAGTCACGTGGGCTCTTCTCCCCACTCTGCTGCACTGCCTTCTCTGGTACCTTGGGAAGGGCAAGGGAGCTGCCAGCAGCAGCAGGCCCTGCCTTGGAGGGTGGTGAGCACAGAAGGGGGAAAGGGACCCTGGGGCATCTGGAGTTCCTGTGGCATTGGCCACCTCACCCCTGTGTGCCCAGATGGGGGCTGGATTGGCATGGGTGTCATGCTGGGGGCTCCTGGCATGATTTGAATAAAGTCAGGGCTTGTTCTTGTTACTCCATCCCTGCTGCTGCTGCAAAAGTGGCACCTCTGTCTGTCCCAGAAAAACTCCCTGCAGCTGTGGAGGTGATGGGGCAGCTCTGTCCTGCTTAGACCCTGCTTGTTCCTCATCCCTTTCTTGGAATATTCTGCAGAAGCAGAATGGAAAATAGTGAGCAAAGTCCAGGGTTTGTCCTGGTGCATCTCATTCTGCCTGGGGCAGGAGGGGAAGGAATGGTGATCCCACAGCCCAAGGAAGGTGAAATATTGCATGGCCTGTGCATCCACCTCCCCTCCTTTAGCACCTGGATGGGATTTGGTGCCAAATCAGGGAGGTGCAGTGGGGGGCAGCTGTGTCTCTCCAAGAGCCCACCTCTGTGTCCTTGTATTTAGTTAGTAAATTTTTACTTTGTTGTATTTCCCCATTGTTAGAAAGTGCTTGTTTGGCTCTGAAGAGGCTGAGAGTTCCTCCTCTGGCCAGGGCAGGGCAGGCAGAGTCTCAGTGTTTAATTTTAGCTGTTCAGGCAAGGACAAAACCACAGAGTGAGTGAGTGTGTGTGTGTGTGTGTGTGTCTGTGTGTGTGTGTGTGCCTGCTGGGGACCTTTGAACTGTCTCCATCTGCTCTGGGGCCCGGCAGCATTTGGGGAGGTGATTTCTGCCCACAAACCCCCCTGGTGGCATTGTGACAGCAGCCCCTGAGTGCTGGCAGGCTGAGAGTGATGCTGCCTGAGATGGGGACTGCAGGGTTAACTCTGGAGCGGGTTGTCACTGTTGAAGAAGATCATAAATAAATGTAAAGTTTATGAGGCTGAAAAGCCTTTGAGTAGAAGAGTTGAAGTTTAAAGCTGTAAGTGAGAGCAGCAAGTACTGCTTGGGCAAAGAGTGAAGGGTTTGTAAAGAAGCTGCAAAGGGGAGATCTGGGATCAGCTCTGCCCATGGGCACCACTGTGGCAGCAGCTGCATCTCCTGGCTGGGGGAGCTGCCCTTCAGGTGCCAGGCCCTGCAGAAGAGCAGGAAGGGTGCACAGAGGGCTGGGAGTCCTGTCTGTCTCATTGGTGCTGCCCTGGCATGGCAGTGGTTCAATCATTATCACAGAGATGCCAACATCCTCCCTGGAGGAGCTGGGTCTGGGTGCATCATCCCTGTGCATCCCTGTGTTCTGCCAGCTGGGCACAGCCCCACTGAGTGGGTTTTGGCCCCCAGAATTTGGGGCAGAGCCCTGAGCTCCCCCAGCTTGGCAGCACTCAGGGCTGGGCAGTGGGGCTGGGGATGGAGTTTGCCCTTCAGTGCCAGCAGTGCCACGGGCTGTGCCCACCATGGGCAGCACAGAGATGGCCCCAGGCTCACAGGGGCTGGCTGTGGGTGATCAGCAGCCCCAGGAAGAAGCAATGGCAGCAGCAGGGCAGGCAAGAAATCCTCATTAGGTGGCTGGATAGAGCCAGCAGTGCCCTGCGGGGCCTGCATACATTTGCATTGTAAGGCCATTGAAATCTGGTTGGGGTTTGTTTTCTTTCTGTTTCCCTGGGAAGACACTTCTGTGCATGGAGGCTCTTTGTTCCTCGGGTTCCTCCTCCCCTCCTGCCCACAGTTGGGATCCCAGTGGATGCTCTGCTCTGTCTTCTGCTGTGGCAGTGATCACAGGGAGAAACTTTGCTCTGTGCTGCCAGGGAGTTAATATTCCCCCAGGTTAGAGAAAGGAGCCTGGGCTGGCCAGAGCAGCTCTCTGAGTGTCCATCCAGCCCAGAAAGTGGCACCTGAGCCCCCTTGGTTCATGGCATTGCTGGATTTTCCTTCCACTGAGGTCACCAGGAGCAGTGGCCGGGAGCCAGCCCCAGGGAACGCAGAGAGCTCAGCCCATCCCCAAGGGACACCTTGGAGCAGGCTTGGCTGTCCCACCCCAAATGGCTTGGTCAGTGTTTGCTGAGCAGGATAAATGCTGTGTGTGGATCAGGATAGCTGCTGTGTGTGGATCAGGGGCAGGATAAATGCTGTGTGTGGATCAGGATAGCTGCTGTGTGTGGATCAGGAGCAACAGCCCCTCTTAGCTCCCTTGGCTGTAGCTGACTCCCTGGCCAGCCCAAGCAGAATCCCAGAGGATTCTCCTGCAGATCTTCCCCCAGATAAATCCCAGCTGTAAAGTTCAGGGATTGTTTGGAGATCTGGCAGATAGGGAGACCTTTGTGCTGGGATGGGGCTCTCTGCCATGGACAGCTTTTGTTCCATGGGTGATTTTTGTTCCGTGGCTGTGAACCAACACCTCCTCCTCCTCTTCCTCCACAGCTCCTGTGCTGGGGAGCAAACCTGGCCCAGCCAGCTCAGCACCAGGGCTGGGGGCAGAGGAACAGCTGGGGATTTTGGCAGACACAGCCACAGCTGCCTCCCTTGGTGTAATAGCCAGCCCAGGCCTTCACCTGAACTAAAAGGTTTTTTCTGACCAGCCAGAACCTTTCATTCCTTCTCCATCTGGTATTTTGGGAGGCTGGGGCTGTGTTTCCGCCCTCCTCCCCATGCTTGCTTGGCCCTGGCACCCTGCCTGGCACTGCCCTGAGGGCAGGATGCTCCGAGTGACCTCCCTGCTCCCCAGGCACCTCTCAGCTGTGCCCCAGTGAGCGCAGACCTCCAGGGTTTCAATTCCACTGGGAAGTGGTGCGGGAAGAGAAGCTCAGTGCTGGACTGAGGGCCCGCTGTGCTCCTTGGCAGGCAGGCTGGAAACATTTCCATTTATTCCTCTCTGCAGCCTCTGGCAAGGGGAGAGCTGCAGGGTCAGCCTGGAGCTGCTGGGAGCCCAGCAGAGCAGCACTGGGGGAGCCAGGCTGTGCTCTGGCATCTCCTGGAGTCTGTCTGTGCTCCTGCCATGGCCCAGCACACAGAGGTTCTCCCTCTCCCAAACCAAAGCACTCTGGCTGCTCTTCCAGTCCTTCTTTAGCCACTTTAGCTCCCCAACCTCAGTCTCCCATTCCGCTCTTCCTGTGGGAAAACACCCCCAGTGCTGGAGGCGTTTGTAAATTTTTATTTTATTATATTCCCCCATTGTTAGAAAGTGTTTGTTTGGCTCTGAAGGGGCTGGGAGTTCCTCCTCTGGCCGGGACAGGCCAGGCAGAGTCTCAGCGTTTAATTTTGACTGCTCAGGCGAGGACAAAACCACAGAGTGTGGTGTGTGTGTGTGTGTCTGTGTGTGTGGGTGTGTGTGGGTGGCTCCAGGTGGCTCTGGAGCTGCTCTCTGGTTGCCACCACCAGCCCTGGTGCCCAGCAGCAGCCCTTGCCCAGCTCTGGGCCAGCCCTGGGGCTCCTGCAGCTCCCGTGGCTGTGACTGGAGGGCTCTTGCACAAGAGCCCAGGAATAGCGCGGCGTGGGCAGGCGGGCAGGGGCTGGGCAGATGCCAGGCAGACAGCCAGACACCAGGCAGGCTGTGCAGGGCTGGCTGCTGCTGGGGAGGGATGCTGGAGCTCAGCTTCTCCCGGCTCTTGCCGCAGGGATGCTCCCAGCTGGAGCTGGGGGCGGTGGCGGGGGCTGAGAACGGGGATGGCAGCATCTCCTCACCCAGAACCCAGGATGGGCTCTGTCACCCAGGGCTGGGGGTTGAGAACAGGGTTGGCAGCATCTCCTCACCAGCACTGGGCTCTGTCACCCAGGGCTGGTGGGTGCCAGGCTGGGGTGGGTGCTCCCCCCAAGCCACAGGGAGAGGAGGGAGGTTCGGCTGCTATGCAGGTTTTGAGGTGGTGGTGTTGTTGTTGTTTTTGCAAAGGTGAAAAGAATATGAAATTAAAATACAGCCCAGGAGTTTGTTGTGGGCTGTGCAAGACCACCTGCCTGGGTCATAATTATTTCTTTTTTTTCTATCTCCCAAAGTGAATGTATTATCCACCTCTTTCTGATGGGATTGTTGATGTATTTGAGCCTTCCTATTTATGTTATGAAGACAGCATGCTTGGCTTTCTCCAAAGACACTTCCCAGGACACTCACCCAGCTGTGGGGAATTGCCTGCCTGGTCCTCCTGGCCCTGGCACTGCCAGGACCTGCTGGGTGGTGCCAGGCTGGGGGTGGCCACCCTGGGGAGGGCTCCAGGAGCTCTGGCAGCTCCTCCAAGTGCTCACTGATGGCCTGTGTTGGATAAAGGAGCAGATATGCAAAGGGGGCATGGAGAGGTGGGCAGGAGTGGCCAGGAAATGTGTCTGGCTGAGGGAAGGATGTGGAAAAGCCCCTCCCTGCCTGTGTGCAGGGAAAAGCAGCTGCCCCCACGGCTCTGCAGCCATCGTGCTGAGGATGAGCAGCTGCATCTGGTGCTGGTGCTGCTGCAGGGCTCCCCAGGGCACCAGCGGACTGTGTGGTTTCCTGCCATGAGCAAGGTTGATGCTCTCAGCTGAACCACCACCACCTTCCTGGCTGAGCCTCGGGCTCTGGGGGTGCAGGGCTGGGTGTGGGGTTTGCTGTGGAGTGTGCAGGAAGCTCTTCATCCATTCAGGGGCAAAGTGAGGACGAGCTCAGCTTGAGCCAAAGCAGGAGTGAGTGGGGGAGTTGGTGGATGATGAACAGCAAAGGCTGTCGCATCCTGGCCACCCTTGGGCACTGCCTGTGCCGATGTCCTGGGGACAAGGGGAGTCTCAGCTCCCCAGAGCAGCTGGGATGGGGCAGGGGGAGGCAAATGGCAGCTGTAGGGCTGCACCCTGACCCACAGCCCGTGGGTGCAGCAGGTTCTGGCTGTCCTTGCCATGGATGCAACCCCCGGGCAGGCAGGGCTGTGCTGGGGCAGCAGTGCCTCCTCATCCTGGGTGCCAGGTGCCAGTGGCTCCCTGTGCTCCAGCCGTGCTGAGCCACAGCTCTGGCATTGCTGTGCTCCCCCAGTACGCTGCACCGAGCCTGTCGTGGACATCCCTGGCAGTGACAATCAGGCGGTGGCAGTGCAGGGTCCCCTCAGGTCTCCCCCCCGCGTCCTGGCACTTCACACTCTGCCTTCCCCGTGTGCCCGGCAGAGCATTGTCCCTCCTGCCCGGCTCCATCTGGCGGCGGTGCCGCTCCCGGTCCGTGCCCACCCCGAGCCCCGCGGGCAGGACGGGCCGGGGATGGTGCCCGAGGATGGCACTATGGTGCCCGGGGGTGGTGCCCGCCCTGCCGGGCACAGCCTGAACCAGGGCACTCTTTGCACTTGAACGCTTGGCTGGCGCCCTGACATATTGGGGTTGACGACTCTGGCACTCCGTGTTTCCTTTGGCTACACGCGGCCGGGGAGGGCGGTTTAACCCCTGCCTGCCCGCGTCCCGCTCTGCCAGCCCCAGGTGTGTGGGGCAGGGCTGCTCCCGGCTCCTGCAGGCCCTGGCTCCCAGAACCAGCGGAGCAGGGCTGGGAGGAGCAGGGCTGTGGGAAGAGCCTGTGTCCTTCAGCCTCAGGTATTTGAGGGGAGGTTTTGCTGTGAATTTGGCCCAGCATCCCCAGGTCACAGCGAGGAGGTGAGGCTGTGCTGGAAGGGTGATGGAGCCAGCTCCCCCTTTCCCCCCCGCTCTCCTTGGGGGTGCAGCCGCACACGCCGCTGTGCCACCCCCATCGCCTCCTCATCCTCATCCTCCTCCTCCTCCTCCTGGCCGGTGCCCAGACCCCTGCGGAGGGTCGGCGCGGCTGCTGCGTGCGGGGGGACGCCGAGCTCGGCTCCCCCCGGCGAGGCGAGGCAGGGGCGGGAGGCGGGACGCGCTGCCATTGCCAGGCGGCACCTCCTTCGCCGGGCACCCTGGGCAGGAGCGCGGCCGTGTGCCCGTGCCCGGCTCTGCCACCCTCAGCCCCCGCCCGCGGCCCCCGCCTCCCGCCCGCCGCCTTTGTTGTGCGATGCGAGCGGGCTGAGGCGGCGCAGCGCCGGGAGGATGGAGCCGCTGAGCCACCGCGGCCTGCCGCGCCTCTCCTGGATCGACACCCTCTACAGCAGTACGTGCCCGGGGCGGCCGGGGGGGCGCGGGGGGCCGGGGGCTGCCTGCCCGCTACCTGTTGTGTAACGCTGCGGCGCCTGGGCAGCGATGCTGCTGCGCTGTCCCGGGCGGAGCCGAGCCGGGCCGGGGGCTGCTGATGCTGCCTGGGGGTTGTGCTCCGCTCCGCGAGCATCCCGCGTGTCCTGGGGGTCTGGCCGGGGTCTGCCCGGCGTCCCCCAGGCTCTGGGGGCTGCATGGGCAGGGTGGGTGGCGGTGGTCTCGGCTCGGGGGTCGCTGAGGTTGGAGCGGGTTGTTCCCCACAGCCGGCACTGCCCGCGGAGGGTTTGGGGATGGGGATGGGTATGGCTTTTGGCCGCAGGTGCCATCGCGGCGGTGGGAGGGCACCTCTCCCTCTCTCCCTGCTTCCCTCCCTGCCTCCCTCAGCCGCGGCGCTCGCAGCGAGCTCCAGGCGCGGTGCCGGTGCTGTGGCAACGCGCTGTCGGTACCGGGGGCTGGCAGCCGGCGGGGCCGGGGGCGTCCTGCAGCATCCCGGGGCTGCGAACCCCCCGATCCCATCCCATCCCACGGCCGGGCGGCAGGGAGGAGGGAGCCCGGAGCCGGTCCTGCTCTCAGGGCAGATCCAGGGGATCAGGGGCTCGGTCACAGGGTCCCCGTGGTTATTTTGGGGCTGCGAGGGCACCCCGGGGTGGGGTTTGGGGCGCAGTGCTGGGCTCGGAGCCCGGCGCTGCTGGGGCAGCGGGGTTTGGCCGGGTGCGTGGGAAGGTGGGATGCTCCGCAGCATGCTCCATGCATGGAGCTGGCATCTGCCGTGCCCTGGAGGGAGCGGGGCCGCCAAGGGGCACGGTGAGCAGGGCTGAGCCCCCTCCCCAGGTTTGCCAGCCCAAAACCTCTGGTGTCCACAGCCAGAGGCCACATCCAGCAGCTCCGGGGGCTGGGGTGGCTGTGCAGGGGTTTGGGCTGGAGCCCTGGGGCCACCTGGGTCAATTTTCATCCAGCCCCAGCCTCTGCACCCTCCTTCCCAGCCACCCGTGGCACTCTCCTTCCTACGGCTCTGCCATCCCAAATCCCGCTCCAGCCGCCCTCCCCAAGGCGCGGGGGAGGCTGCTTGGCATGGCCGTGCTTTGGGGGATGCAGGGCAGGGTCCAGCCTTCATCATCATCACTCTGGGCAAGGCAGTGCTGGTGTGGAGGGGATGCTGTTGTGTTGAGCCACCCTTCAGCAGAGGCCCAGGTCCAAAGGCAGCTCACACATCTGTGTTGTCATGGTGAATTTTCACCCAGGCACAGGCGAACCGTGGCATTCCCCCAAAATCTCACAGGCTCTGTGTGGATGTTGGGCTTTTCTTGGAAGTGGGATGGTGGATGGGGTGGGCGTTGGGCTGTGCCCACACGCTGCCAGGGTGTCAGGGAACAGCTGGGAGTGCCACCCTGAGCTGCTGTGGCTGTGCTCTGTCTGGGCAGGGCAGGAGCAGCTGCTGCCCTTGGCTGAGCTCCCTCGTGGGGAACATCCTGCTGCCAGCAGCCTGGGAAGATGTGGCGGAGCAAAAACATTTTCCTGGGGAAAATAATCTTTCACAGGGATGGTTTCTTGTCTCTGTCACCCTGCTGGGGCCATGTGCTGGCTCACAGGGCCTCTGCCCTGCTGGTGTCAGCATCCCTTGGTGCAGCTCAGGGCCCTGGGGCTGTCTGTGGGCTTGGGGCCACAGGGCTGTTTCAGATCAGGGTGTCCTTGTCCCCCAGAGTGGCTCCCCTGGGCCAGGCTCCCTCCCTGCCCTCCATCTCCATGCCTGGGGTGCAGCAGGAGGATTTCCACTGCTGCTAAAAATCAGGAGCAAAAATAACTCTGGGTTTTGGCACAGGCACAGAACAGGCTGCAGGGGCAATGCAGCTGTGGGGGAGGAGGGAGAGAGATGCTGGGTTTGGGTGTCTGGGTGCCACAAGCACCCCAGGGGACAACCCCTCTGTGTCCCTCGCCCATCAGTGTCTCCCTTGCCTGTCCTGGATGGTTGGTGGTGCTTGGTCCCCTCCCTGTAGCAGCTTCTGGGGTTGCTGGGGGGGTTCCTGTGCCCAGGCTCCCCACGTGAGGCCCCTCAAAATCTGCACAGCTTGGATGGCACAGCTGGAGCTGTGGGGACATCATGGCTATGTCCTGGGGACATCATGGCTGTGTCCTGGGGACAGCTCAGGGTGCCTCTCCTTGTGTGCCTGTTGGGCACTGCCTGTAGATCCCATCCCCAGCTCTGGTCTGGGATGTAGATCTGCTCCAACAGCTACCAGCAGAGCCAGGACGTTCCTGCATCCCTGCAGGCCCTTCCCTCTCCACGGCACCTCCTTCCCTGCACTGCTGCAGGTGTCACCTCCCAGGTCCCCAGCTGCCTCGTTAACGCTCTGTTCCTCGTTACTTGGCTGCTGATGAGCCCCACCGGGGTTGCCAGCACTGCCACGGTGACAGTGCCGCTCTGGGTGTCCCTGTGGTGCAGCCTGGAGCTGCAGACCTTGGCTATGGTGGAGGGAAGGTGGTGACACCTGATGGTGACCATCAGCTTTGGGCCCTCTCTGCTGCCCTGGCTCCCCCTTAGGAAAGGAGCTTGGGGGAGAGTTTGGGGTTGCTCTGGGGCATTCCCAGCCTGGGGACAGTCCCTGGGTGAGGGCAGCTCTGTGGGGTTGTGTCCTGGGGAGTGGCTATCATGGAGAACACCAATGAGCCTTATGCTGCTGTGCTCCTGGATGGTGCTGGAAGCATCACAGCTGAGACCTGTCCAAGACAGGAGATGATGAACAGCCCACCATGAGGAGGCAGAGCAGGTTAGAGCCAGGGATCCTTTTTTCCTGGAAGCTGAGGACCAGGGGGTGTTATCTGAGGGCCAATCCACTCAGCTCCTGGGTTGAAGGTGGGCTGTGGTGGCCCACTGAGGGATTGTCATCAGCTGATTGCTAAAGAAATGAGGTCTGAGAGGGGCTGTGGTGTGCTGGCAGAGATGGGGTGCATCTGGCCCATGTCACAGCTCTCCTCCAACCCCTCTCAGGTGCATATGGGACTCCCCATCCATCCCTCCCCACTGGCACTGGCTCCTGGCCTGAGCACACTTTGATTTAAAGATTTATCCACTTTCCCCAGGAAGCAGGATGTAATATTAATGTGCTGAGTGGTGTTGGTGGGAGCCAGGGGAGTCCTTGTCCAGCATGGCCCTGGGGACATGGAGTGGCAGCGGTGTGGGGTTTGCTCTGGGCTGGCTGCTCTGACCCCAGCACACCCCGTTGTGCCCAGGTTATCAGCTGGGCTCTTGGCTGGGCTCTCCCCAGTGTCTGTGCCCGGGAACCCTGTGAGGATGTGGCTTCCAGGGATCCATGGGGGTGGTGTTGGACGAGCCCCCTCCCTCTCTGGGGGCTGCCGAGGGGCTCCTGGCCGCTGTCTTGGGGTGGGGGGTGCCGGGTGCACCCCCGGCCGGCCCTGCCGCAGCCGGGCTCCCTTCCCCCTCCCCTTTGTCGGCATCTCGGGGCTGCTGCAGCCGCCACCGAGCCGCTGCCGTTCCCATGGAAACGGGTTCGGATGTACCCCGGGCCCCAGGGCCCCTCTGCAGACCCCCCCCCCGCCTCCCCCTTGGGGCTCTGTGTCCCCCAAATTCCTTCCCCCAGGCCTTGGGTGATGGGGGGCTGTGGGGCAGCGTGGGGCACCCACAAACGGGTGCTGTTCTGGCGGGAGGGGCTCATTCCCAGTGCAGGATTCATCCCCCCCCTCTCTGTCCCCCATCGGGGAGGGAATGCCCAATTCACCCCGCGGGGGTGGCACTGCCCCCCGAGCTGGGCATCCTGGCATTTCCAGCCCCGAGGAGTGAGGGCACGGTCAAACGAGGAGGACGCGGCCGTGGGTGCCAGCCCAGCTCATCTGTCCCCAGGGATGGCACAGACATGGCACAGGGATGGCACAGGGATGTGGCCGGCGGGCAGGCAGGGCACAGCCACTTGCACGAGGCCGCAGCGTCTGGCAGAGCAGCTGTCCCTGCGCAGACGGGGCCGCCGGGCCTCTCGGTTCCGTTAATTATTCAAATATAGGGAAGTGTGTCGAGCAGAGGATGCCTGCGGGGCCGGGGATGCTCGCTGTGATCTCTGATGTCTCCGTGCCTGCTTGGCTGAGCAGGCGGCGGGGCTGAGCGGCCCTGGGACGCGGGGCCACCTGCCCGTGGGTGACCTGGCCTGGGTGGCCGCGGTGCCACCCGGTGTCCCCGAGCCGTGCCCGGTACTCACGGCCACCCTCTCTCACCCCGGCAGACTTCAACTATGGCGCGGACGAGTACGACGCCGAGGGCAACGAGGAGCCCAAGGCGCTGCCGGAGGGCTCGGAAACCATGCCCTACATCGATGAGTCGCCCACCATGTCCCCCCAGCTCAGCGCCCGCGGCCAGGACAGCGGGGACGGTGTGTCACCCACGCCCACCGATGGCCTCGGCACAGGGGTAGGTGCTGGGGGCGCGGGGGTCTCGGTGCCAGCGGTGTTTGTGCTGCTCTGACCTGGGGACTGTGCCCGACAGCCCAATTTCTGCCGGCCGGGGCAGTCTGGGCTCCGGGGAGTGGCAGTTCAGGGGATGCCGTGCCCGTGGGACACGATGTGTCCCTGTCCCGCCGAGACAGAGCCGCGATGGGATGCGCTGGCCGGGCAGCGGGTCCCGGGGCGGGCGTGCTGGAAATGGGGAGTGCCGGGTCCCCATCCCCGGGAGCCCTTGGGGACAGGGCACAGGAATTGCTGGGTCCCCATCTCTTGGAGCCCTTGGGGACAGGAATTGCCGGGTCCCCATCCCCGGGAGCCCTTGGGGACAGGGCACAGGAATTGCCGGGTCCCCATCCCCGGGAGCCCTTGGGGACAGGGCACAGGAATTGCTGGGTCCCCATCTCCTGGAGCCCTTGGGGACAGGGCACAGGAATTGCCGGGTCCCCATCTCCTGGAGCCCTTGGGGACAGGAATTGCCGGGTCCCCATCTCCCGGAGCCTCTGGGGACAGGGCACAGGAATTGCCGGGTCCCCATCTCCCGGAGCCTTTGGGGACAGGAATTGCCGGGTCCCCATCTCCCGGAGCCCTTGGGGACAGGAATTGCCGGGTCCCCAGCCCCGGGAGCCCTTGGGGACAGGGCACAGGAATTGCCGGGTCCCCATCTCCCGGAGCCCTTGGGGACAGGAATTGCCGGGTCCCCATCTCGCGGAGCCCTTGGGGACAGTGCCAGCGGCTCCGCCGGGCTGCCGTCTCCACCTAGTGGCACTCGGGGACCAGGCGCCAGCAGAGCTGGGGACACAAGGTGCCCCCCCTCGCTGTGCACAGTTTCAATGTAACTCCTGCTGTTCGCAGCGCATCCTCGGGAAGCGCTCTGGTTTTCCGAAAGAGGAGGAATGCCCGCAGAGCTGCGCGGGGCGGGATCCAAAGGAAAAAAAGTGGGGTTTTTTTCCAGAATGAAAGTTTCCATAAAGCTCGGGAGCGGTGGGATCCAGGCTGGGGCTTTGGCCCCTCGGGTTTAATGCGGGGAGCAACCGCACGGCCCCGGGCTGGGGGATCCCCCAGCGCTGCCGCTGCCCGCGCCGGGAAAAGTGAAGTTTTATTTTTGTCATGGAAAGAGTTAAGCTCCTGACCCGGATGCTGAGGCAGAAGAGGGAGAGGTGTGGCTTCCTCCCCAGAGTCGCCCTGCGCAGCATCGCAGTCCCAGCGCCCTGGGGAGGGAGAGGAGGGTGCTGCCCCCTGCCACCGCCTCCGGGGCTGGCTCTGAACCACTCGGGCTCCCTGAACCCCCAGCACAGCTCTTGGAGCCCAGCCCTGACATTCCGTGCTGGGCTCTGACCCCGAGGCCAGCAGGGACAGCAGAGGGTGGCTCTGGGGACAGGGCTGGGGGGAGATGCTGCAGAGGGGTGTCCTTGAGGGCACGGTGGCTCTGGGGACAGGCAGGGACATTAACTTGGTTGTGACAAACAGGATTGGGAAGTGTTGGAGGCCGGTGCCAGCTCTGCCTCCGTCTCTTTATCTGGAGCTGCTTGTGCTGGGGCTTGGCAGAGCTCCCTCCAATGCCAACACAGTGTGTGCAGCCCTGCGAGGGGCACAGGCTTGTGCTTGTGTGGCACAGGGTGCCAGGTTCAGCCCACTGCTCTCCTGCAGGGAGGCAGGACTGGTGGCGCTGCCTTTGTGAGGGCTGGTTTGAGGAGGTTTCTGCTGGGGCATCTCGTTGTGCAGGCTCCTGGGGCAGCTGTAACCTTGTCTGGGGCCTGTGACTGCTGCGTGCAGACACACCTTAACCCTCCCCATCCCACCGTGGGATGTGGTTGTGGTGTGGAGTCGGTGTCCCAGCCCCTGCTTGGGTGCTGCTGGGTTTGGCACTGTGGGCAGCATTCCCCTGGACAGGGACCATTCCTCACTCTGCCATGCTGGGCAGGGTTGTGGTGCAAAGGCTGAGCTGTGGCATGGACACAGGGCTGGACACGGGCTCTGGAAAGTCCCTGTGTCCCCACATCTCACAGCAGGAGTTTGTTGCAGGCTCAGATGGGTGCAGGGAGAAGAGATGGCTCCTGTGGGCAGAGCACATGCAGCCACTGGTTCCCCTTTTGCTTCTGAGGAGCCTCGGGGAAACTGCTGAAGCAGCTCTTGCATGAGTGTCCCCTCCTCCAGCCTGCTCTTGCCTTGTCTGCCAAGGCCCTCAGTGTCCCTCACAAGCGTCACAGCAGCGCTGCTGTCCCCATGTCCCGCTGCTGTCCCCATGTCCCGCTGCTGTCCCCATGTCCCGCTGCCCCGGGGCTCAGCGCCGAGGTGCCAGCCTGTGTGGCAGGTCTGTGTGAGCACACCCGGCTCGGCTCGGTGACGCTGCCCCGAGTCCCCTCTGGGGCACGGAGAGCTCTGATCCCTTCTGGGGGTGCCCAGCCGGGTCCCCGTGTGGCACTGGGTGATGCTGCCCCCTCCAAGCTCACTCCTCGCTGGCGGCGAGGTTCTGCTGCTCCTTCCCACGGGACTCGGGGGTCCACAGGGGGATGCTCTCCCTCTGCCGGGGTGGGGCTGGCAGGGGTGCCCTCCCCGCGGCTCGTTCCGGAGCCGCCTTGGCGGAGCCCACGGGGACGGCGCAGCGCTCGCCCCAGCCTTGCCCACGGGGCGGCGGAGCGGCCCCACCTCCGTAGCCGGGAGAGCATTTCCTGTAGGAGCGCGGGGCGGAGCGGCGGGGCCGGCTGGGGCTGGGGCTCTGGGGCTCTGGGGCTGGGGCAGCGGCCCCCGCAGCGCCCGCGGCCCCGGGGCCGAGCGGAGCCGAGCCGGGAGCGGGGCCGGCCCTGCGCTCGCAGCGCTGCCGAGCCCGGAGCCGCCGCCGGGAGCGCCCGGGCCGCCCGGGACTGCACGGGGAGGCCGGAGCTGGGTCAGGCTGGAGCAGCACCGGGGATCCCATAATGGCTCCTTTCATCCCGCGCTGGTGGCCGGCGTCCAGGGCTGAGTCAGGCTGGGACAGCCCGGCCGCCTGAGCGCCTTGCCCGGAGCCTTGTGGGGTGCCCTGTGCGCCCCGCTGCCCGGCCGGCCATGGAGGAGGAAGAGGAGGCCATAGGGTACCTGGATAAAGTGCTGGAGGATGAAGATGACTCTGAGCCAGGAACCCCCACCAGCCCCGTGTCTCCGTTTTCGGCCGGCGACAAGGTGGGCAGCGGGGGGACCCTGCCCGTGCTGGGCAGTGGGTGTGGGGACGAGGGGCATTTCGCTGGTGCTGGTGATGTTGGCACGGTCCCTGGGGCGATGCGGTGGGTGCTGGTGGGGGCAGAGCTGGCAGCGGCGGGAGCATCACTGCGGCCCCACCAAAGCCCCAGGGCTGCCTGTGCCAGGGCACGGGGCACGGCTGTGCCAGGCTCCAGGTGTGGGGGCACGGCGTAGGGTGAGCACCCAGCTGTGCTTCCAGGGGGGAGCAGAGCCACACGTGCTGCGGGATGGGAGCTGAGGGGCTCAGCAGAGCGGCACCGGATGCTCAGGAAGGGGCTGGTTTTACACTCTGACCGCTGCTCGGCTATTGGCCGATTCCCCCACTCGGCCACCAGAAACCCCTAAACAGCCCCAAAACAGAGCAAGGGGGCGACCCCTGTGCTGGCAGGTGCAGCTCAGCATCCCTCTCATGCCCACCCTCATGCCAGGTTGCCTGGGTGCTGGAAGAGGGCTCTGCCCCTGCTCTTCCTGGGGTCTCCTGCATGGGGCAGCCACAGGGCCCTGGCTTGTGTCACTGCTCTGGCTCACGGGGGTTGACATTGTCCCCGTGGGGTGCGTGGGCCCCGAGCGTGGGTGGGCCTCTTATCTGCTGAGCTCCTGCGCAGGGCCCAGGCTGGGGAAGCAGGAAGAGCCCGTGACTAATCTGTGGCAAAGAGCCCACGAGCTCCTGGTGAATAAAAGTGGCCCCCCCGCTCACCCTCCTGCTGCTCTGTCACCGTGGCCCAGCCTGAATGGCCCAGCCTGGCGGGGGAGACACTCTGTTGTCACAGCAGGCCCCAGGGCTGGCTGATGGGCACTGGAGTGGGGCAGAGAGATGCTGATCCTGATCCATGCCCACCTCGGGGCTGTGCACAACAGCCAGGGCTGGCATGGGCAGAGGTGAGACAGAACCAATGTCCCCCCCAAACCATCCTGGAGGGCCCAGAGTGATGCCCCCATGGCTCTGCTTGGCCCCTGTCTGGGAGGCAAAGCCTGGTCTCAAGTGTGATTTTTTAAGAGGAGATGCCAAGGTGTGACCAAGGATGGTCCGGGGGCTGGGGTGTCCATGCCTGGGCACTGGCAGAGCCTCACTGAGGGTCCCAGAGCCCCCCAGCTCTGCCATGAGTGTCACACCACAGGAACATCAGTGCTGCAGCAGACCTGGGTGCTGGGCCATGCCCGTGCCACTGGGCAGTGCCTGCTGGGTGGCACTTCCCAAGGGAAACCTCAGCCGAGGGAAAGGGTGGTGCCCCGTCACATGGGAGCCCATCCAGCGCCAAGCATGATTTCACTGGGCGTCTCTGGACTCTGCCCTGGGAGAGTCCTGCCATGCCGTGCGCCATCCTGGAGCGCTGCCAGCGGCACCGGGCCCGTGGCCAGCCCGGAGCAGGGAGGGGACAGCAGCCAGCACAGCTCGTGGCTTTCCCAGCTGGCTCCAGACGGGCTCTGCTGCCCACCGGGCACAGCCCACGCCTTGCCACTGGCAGGGATTTGTGCCCAACCTGGTGGGATGAGGGGTCTCCTCCTGTGCCGGTTGCTGGCTCAGCCAGGCTCCTTGCTGTGTTCTGCAGGGCGAGCGGGACGCTGGCAAAGGCCTGGAGATGCGGAAGTTGGTGCTCTCCGGTTTCCTGGCCAGCGAGGAGATCTACATCAACCAGCTGGAGGCCCTCTTGTTGGTGAGCACAGCCCCTGCAGGGATGGATGGATGGATGGATGGATGGATGGATGGATGGATGGATGGAGTCATTTTTTCCTGGTTGCCTTCCCCCAGCCACATCAGCCTGAGTGGGAGCAAAGCTCCAGGGGCCACACCAGGGCCAGCTTTGCTCTGGCTACCCCCATCTCACCTCCCCTGCTGCCCATGTCCCTTTTGGGGACATATTTGTCACCCTGTTTCCTCCTGTGGCCTCGCTGACCTTCATGGCGAGACGCTGTTGCACAACACGGGGTGACTGCCGCTGTGGGGAAGCCCGAGGATGCCCCAGCCTGGAGTGCCCCTGGTCCAGCTGCCAGCCTTGGTCCCTCTGTCCTGGGCAGCCCTCGCTGCCAGCTCAGATCCTCCTCACCCCCAGTGTTCTCCTCTTAGCCCTCATCTCAGGCTCTCCCTCCTTTGGCAGCCCATGAAGCCACTGAAGGCCACGGCCACCACGTCGCAGCCTGTCCTCACCCTGCAGCAGATCGAGACCATTTTCTACAAGATCCAGGACATCTATGAGATCCACAAGGAGTTCTACGACAGCCTGTGCCCGAAGGTGCAGCAGTGGGACAGCAATGTCACCATGGGCCACCTCTTCCAGAAGCTGGTACGCACCTTCCCTGGGTCTTGCTCCACTTGGAAGAGGAGCAGGGCTGGACTTGTGATGAGTTTGGAGTTGTGATGCCCACAGGGGCTGTGCCCATGGATGCTGTGACCGTGCTGGGGAGAGGAGAAGGAGAGGCCAGGTTGAAGGGCTGTAGCTTCAGCTTCTGCTGTCCAGGCACTTGTTATCTCCCTGCTGGATTTTGGAGGTTTTTGGAGGCACAGGCTGGGCAGGAGCTCCACCATCCTGCCCTGAGCAGGAGCCAAGCTGGCTGAGTGTCCTGCCAGGAGGGGACAGCTCTGAGCAGTGTCACCTCAAGGGCTGCCTTGGGTGCTGTGGGGGGCTTCAGCTCCCTGCTGGTGCCTGGCTAACCCCCACTCCCCACAGGCCAGCCAGCTGGGCGTCTACAAGGCCTTTGTGGATAACTACAAAATCGCTTTGGAAACGGCAGAGAAGTGCAGCCAGAGCAACTACCAGTTCCAGAAGATCTCAGAGGTGAGCTGGGATGGGGCTGTGCCAGTGGGACAGGGCTGTCCCTGCACAGGGCAGAGAACACTGAGCTGACCGTGTTTGCCCCGTGGAGATGCTCTCCCTGCCCTGGGGACTTGCAGGGACTGTCCCCAAGGGCTGGGCCACTGGGGGCTCTGCTCTTTTGGGCATTGCAGGAGGTTGTCCCCACCTTGTGCAAGCTCAGGTTGGGCTCAGCCTGTGCTGTCATCAGTGCTGAGCACCTGTGGCTCATCTCCTGCTGCCTGGAGCTCCGTGCATGGATCCTCTTTAGAAACTGGGACCTCCATGGCTGCAGCCTGGGCCTCCTGGTCCTGTTCAGCTCAGTGGCATCACCACCATGTCCCAGCCACTGGGCACAGCCTGAGCTGCTCCCAGCCAGGCAGGAACCCACCCTCCTTCACCCAGCACCCGTGTGTGCCCTCCAGCACGGCCGGGCTGGGGCCAGGGGGTGCAGGAGGGGTTGGGGGGTCCCCATGACCTTGAGCCACGACCTTGCCCCCACCCCAGCTCCCACGGGCTGTGCTGATGGGGCTTTCTCTCCCTAGGAGCTGAAGGTGAAGGGCCCCAAGGACTCCAAGGAGAGCCACACGTCTGTCACCATGGAGGGTACGGGGGACGCGGGGAAAGGGATTCGGGGAGGGGGTCGCATCCTTTTGTGTGCGCGGGTGAATTACCGAGCCCTTTGTGTGCCTGGAGCCGGCGGGGAGGGGAAGGGGAAGGGGGGGTCACAGGCGGCTCTTTGGGATGCGGGGGGCGTGCGGCAGCCCCCAGCCCCTGCCCAGCGCTCCTCCCCGTGCGGAGCGGCCGGAGCGGTGCCGCAGCCGGGCTGAGCTGCTGCGATGGCTGCGCGGGGCCGGGGCTGCCATGGAAATCCTCCTCATTGTCCGGCTCTGCTGTAACTGCACCTACGGTGAGCCCGGGGGGCGGCTCCGCTTTTGGGGGGTCGGTGAGGAGCGGTGCCGCGGGGGGGTGGAGGCTGCGGTCGTGCTCTGCAGGATGAAGTTGGGAGCGTCTTTGTTCCAGGCTCGGTTGAATCATCTTGGCTCCGGCACACGCAGCCACGCGCTCGCTGTCCCCGCCGGGCATGGATATGGATGGTGCCGCCGATGGGACACAGGGAGCTGCGGTGGGCAGGGGGTGCTGGGCTGGGGGAGCCCCCTCCCGTGCCGGGCTGTGCTGTGGGGATGGTGATGGGGAGGCGTCCCCGTTTGCCCCGGCATCGTGGGGTGGAATGTCCAGCTCTCCATGGCTGGGAGGAGAGGCACCGGGCATCCCTGCCTCTGCTGCCTGTGGGTCCCAGGCTGGCAGGGCTGTGGGCACAGGGAGCTCCTTGCTCCTCTGTTGGGCTAGGACCACCCCTCCAGGGGCTCCCCGGAGCTTTGCATGTTCCTGTAGTGATGGCAGCAGGAGGGTCCATCCTTCCTCGTGGTGGAAAAGGGGGGGCACCCTGCCTGTCACCTCTATCCCAGAGCAGGATTCTGGCTGCCTGTCACGGGGACCAGGCTCTTGTTTCACCCTCTGGCATGGAGCTGTGGGGTGCAGCCTCTGGATGTCTGCCAGTGAGGGATACAGGGCTTAGGGATGTCCCTGCAGGGACCTGGGGGACTTGGGTGTCACTGCAGGCACTGTGCTTGCTGTGGCAAAGGTGGCAAAGGCTGCCTTGGGGATGGCCAGGGGTTCAGCCTGGCATCGTCACCTCCTGAGCAGAGACCCCCTGCCCACCCTGTCTCAGGGCTGGGGGCCACCAGCCAGCCCCCTCTGGGATCACAGGGATGGGAGCCCCTCACAAGTCCGCCCAGGGTGAGGAGGTGGCAGCTTTCCCTCCTCTCCCGTGGCCCAAAATCTGTCTGCTCTCAGCTCTGGCAGTTTGGGGAAGTGCTCCAAAGTGAAGGGAAACCCCAGAGGCATCAGCAGCCTGGGGAGACGTGAATGTGGCCAGGCACGGGGAGCAGCACTGTGAGTGGGCTCTGTGCCTTTGCCTGCCCAGAGAGGTGCGCAGGAGGAGAAGGGTCTGTCTGCTTCCTCTGAAATGTGCCTCTGGAGAGCTTCTGGGGCTGTTTCCTGCTGGGAGGGCGTGTGGCAGGAGAAAGGGGGTGTCTGTACCCCCTGTGTGTGTTGTGTGGTTGTGTGTGAGGCAGCTCTGCCCTGGCTGGAGCCCCACAGGCAGTCAGGCGGGCTGCAGGCAGGGACACGGGGCAGGGCTGTGGGGCTGAAGCCTCAGTGTTCTCTGTAGGTGGGGATTTTGCTGCTGCTGGAGCAGCCTGGGCCCCCTTTGCACCCAGGGCTGCCTGGGGTGGTGCAGAGGGGTGGGTACAGGGTGTCCCATGGCGTGGCAGAGCTTGGTGAGAGACGGGACCCAGCTCTGAGCAAAAAGGGAAACTGAGAAAGCCGCTGAGGGTGAGGAACGGCTCTTCCGCTGCACAGCCACCGCACAGCACAGCGAGTGTGGGTGCAGCCCTCCGGGGAGGCCCTGCCCTCAGAGGGCTGTGCCAGCCCTGCGCTGCCACAGGTGGGGTGGGACATCCTGTCCCCACCTCCCAGGACTGCACACCAGCCTGGCTGTGGCTCCTGGTGCCCCCAGCACTGCAGGACACGGGGCTGTGGCAGTGCCAGGACACGGTGCTGTGGCACTGCCAGGACACGGGGCTGTGGCAGTGCTGGCTCCCCCCTGCTCCTGACACTACCACCATTGTCCAGCTGTGCAGGACAGAGCTCAGATTCTTGCCCTGGGCATCTGGGCTCCCCTCCTTGCCCCTGTGCTCTCTCTGACAGGTGGGAGAGGGGCCAGGGGCTGCAGGCACAGGTGGCTGCTGACACTTTGTCTCTCCCCTCAGCGCTGCTGTACAAACCCATCGACCGGGTGACACGGAGCACCCTCGTCCTGCACGTGAGTGTGACACCAGGGCCACCACGGGGGTGGTGGTGGCCTCTGTCTCTGCTCCTCCTGGGGAGTGCTGATGAGGGCTCTCCAGGCTGGGTGATTTCGAGCTGCCAACCTGTGCCTGTCTCCTTCCAGGACCTCCTCAAGCACACCCCAGCTGACCACCCTGACTACCCGCTGCTGCAGGACGCCCTCCGCATCTCCCAGAACTTCCTCTCCAGCATCAATGAGGACATTGACCCCCGGAGGACAGCGGTCACCACCCCCAAGGGCGAGGTGAGCCTGTGGGGTGGGCAGTGCCTGGGCACAGGGTGAGGGCTGAGCCCTCTGCCAGACCCCTGCCCTGAAGAGCTCCTTAGTGCCTGGGTAGGAGCTGGAGAGGCTCCTCCAGATACAATTCTAGGTACAAAATTAGGGCTCTACCTGGTCCTTGCTGCTTGCTGGACATAGAGGACATGGACCTCCCCGTGCTCCTGGTGGCTGAGCCACAGAGAGGGACAGGACTGTCGGCCTTTCCCTATGGATTGCTGCCCTTTGCTCCCTGCCTGCTCTCATGGCAGCCCCTCTGTCCCGCAGACCCGGCAGCTTGTCAAGGATGGCTTCCTGGTGGAGCTGTCAGAGGGCTCGCGGAAGCTGCGGCACGTCTTCCTCTTCACCGACGTGCTGCTCTGTGCCAAGCTGAAGAAGACAGCAGTGGGGTAAGGAGGGCGCTGGGCACTGTGCCACACCTCCCTGTCCCTCAGTGGGGTGGGAGGTGTGCCTGGGAGGGGTCAGGTGTCAGTCAGCACCGTGCCCTGGCTGCAGGAAGCACCAGCAGTACGACTGCAAGTGGTACGTGCCCCTGGCCGACCTGGTGTTCCCCTCGCCGGAGGAGTCGGAGCACTGCCCGCAGGTGCACGTCATCCCCGACCACGAGCTGGAGGACATGAAGATGAAGATCTCAGCCATCAAGAGCGAGGTGCAGAAGGAGGTGAGAGAAGGGTGTGTGTGACAGTGTTCGCAGGGGTCTGAGGATGAGGGAGGAGACGAGGATCTGACTCCATGTTTCAGAAGGCTTGATTTATTATTTTATGATATATATTATTCTAAAACTATACTAAAAGAATAGAGGAAAGGATTTCATCAGAAGGCTAGCTACAAATAGGAAAAGAAGGAATGATAACAAAGGCTTGTGGCTCAGACTCTCTGTCCGAGCCAGCTCACTTTGATTGGCCATTAATTAGAAACAACCAACATGGGCCAATCACAGATCCACCTGTTGCATTCCACAGCAGCAGATAACCATTGTTTACATTTTGTTCCTGAGGCCTCTCAGCTTCTCAGGAGGAAAAATCCTAAGGAGAGGATTTTTCCTAAAAGATGTCTGTGACAGGTGTGGGACTTGCTCTTGGGGTGGGTGCCTTGCTCTGGGTCAGGGATGGGGCACCTCTGGAAGGTCCCCTCTGCTCCCCGTCTGCAGAAAGCCAACAAGGGGCAGAGCCGCGCCATCGAGCGCCTCAAGAAGAAGATGTTTGAGAACGAATTCTGGCTGCTGCTCAACTCCCCTGCCATTCCCTTCCGCATCCACAACCGCAACGGGAAGGTGAGGAGGGCGGGCTGGGGCTGGGGCTGGGCTCAGCCCTGCCTGCACACAGCCTGCCACATCTCCTCTCTTGCAGAGCTACCTCTTCCTGCTCTCCTCCGACTACGAGCGGTCCGAGTGGAGGGAGGCCATCCAGAGACTGCAGAAAAAGGGTGAGTTTGGGGCTGCTGGCCCACTTGGGGCTCCTGGTCACCCCAGAAACCCTATAGGATCCCAGCCTGGTGCTCTGCGGTCTCTATGACCAGCACTGGCTGTGTCCCTCTGACGTTTCTGTCCTCTCCCAGACCTCCAGGCCTTTGTCCTGAGCTCAGTGGAGCTGCAGGTGCTCACGGGATCCTGCTTCAAGCTGCGCACCGTCCACAACATCCCAGTCACCAGCAACAAGGACGGTGAGCGGCCGCTGGGTCCTGTGTGCTCGGGGTGGTGCTGGCAGCACTGCGGGGTCCCTGGGCTGGAGCGGGGACTCTGCTGTGCCGGGGACAGCTTCCCACCAGGTGGCACTGCTGGAGCAGAGTCGGGCTCCCAGGCTGAGCAATCCCGGCTGCAGCTTTTGGGCTCTCTCCATCCCACACCGTGGACTGGGCCGGGGCAGTGTGCCCAGGGTGAGACCCAGCCAGCCCCACCGCGAACATCCCCGGGGCTGTCCAGCAGCAGGAGAGCTTGGGATGAGTGTCAGTGGGGGATACAGGACTTAGGGATGTCCCTGCAGGAGCTTGGGGGGTTTGGGTGTCACTGCAGGCCCTGGTTGCTGTGGCACAGGTGGCAAAGGCTGCCTTGGGGTTGGCCAGCCCCAGGCCCTGACACAGCCCCTGCTCTGCTCTCCTGCCACAGATGACGAGTCCCCAGGGCTTTATGGGTTCCTGCACGTCATCGTCCACTCTGCCAAGGGCTTCAAGCAGTCAGCCAGTAAGTGTGGTGCCCACCCAGCTTGGAGGGGCTCAGAAGAGTTGGGATCCAGCATGTGGCCCTGCTCTGCCCACCGTGGTGTCCTGGGAGATGGTGGGGGTGTTCTGGGGTGCTGAGCCATGTCTGCTCCCCCAGATCTCTACTGCACACTGGAGGTGGACTCCTTTGGCTACTTTGTCAGCAAAGCCAAGACCAGGGTGTTCCGGGACACCACGGAGCCGCAGTGGAACGAGGTGAGGGAGGGTGGCCTGCAGGGAGGGGCTGTGCTCCCCATTTCCCCAGTTCTGGAGCTGCTCTGGGGTGCTGGGGTTGAGCCACCCTCCCTCCACACCCCAGGAGTTTGAGATTGAGCTGGAGGGCTCCCAGTCCCTGCGCATCCTCTGCTACGAGAAGTGCTACGACAAGACCAAGCTCAACAAGGACAACAACGAAATTGTGGACAAGATCATGGGCAAGGGGCAGATCCAGGTATGCTCTGGGGCTCTTGGGCATCCTCTCACCCAAAGGGGGACTCCTTTAGGGCCTGGCACCTGGGCTGGGAGGGTTGTCCTGGGGTGTTGCTCTGCTTTTGGGAATGGGGTACAGCAATTGTGGGGTTGAAGGCAGTGAGGTGGGTGGGCATCAGGCATGGGGGTGATGGTCCTGGGGCACAGTGGCTGCAGGAGAAGGTGGGACAAAGTGAGAGGGGCCTTTGTGGAGGTGGCAAAGCCAGACCTTCCCTGCAGAGGTGCATCCAGCCCCAGCTGGGCTGGAAGTGTTTCTGTTCTGCTGCTCTCTGTGCTGTGGCCCCAGGGGGCTGCAGGGAGGGGTTGGCAGCTGCCCTGGGGAGGGCTCTGCATGTGCAGCCCCCTGTCCCTCCTGTGTCTCCCTCTGCCACCATCTGCCTTGCCTGTGCCTCCATCAGCTGCTGTTATGGCAACGGGGGTTTCCAGGGCAATGGCTGAGCTCCTATGATTGGTGGTTGCCAGGCAGGCAGGATGGAGGCCTGGGCTGCCCTGAGATGCTCCCAGGTGAGCGGGACCAGGAGCGTGGAGTGGAGGGCAGGCAGACCCCCAGACCTCCCATTCCCCCTGCAGCCACCCTGGCCAGGCTGCAGGGAAGGCCAGGGCAGGGGAGCACAGTTGGGGCTGGGGGTGTCTCTGTGTGTTCCTGGCTGTGCTGGGGACAGGGTCACGCCTGGGACACTTCAAAGAGCCCCTCAGGGCTGCCTGCTCCGTGGGAAAGCAGCTGAGGGCAGGTCCCAGGGGAGCAGAGAGCAGCAGGGAAAGGCTGCAGGGAATGGAGATGCTGTGGGGAAACAGCACTGGAGGGGACAAAGGGTGGGAAGAGGGGGCTCAGCTCCACCAGTGGCTTGTCCATACCTGAGATCAGCCCTCTGTTGCCCTCTCCCCCAGGCAGCAGCGCTGTGGGGGTGGCATTGGGCCAAGGGGGACGGCCAGGGCAGGGAAGGGGCTCGTGTCCCGCGGGGATCAGTCCAGCTGCGCTCTCGGAAATAGCCTGGATCAACAAACATGAGTCATGCTGGGAGATGCGGGGGTCGGGACAGGGACAGCACAGCCCGTACCCGCTGTGCAAGAGCGCTGGGGGAAGAGCAGGAAAGAGAGAAGGCCCTGGGGCTGCTTATCCCAAGCAGGATCTGGATGGGTGGACGGAAGCGACAGGGTTGGGGCTGTCCTGGTGTCACCCGAGCCCCAGGGGTGGGCTTGGTGGCAGGGCAGGACAGCTGTGAGCAGCATGGGCAGTGCTGCTGCTGGGGCTGTGGGCTATATTCAAGGCCCAGGGCTGCCCCCCTGCCTTGTCCCTGAGGCATTCAGGCAGAAATGCTGCACTGGATGTTCCTCACCCTGGCTGGTCCCTGGGCTCATCATGGGCTGCTGCTGGTTCCACATAGTAGCACTGGCTGCTCAGTGGAAAGCTGTGACTCCTGGCTGGCATTAACCCTGTTTTGCTGTTATTAACCCCATTTTCCAAAGCTGGAATATGCTGTGGTCGGGGTAGGGCTGCCCTGTTTGGCTCGTGTCCCCATGAGGGTCCTGTGTCCCCTGCAGCCCTGCTCTGAGCTGTCCCAGTTGCTCCCAGCAGCTGGGCTGTGTGTGCTGGGTGCTGGCAGGGGTGAGTGGTGCTGTGCCAGGATGGCAGATGGGTGTTGTGGGGGGCAAAGCGGGCTGTGAGTGCTCGTGCCCACATTGCAGGGGACAGAGGCTGGATGTGCCTCCCATGCCCTGGAGGAGACGGCAGTGGGTGCATAAGGGGGGCTCAGGACCCCCTTCCTCAGCCCATTTGATGCACGGGGAGATTTGGCTGCTGGAGCAGAGCCTGTGTTGTCATGGGCACGGTGCCTGCTGTGCCCTCAGGGAATAGCTGCCTGTCTGTCTGTCTGTCTGTCTGTCTGTCATCTTCCCTGGGCTGGCAGAGTCTCTGGCAGGGGAGATTTGTGATGCTGAGGCACCCCTGACCTGCAGGGAGCCACAGTGACCTGAAGGGACCTCAGGGGCTGCTGAGGGATGGACTGGGGGACACTCAAGTCCCCCCAAGCTGCACCTCAGCCTGTCCCTCAGCAAGCAGGGACCCTCCAGGGCTTCCCTGCCCCTCTGGCCGTGGGGCTGACAATTGCCAGGGTACACAGAGGGGGGACATGGGGGTACCCAGGCATGACAACAGACCCCAAAAGCCTCAGGAGGAGCAGCAGAGCCAGCCTGGCTCCTGCGGGGAGCCGGGAGTGCTGCAGCCGCCAGCGGCCGTGCCTCGGGGGCCGCGGCTGCCGCTGGGGCTGCGGGGCGGAGAACGAGAGAGGGAGAACGGCAGGGGGATAAAAACAGCGGAGAACGGCAGGGGGATAACGGGAGGGGATAAAAACAGAGGAAAACGAGAGAGGGATAACGACAGGAGGATAACAACAGCGGAAAACAGGAGAGGGATAACGGCAGAGGAAAACAGCAGGGGGATAAAAACAGCGGAGAACGGCAGAGGGATAACAACAGCGGATAACGGCAGCGGGAGAGCGGCAGGGGGATAACAGCAGCGGATAACAGCGGATCCCGGCGGCGGTGCCCGGGCAGCCCCCCCAGCGCTCCCGAGCGGCAGGGCGAGGGTTAAACGCGTGGGGGCCGCCGGGGGGGGGCTGCCTTTGAGTCACTTCCTCGCAGAGGGAGGGAGGGAGAGAGGGAGGGAGGTTTTGGGGCTGCCTCGCCAGCCCGGCGCGCAGCCCGAGGATGAGCCCCGGCCGCTCGCCGCCCCAGCCGGGCTCCCCTGGCCCGGCCCCGCTGACCGTTCGGATGCCGATGCTGCGCTGAGCCAGCCGCGGGCACCCTCGTGTCGCCTGCCCGGAGCCGAAGCGATGACGGAGGTGTTGGTGCAGCCCGAGGGAAGCCCCGGTATCAGCCCCGGTACCGGGGGCGAGCGCGGCGTGGAGGAGCCCGAGGGGAAGCGAGCCCCGAACACGGGCGCCCGGCTCTGGGGCAGGGTGCGCAGCAAGCTGCTCCGGCAGAAGGTGCTCCGGGTGCGGGGGGCAGTGCTGGGCGCTGGGGTGGCTCTGCCGGGCTCTGCTCTGTGCTGTGACCGCTGGGTTTGTGGGGTGGGGGGCGCTGGTACGGGGGGCTGTGTTGTTTGTGTGCAGAGTGAGCGCTGCGGGGTCTGTGCGCGGAGCAGGGAGATGTTCGGGTGCTTTGGGAGCTCTCGGATGCACTCGGCAGCCTGTGAGGTGTTTGTTTTGCTCTTCCCTCTCCCTGTGTGTGCTGGCGGGCTCCCGCAGGCTGAGCTGTTTGCACCGGGGGGTTCTGCAGAGCCCCAGGGAGCCCCTGCCCGGCCCCGGAGCTTTTCCAGGGGGCAGCGATGCTCCTGGGCTGGCTGGGGACACTGCCTGCGTCCCCCTCCTGCAGCCCGGGTCCATCCAGGCTTTCCCAGCTGTGTCGCAGCCACATCAGCCAGAAACACAGAGCGCGGGGAAGTGCGACAGAGGAGGGGGACAGCGCCCTTGCAGGCTGTCCCAAAAGCCCCACGGGGCACTCTGGGGTTTCCCTCGGCGCAGTCCCCCTGCCCAGCCTGGTTTGGCTGTGTGTGTGTGTGACGCAGCTGCATTAACCTCGATTCAGTGCCGAGCCCAGGGGATTAAGGGGCAGCAGGGCTCTCTGGGGAGGCTGCCCGGCGGCTGCTGCTGGCTCACAGCATGGAGGGGTTTCATTTCCCTGACTCTGGCTTCCCTGGGGCTGCAGGGCTGGATGTGGCCCCGGGGTCCTGCTGGGCTGTGGGTGCTGCTGCCCGGGTCACTCTGTCAGGGCTGTGAATTACTGATTTTTGGGGGGGCTGTGCTTGGCTGTAGTAGGAGTCCCTGTAAAATCTATGTACTGTATAAGTGGCCTTGCCCCAGTCCTAGTTATTCTAAATGAGCTACAGCTGTGAAGTCCTTAGTTGAGCAGCAGCTGTGGCTCGTGAAGGCTACTAGGATAAAAGGGGGTGGGTTGAGGGCCTTTGAGGAGCCCTGATGAAGCCACAAGGAACTACACTGCTGAGAAGAGCTGCATGTGAGAAAACCACTTAGAAGGTACGGACTCTAGAAATATAACAACAACAATATGATTACAATACTTGGCCACTGGCAGCGTTTGCTGGTGTGGGGGCTGCTCTGTCCCACGGTGCTGGGGGCTCAGGGACTGTCTGGAGATCTGCTGAGGGATCTGCTTGCCAGGGCAGCCACAGGCTGGGGAAGCTGTGGGTGCCACGCTGATGGGAAGCAGCACTGGCTGCAGCAGCTCCTCTGGGATCCCCCTCCCCAGGGCCCTGGCAGAGATGACCTCGAAGGCTGAGTCACAAGTTTGCTCCCAATTGCTTCACCCCAGGCTGAGGTGGGGTGACCTCATGGGCCTGGGGTGTGAGGAGGGCACATGCCCAGCCTGACAGTCCCTGCCCCACCACAGCGTCCCTGGGGAACCACCCTGAGGATTTGGAGCCCTGCTCCTCACCTTGGAGCTCTGTGCCCTGGGTCTGTCACAGTGCCACGACCTGGAGGTGCCTTGAGGACAAAATTCCAGGATGTGGCCTCATCACCTCAAGTCTGGAGCCGTCCCATGGACAAGACAAGCAGAAGGAGGGGAGGGTCAGCACCAGCAGGACCTCCCCAGAGCACGGAGAGTGCTGCAGGACTGCCAGGATGCTCGCTGCCTGTTCCTCCACAACCTGGGGCCTTGTCCTACAAACAAACAGCTTTGGATAATTTGGGAAGCCAGGATGATGGCAACAAACAGAGAGTGTTTCACCTTGCCGTGGATGAGAGCAGCACCACAGTGGATGCTGAGCTGGGCATGGACACCACCATGGCTGAGAGTCCCTGGGATGCAGGAGGGAGCAGCCTGGAGATGTGCTGGTGACCTGGCTGAGGTGTTTCCCCGGGCACAGAGGGATGTTTGAAGCTGTCTGATCTTCCACAGAGGAGCTGACATCTCATCCTGCACACTGCTGGCTGTTCCCCAGGAGTTCCCCACTGACCTGGGATGTCCCTGATCTTGCTGGAGCAAGGCAGATCCCTTCAGAGGACAAGGAGATGGTGCTGGGAGCTGGACAGGGTGTTTGCCAGCGCTGTGTGGGCAGGAGCTGCCTCTGGCTCTGTGGGTGGATGCTCCTGTCCATCCTCCCACACCTGGAGATGAAGGGTTGGACGTGGCTTTGCCTAAACTGGGGAGTGGCAGCATCATGTGCTGCTGCTGCTGCTGCAGGAGGGTTAGAGAGCACCAGGGCCAGGCCACAGCAGTGCACAGGGACCTGCCCTAGCTGCAGAGGGGCTCAGGCCCATGGTGCCAGCAGAATTAGCCCAAATTTGGGCCCTGCTGGCTGTTGTGGGATGATTGTGCCCATGCAGGGGCTGCAGGGGAGTGATGTGCTCAGGGAAAGGTCTGCAGCACTGGCAGCAGCCAGCCTGGCTTTAATAAAAGCTTTCTTCAGAGCTCTGCTAAAGCCCTTCCAGATGTGAGCTGCCAGGGCCATCGGGGCCAGAGGGACCTGAGGGCTGGGGAAGGGAAGGCAGGCATGGTGGCTGCAGATGAAATTGTGTTGCAGAGCAGACAGGCTCCTGACCTGGCTGGGGGATGAAGGGGCTTCCCTGCCATGAGTGGGGAAAGGGTGGAAGTGCCTGGGACATGGTGTTGGCTGTGGTGGCTCCATGGCAGGGCTGTGGGGGATGCAGCCCTGCAGGGGAGCACAGAGGAGCTGGGGCAGCAGGGCTGGGCTTGGCTGGGCTCTGGCTGCAGTCTCGTGATCCCAGTGTCCAGACCTGCTGCAGGGTCCCATGGGAGCCCAGGGCAGCTGCAGCTTTCCTCCTGCTCCTCCTCCTCCTCCTCCTGCTGCTCCCCAGCAGCCGCAGGGCTGGCACAGAGGGAGCAGCGTGGCTCTCTCTGGGCTCTTCCATGTGCTGGGCTGGAGCAGGAATGTCAGGAGCCATTCCTGGGCCATGCTGGAGACAGCAGCATTTCTGCCTTGCTGGGGAATCACATTTTTCCCATGGCTGAGGAGCTGTTTGGGCTCACAGTGACACAGAGCTGGGCATGTGGCAACGCCACCGTGCTGGGTCTGTGCCAAGAGCCAGGGCAGCTCCAGCTTGTCCTTGAGACTGTGGGGTCTTGGTGTGCAGGAAGGGACATGAGGGACCCCACAGTGCCCCCCCATCATGACATGCAGTGAGTTTATGGGCAGGGGAGCAGCAGCTCTGTGGCTGGAGCAGCAGCTCTGAACATCTTTACACTTGCCCAGAGCATCTCCTGACCCAGCAGCTGCAGGGAGCTCCCATGTCCTTGCAGGGTGACCCCACGTGCCTGGTGCCAGTGTGGCCTGGCAGCTGCGTGTCCCCAGCCCTGGGAGCCCCCCCCCCCCCAGCTCCCATCCCCTTCCCCAAGGGGACATTAGGGCCGGGCTGCCCGCCCCGTGCATTACAGGGATCGATGGGGCAGGATCAATACCACCAGCTGGGGACCAAAGAGCCCCAAGAGGCAACTGCAGCCAGCTCTGCACAGCCCTGGGGCCCGGAACCCACCAGGGCACGTGCCAGGGCCTTGGGAATGCCAGCACCTCTCACTGCACCCGGGGCAGCGTCGCCGAGTCCCCCGCTAGCCCCAAAGCCAGAAATAGCAGAGCCTGTCATTCCCAGGGGTTATAAATAGCCTTGGCTATGGGGAGATGTTGTTTTTCTGCATGGAAAACGCTGCCCTAGTTCTGTTTCATCAATCTGCCGCCAGAAATAGTCCTAATTTCTTGGAAGTTTCTTGCTTCGTGGGTGTGGGTTATAGCACTGCCTTGCAGGGGCTCTGGGGAGAGGGCAGGACAGGGGGGCTGAGCCCTCCTGGCTTCAGGGCACGGCCAGAGGGACCCCAGAGCCCAAAGGGATGGGAACCTCTCCATCCTGTGGTCTTGTTGCACAGGAAAAGCATATCCTGTGTTCTATACCACCTGCAGATCAGGGGCTTTGGGGCCACCAGGTTGGGATGGCAGCAGGGCTGGCACGAGGCTGTGTCCCCACAGAACTCACAGAGCTTCTCTCCCCACAGCTGGACCCACAGGCCGTGCAGACCAAGAACTGGCACATGGATGTGATTGAGATGAACGGAGTAAGTGTGGTGGGGGACCCACAGCCCCTCGCTGTGCATGCAGCCCCTTCTCGCCTTCAGGGCAGCCAGCACTCACCCCCTGTCTCCCACAGATCAAGGTGGAGTTCTCCATGAAGTTCACAAGCAGGGACATGAGCCTGAAGAGGACCCCGTCCAAAAAGCAGACTGGTGTCTTCGGGGTGAAAATCAGTGTTGTGACAAAGTAAATGATGCAGGGCTGTGGGGCTGATCTGCTCTGGGTGTGTGGCTGCCCTGCGTCCCCTTGCTCTGGTTGCACTGTGTCCCTTTGCTCCCACCAGCACTGGGAGCTTGGCCTTTGCTCTCTGCTGGGGATTTTCCCGTTCCCTTTGCCATTCCCATCCTCCCCTCGTGCATGCAGGGCTGGGCACTGGGTTGGCAGGGCTGGGCTGGCTGCCAGGGTTCCCCTGGGAGTCTCTGGTGACAGCTGTGCCTCCCGAGCCAGGCGCGAGCGCTCCAAGGTGCCTTACATCGTGCGCCAGTGCGTGGAGGAGGTGGAGAAGAGGGGCATTGAAGAGGTTGGCATCTACAGGATCTCCGGAGTGGCCACTGACATCCAGGCATTGAAAGCTGTCTTTGATGCGAGTGAGTGTCCTGGGGGAGCTTGGTGTTCTGAGATCCCACCCTAGCCCTCTGCAAGGCTGGGTTTGGTTATTGCACTGCACTTGTGCCAGATGTGCCACTCTGCACAGGAAGGGGCTGGGGGTGAGGAGGGGCAAAACCACCCAGGGATCCCAGCCTGTTTGTGCCTCTGGGCTGGCTCCTGGCAGACACTGAGTCAGGGAAATGTTACAAATGGATTTGCACAAATCGTTGTGTGTCCTGTTGCCCAGCCAGGCGGGAACCACTGGGCTTTTCCCAGGCTCAGCCTGGCTGATGGGGCTGTGAACCCAGCAGTGCTGTCCTGCCCTGCAGCTGGCAGCCTGTCTGGCTGGCTGCAGTGACACAGAGGGGATCAGGAGGGCAGGAGTCACATGTGGGTGCTCTCTGGACAGATAACAAGGACATCCTGGTGATGCTGAGTGACATGGACATCAATGCCATCGCTGGCACGCTGAAGCTGTACTTCCGAGAGCTGCCCGAGCCCCTCCTCACTGACAGGCTCTACCCTGCCTTCATGGAGGGCATCGGTAAGGGATGGGAAGGGGATGATGCACAAACTCAGTTTGGCATTGCTTGCTCTGGGATGGGAGACCCCCAAGGGTCATTCCCAGCTCAGCCCACTTGGTCCTGGCTGTTTTTGCTGGTTCCAGGCCAGCTCTGCTCCCCAGTGCTCACACAGTGGCTGCTGGGAGGTGTCTGGCTGTGGTGGGTCCTGCTGCTGCAGCAGACCCTGTCCTGAGCCCTCCCTCTCTTTACCTCCAGCTCTCTCGGATCCTGCTGCCAAGGAGAACTGCATGATGCACCTTCTCCGCTCGCTGCCTGACCCCAACCTCATCACCTTCCTCTTCCTGCTGGAGCACTTGAAAAGGTAAAGGCTCAGGGGCTGCCTGGGGTGGGTGGGAGGTGCAGGATGGGTCTGTCTCACTGCTTTGCTGTGGGGATGGGACATGAACAGAGTTAAAGCTGCTTGTTTCCAGCACGGCTCCAGGCTGATCCCAGACTGGAGGCTGTGCTGGTGCAGAGCAGGGCAGCAGCCAGGGCCAGCAAAAGCAGCTTGGGGCAGGCATGGAGTGGTCCTTTCCCAGCCCTTCCAAGAGGGTACAGCTCCAGGTGTGCCCCACCTGCCTCATCTCTCTGGGTTCTGGCATATTCCCCAGGCTGCAGCTTGTTCAGACCCTTCTCTGATATCAGTGTTGGCATTCCACATTCCCAGCATCCTTGGGCCCTGTAGGATGCTGGGGGGTCCTGGAGCTGTTCTGCCCCTCCAGAGCAGCCCTGGTGTCCCAGGACCAGCGGCTGTGGTGCCAGCAGGGTCTGGGCTGTGCCTGGCCAGTGATCCAGGTCAGCTCTGCAGGGAGCACACGGCCTCTGCAAACAAGGAACACTTGGCTGCTGCAGCCGGCGTGCAGCTGCTTGGATGAGCTCTGCAGGGAGCAGCTGACCTCAGCACAGGGCAGGAATCAGTTGGGAGCTCTGCAGTGTCCCCCTTAGCAGGAAAACAGCTCTGTGTCCCTTCCCACCAGTCCAGCAGTAGTCCTTGCAAAACAAGATGCAGCAATCCCTGTCACCTGTCAGCAGCGGGTGGCCAAGAACCAAGGACACTCAGCTCTGTGGAAATGTCCCAGAACTGCAGGTGACACCTCATATCAGCTATCCCAGGGTGAGTGCAGCAGTTGGTGGTTTGGCAGGCATTTCTTGGCCCAGATGAGGTGCATCCAAACCTGGGGATTCAGGGACTGGGGGTCCCTAGGGCCCCAAAACCCAGGGAAGGTACAGGGCTGTGGAAGGGCAGCAGAGCAGAACACCAAGCCTGGCCAGAGCTGGGGCTCATGGCTCATGTTACTTGCATCATTAAATTTTTTTTTCTGTTCCTCTGGTTTGGCTAAAACCAAACAGAAAAAGTGATTGATGCTGGGGGATGGAGAAGGAAAAATCCATTTCCATCCTGAGAACCGGGCACAGCCAGTTCCCACATCTGCTCCCCTGGCCGGGGCTCAAGCGAGCAGCCTGTGCCGGGGAGCACAGCTGCCTCCTAACATGGCAATGTTGTGGTCCTGCTTCCCTCCGTGCTGGCAGGGCTCCCACGGGGCTGTTGGGGCAGGGAGCCTCGAGGGGAGTGGGTGCAGGGGGCAGGGGCTGTGCAGGGCTCCCATGCCCTGCGGGCTGGGGAAGGGTGGAGGCCCCGCAGTGCAGGAGTCAGGGCTTGGTTGCTGCCACATCACGCCCAGGGCTCCCAGCCAGGCCCGGCAGCTCCAGCAGAGGCCGTGAAGGGGGCAGAGCTCCCTGCCCTGCACCTGGCTTTTCTGAGGGCTATAGAGGGCAGTGGAAAGCTGGAGGTGCCCTACTGCTGCTGGGAGAAGGGAGAGCAGCCCTCGGCCTCCACATCACCCCATGGCTCCCCACTCCTGAGCATCGTTAGGGGCTGACACTGCCTCTCTCCTGTACCCCTCAGGGTGGCTGAAAAGGAACCTATCAACAAAATGTCTCTCCACAATCTGGCCACGGTTTTTGGGCCGACACTTCTGAGACCCTCAGAGGGGGAGAGCAAGGCGCACCTCACCTTGGCCTCTGACATCTGGTCCCACGATGTGATGGCCCAGGTAAGAGCTGGGGACTGGAGGGGTTCACCTGTCTGTCTGGGTAGATTTGTTACTTTTTGCTGGATGGGACAAGCTGGGAGGTGGCAGCTCTTTCCCCTTCTGTAGTAACACCCCCCATTTACCTTCTACAGGTCCAGGTCCTTCTCTACTACCTGCAGCATCCTCCCATCTCCTTCAGCGAGCTCAAACGCAACACACTTTACTTCTCCACGGACGTGTAGCCTGCAGGCAGAAGGCACCAGCTGCAAACACTCCAGCTCCCTGCTGGGGGACACGGACTGGACCACAGCCCCCGAGGGAGACCAGCCCAGACCCAGGACGGTGCTGCCTGCAGCTCCTGTACAATCATGTTCCAGTGGCCCGGTCCCAGCAGGTGCCAGGCCCTCTCTGTAAAGTAGTCGTGTCTTATGTCCCTTCTTGTGTTCAAGGATTGTTTTTATGTATATTTGCTCAACGGAAGAGGTAGTGACTGACAAGGGCTGTGGACACAGGCTTCCCCCTTGGCTAGTTTTCTCCTGGACTCCTTCCTGCCCGCTCACTCCTACAGGCACCCCCTGCCTGAAGCCTGCAGTGCCCCACGAGTGCCTGTTTGCTGCCCAGCTCCCTGCCCACGCCTGCATGTGCAGCACTGGCTCGCTCCGAGGCCGGGAGCTCACGGGCCTCCCTCCCTCCCTCCCTGGTGACGGTGACACCAGCCCCGCTTTGGCTTCGCTGCCTGCGCAAACGTCGGACCCTGTGCCTGGATCCTGCTCCGCTCTGAGCAAACTGCGACCCCGAGGGCCGAGGAGCAGGGTGCTGCTTCCTCCCTGCCACGGCTCCTCTGGGTGTTTCAGGCCAGTCCCCTCTCCAGCCCTGTGCTTTGCCTGTGTGCGTGTGGCGTGGCGGTTCCTCCCCTCGCTGGATTTCGCCTCTGAGTAGTTATGGGGTAACCTCTCACACAAGGCTGGAGCCAGAGGTGCTGGCTGGTCTGGATCCACAGCAGGCTGAAAGGATGGCCAGCCAGAGGCAGGTTTGCTTTCTGCACCATGGATTGACCCCACGTGTGCTCTGGCACTGATGTGGTCGCAAATTTCCCCAATTTGGAAGTTTGGTGGGGAACAGGGTCTCTGCTGTACGGTTCTGTCTCTGCCATGGTGAGGCACTCACGCCCCTGCCAGCCCAGCACTGCCATGAGCACTGCATGCACCCCGTGGCACAGCATCCCTCCCGTGGCCACGGGGACAAGGAGATGTTTTATCCCTTCCTTGGCGTTCCCTGCTGCACTGGGCACATGGCAGCACATGGCCCTGCCTCGGTGGCAGCCTGGCTGCCAGAGGCAAGTGCTCTGCAGCAGCTGGATGGTCACCCAGCCTGGGAACCAGCAAGAAGGATGGGAGGAGGAAAGCCTTCATGGCCTCGTGTCTGAAGGCAGAAATGCTTTGTTCTGTCTTTCTCCCAAAGTGGTTGCTGCTGGATTAGCCGTGCCCAGCCAGCTCAGGTTTGTTTGTTAGTGGCTCCAGTGACCCTTCCCTCCCAAGCTGATGGCTGGAGCTGTCAGGCCATGTCCCAGGGCAGGACAGGCTGCCCCAGTGTCTGGCTCCTGGGATGTCCCCCACACTCCCACGTAGGTGTTGGTACCTGTTGGGACACAAAACCTTTCGCTCTGTGAGCTGAGTCCGTGTTCTTGTGGGAAAAGCCCCCCCATGTCCCCGACTGCGTTGGCCCTGTGCTCTCCTGTGCCAAATGGAGATGGATGAGAAGTGACCAAGCCTGTCCCCCACAGCAGCGTTGCCTTTACCCTCCCAGCTATTGGACTGTTCCAGGTAGAGCCCAGCCACCGATGCACCAGGTATGTCCTCAGCCCCCTCCCTGGGGAAGGCAGCACCTGCCAGCCCTGCACCAGCAAAGCAACCAAGGAGGGGAGGTCTCAGTCCCCCTCCAAAGGGCTCACACTCCAGACCCTGCTCCTCTTGACTACCAGCTCAAC
Organism: Melozone crissalis; assembly: GCF_028551555.1. NCBI lineage: Eukaryota > Metazoa > Chordata > Aves > Passeriformes > Passerellidae > Melozone > Melozone crissalis. The sequence goes on from NW_026535835.1 coordinate 8,564,729, forward strand.
AGAAGGGAAACAGCATTGCAGAAAATAACCAGGCGTCTGTCTTGGCCCTGGACCCAGTAAGGAGGCCGAGCTTTAGATCTGACTGCACAACAGATCCCTGTGTGTGTCTGATTTGTTACATGTGTCCAAGTCTCTGTCCACTCTCTGTCATTCCAGATGGAGACTCTGTACAGCCAAATCTCCCCCTGTGACAGTGGCTGGAGGCCCGGTCCCCACAGCCCAGCACAACAGGCTGTGGCTGTCCCCATGACTGGCTTTTGCTTGTCCCTACAGGAAGGAAAAGAGGGGGGTGGACTCTTGCAGCTACAGGTAGAATAGAACTGTTAATTAATATTTGACTTTCAAAAGTTGTTAAGGATATATTTTTGTTTGTGTTCTGTTTCAATTTCTGTAGATTATAAACTTTAAATGGCTGTAAAACCTCGTGAGGAGAAAAAAAAATGTTAATAAAAATGCAAAGCCCCGATATTTGCACAAAAGAAGCCCTGTGGTGTTGCTGTTTGCACTAACTGATCACTCTGGCATCACAGCTTCTTTCTGTCGTGGAATTCTTGCTAGTTGCACTTCAAGCCAGTGGTATAAGCACAGGCATTGTGCCAAGCAATCTTTGAAGAGAGTTCTTATGGTTTGGGCTACATCCTTGCATTTTGGAGAAAAAACCCTGGACTGTCTGGAGCCAGGCTGTTTAATCAGCCTAGAATTACTCAAGCTTAAAATTCAGCTGACTTGCACAGCTTCTGGCCTGAGGATATTGAACAGGCACAGCAAGGGACATCAGGAGATCTGGAAACCTCATCTGATAGATCACATGGTGCTTGCTGTCTCCCCACTTCTTTCCATGTGGGAATGGGAGCCAGTGTGCCTCCAAACTGACCACTGTACCAGCCAAAACACACTGCTAGTGCTGCTCTTCCAGGTCAACAAGGGCTGTCACTGTTCTGGGATGTCCAAATGTGGATGCAAAGGAGGGGAGGTGAGTGGGAGAATCCCTATTAGTGGTGTGCACTGCATCTGAAATGCCACTGCCTCAAAAAGATCAGAGGCAGTGTTTGCCTTTATGGAGTGGCTCAGTGAAGGTTAAAAATGACCCTCTGAGATCTGAGAACAGAGCTTGGTTACTCTTCTTCAGGAGGGCAGAGAGAACACCAATCAGAGAGGCAGCAGCTCCTTGAGCTAACAAACAGATGTTTTGATTTCAGCACCAATTCTGGGCAGAAAAAACTGAGCTGAGAAAAAACATTCACTTCCCCCTGTGTAAGTAACACTGGGGCACGTGGAGGTGGCACAGGGATGTGATGGGAAGCAGGCTGTGTGCTGAGTGAGTGCCCAGTTATCTGTCAAACACTGGTTTATTCTCACAGCTCTGCTTTCTAAGTCTCACCATCAAACTGCTGGAACTAATGGGGTGAGCCTGGGGCAATTAAAGCAGTAGCAAGATTGCACTCCCACTGTGAGGTTAAATCAGGCTGGCCAAGTGGCTACAGAGAATTATACTTCAGCAACAACCTCTTTTTTTCCCTTAAACTGTTCTGTTCATCTGCCAGTAACCACAGCTCTAAGGGTAAGGATTCCTTTCTGCTTTTCCCTTTAAAACATGGTAAAGAAATCTGGCGCTCATCTCTGTACTTGAAATAAGACAAGTTGTACAGATGGTGGTTTGTCTTCAGATGGTATTTTAAGAAAAGCCTGGAACAAGCTTATTTCTCCACAGGATCTTACCTCTCCCCAACAGAGTAGCAAGCTGCAAACTGGTGACTGTTAAAACACTTGCAGCACCTTCAAATATGTGACAACCTAAATCACCGCATTTCTCATCAAAGATTGTCCTCCCGCCTTCTTTTGATGCCAGCAACAGACTTAATCAAAATCAGCCCCAAAGGATCGAAAGAGCTCAGAGTCCAGGCATGTTTCCTGGAAACTGACAGTCAGCTGATGTGTCCTGGAGATGCTGCTCTGTGCCTGGCTCCATGCTCCCCTGCTCCCGCAAGCCCGCCTGCAGCAGCTCGCCAGGGCTCGCAGCCAGGTCGCTGTTAGTCATTCACACAGTGGCCAGCGCCACCCCGACTCCAGAGGCAGTGGAAAGGTAAGCCTGGTGCTTGTGCCGTGGTGCAGGCTCTCAGCAGCAGCACTGGACAGGGACTGTTGCTCCTGGCTGTTACCGCAGGTAGTAATCGACTGCGGCGGAGAAAGCGGCGAATCCTCCGCAGCCGATCACGCCGGCCTTCAGCCCCGCTGCAAGGCAAGGGTGGGAACCATGAGACAAAGCAGGGGAAATATTCTTCTACCCAGTAACTTGTGCTGCCTCAGAGCTCACAGCAACAGGAACCTGGCAGTGCCCTCCTGGGGGACAGTGACACTGCCACTGCCTGATGTACAAACCCTCCCGTGGCCACTGCTGACTTTACTGTGCTCTCATCTGAGCCCTGCAAGTGCCTTGGTGGGGCTAGGGAGGGAAAGGAAGAGCAGCCACTGCTCTGACAGCTCTAAGAGGATTAGGTCTAGGACAAACACAACTTAACAAGCTCAATTAGAAGCACTTTCAAGAGCTTTCTTTTCGTTTATGCTTCTTAAAACAGGACTGTTTTTTTTCTTAAGGAGAGTGAGAGAAGTTTGATATTTCTGATGAGCAGAGCAGTTCTCCCCTACTTGGGCATTTTCCCAGATGTTACCACTAAAGGAAAGTCTCCACTAGTGCTGCTGGACTAAAACCCCACTTCTTCACTTACATTCACATGTAAGTAGAGCTGTCTGTTTGAACTGATACGTGAGAAAGGAGAAAAGTATTTTACACATGATACAAAAGAAGAGAGCTCTTTAGTTCTAGTTTCAAAGGAGAGTAGCAGAAATGGCAGATGTGTAAACCTCAGTTAACAGCTTCTGTATGTATTTTTGGCTCTCTCCCGTGATGCCACAGAAGAGTGTGGACAGCCACCACCATCTCCTGACTTTTCTTTCAAATGAATTTTGTTGATTTTCTTCTCTGACCAACCCTTCCTTACCCCCACTAATTCTTGGAGCTCACAGCTCTGCCAGTCCGGAGCACACTCTCACACTGGCCTCACCACATCCCCATGCAAGGAGGTTTGTGGTGTGTGTGCTGCACGAGAACATCGTGTGCTGCTTAACCAAATCCAATCTTATCACAGAAACAGCTCCCAGCAGGCACCACCAACCTCTGAAGCCGATGGCTCCTCCCGTGATGCAGCCACTGATAACGCTGTTCTTCCAGTCCGACTTCCCACGATACTGTGGAGTCACAAATCACAGCCAACAAGGAAATATGGAATAACACTCAGCATCTGTGCTAACAGCAAGAAAGCTTAAACGACCTGCCATCCCCTTCTCAGCTGAGGGTGTTCTTCCCTCTGCTCTCAGCAGATGGCCCTGCACTCCCAGACTCGCAGGGCAGGGAAGGGAGGAAGGAGAAGGGAACTGGCAGAGGCGAGACAAATCCATGTGGTGCAATGCAGTGCTGGGGAAGGATCCTCAAGTGAGGCAGGACAGAACACAGCCCTGAGTCTAAAAGTGCAACAGCCACATGAGAGCAGCCCTGAGCCTGCTCTTTGGCACAGTGAGAGTCACAGCACTTGCTGACAAAGATGGACTATATTCATAGCCAGGACATGCTGATTTTCACCAGTGCAGAGATCTCTTTGTTCTGCTCCATTGTGCAAGCAGATACACTTTTCTTCTAGATGAGTTAAACTTCTTAACTCATTGTGCCTTTCAATTAAAAGGCAGGACTCAAATTCATAACAGGGTAATTTTCCTATTTTAAAAAAGCAATGATAGATTTACTACTGAGCTACGAAAGGTAATTTCTGACTGTAGAGGCCAGATGAAAACCAGCCTGTTACTCAAGAACTTTCATCAAATGAACCCTTTCTGCATATGGAACTTTTAGACTGAAATTACCATCTTGCAACTCACAGTTTGACATTTTACACAAGCACTTGTAGCTTAAAAGGGTTTTAAAAAATAATGCCTATGCTTGCCAATACATTTAGGACTTAAAACTGAAAAGGACTTTGCTACTGCAGAAGAGTTCTTCATTCTGTCAGAGAACAGCAGCTCTGAAGACAGATCTCAAAACTGAAAAGCTTTGCTGGCCAAGAAAGAACAAAGCAGCCTAGTCCACTGCCCTATTACAAAGAGGATATATGTACTTATTTGGATCTAGTAGAGGATTCTAAAGGGTACCAGAAAACATTTCTTAATGGTTGAGAGGCTCTTACTCACAGATTCCACCACGCATTCCGTGCAGGAGAACATGGCACCCACGATGGCGAAGTTCTTGGCGTAGGAGATGCCTCGCTGCCCCATGTCCTTGAGCACCTCTTTGGCCGTGGGGGTGCGGTAGGGATCCTTGGGATCAAACCCCACGTTGGTGTCAATGCCAGCTGTGAAGATACCGAACGCACCTCCCAGAACAAAACCTGTGAGAGATAAACAATGAAATTAACTTGGCTGGGCTGGAGCAGCGCATTCCCCGCAGGCAGTGGAGCGGCTCTGCCCCCGCTGTCTGTGACAGGGCAGGAATCCCTCGGTGCTGTGGACACTTGTGACAGCCCGTGCTGTGTGAGGAAAGGCCACGAGCACCTCCAAGGAAGGCAGACACAGATCGCTGCCTGCGACATGGGATAGGCACTGGAGCAGGCTTAAGAAGGAAATCAAACAAGGGCACTGCAGCCTTTTCTCCATCCGCCCCTCTCCCGACGCCACAGGGACCCCCGAACGACCCCAGAGCCGCCGCACCTCCCACACAAGCCAGCGCCGCCTTGAAGGGGCAGCTCTCCATGACCCGCTCCACCATCTTCTGCTCCTCGCTCTTGGGCGGGCAGGGGATTCCGCCGAAGACGGCGGGGTCCCAGACGCGGGGCTGCCGCTTGTCGCCCACGAGGTGCTGCAGCAGGAGGCTGTACTGCAGCGGCTGTGGCGGCGGTGGCGGCGCCGGCTCTCCCGGCGCTGAGGGTGGCGGGGCCGCCATGATGGCCATGCACACCCACGGCCGCTCGGTGCCGCGTCCGGGCTCGCTCGAGCCACCGCGGCGCGGGGGCACGGGAGTTGTAGTTCCACAGCTGGGAGAAGCCGCTGCGCACCGCAGCTTTTTGACTACAACTCCCAGTCTGCCCCGCGCCGACGCCTCCGGGAAGAACTACCACTCCCGGCACGCTCCGCGGCGCGCAGCGGGGATTGGCCGGTCCAGGCAGCCAGGGGACTACATTACCCGGCATGCCGCAAGCCAGCCCCCTGTTGGCCGGTGCGGCCGGTGCAGGTGAGGTGAGGGCTCCGGCTGCGGAGCATCCCCGAGCGCGGCGGCGGCGGCGGCTGCAGGTGAGCGCGGGGAGGTGCGGACAGCGCGGGGGCACCGGTTGGGCTGGGCAGAACCGGCAGCCTCGCGCCGGGCATCCCGCTGCTGGGGGAGCGCCGAGGTGCCGCAGTGCGGGACCACTGTGCCCTCGGTGGCTGAGGTGCGGGCAGCGGGTGAGGTGTCGCGGTGTCGCCGCCGTGTCTCCGCATCCTCCCCTCCGCTGACTCCAGCCCCGCGCCGGTGTCTGAGGGCAACAGGTCCCACACGGGGCGGGCGCTGTTCGTGCCCGCAGCGTCCCGCCGGGACTCGGAGGGGCAGCGGGGCTCCCGCGTCCCCCCGGGGGACTCTGAGGGTAGCGGGGCTCTCGCAGCTCAGGCGGGGCTCGGAGGGCAGCGGCGCTCCCGCATCCCCCGGGGGGCTCTGAGGGGCAGCGGGGCTCCCGCAGCTCCGGCGAGGCTCGGAGGGCATCGGGGCTCCCTCCATGGCACGGCCCGAGGCACCCGAACCTGGCAAAGGTGTCCCCGCTGTGCCACGGAGCACCGGGACATCCCCGGCTGGGGACAGCTCGGTCCCCTCTGGCGTGGGGCAGCGGTGTTGCTTCAGGACTTGTGTAGCTCAAAAGGGCTCTGAAAATATCCACAATATTCCGTCGCAAAATGCAAACTGGGCTGGTGTCAAATAATGCACTAACCTTAGCCCTGGGGAGCTGTTCTGTTTGGTGAGAAGGTGAGAAATGTTGCTTTTCCTTTTGGTGAATAAGATGCATTGAAAGATAAAAATCTGTATTTCTTGCTTGTATTACTTTTTCTTAATCAGTTTTACTTTCTTGTGCAGTTTTCATCTTCACAAGTGACAATAGGTGTGCCTTAAAAATAACTTTCTTCTTGTTTGGTATTTTTTTATTTTACGTTACCCATTGGCCTTAAAATCTATGAGAAATAGTTGTCTTGGTTTCAATAGGATGCATGAAATTATTGTATTTCAGTAATTGAAAACGAATTTCAAAATTAAGTAAATGATGCATTTAGTATGAAATCTTCCTACCCTGAAACAGGACTTTTTAGAGGTCTTAAAGTAATAAAATTTCGTTTCTATTTTGGTTCTTTTTTTCTCTATCCTGCCTATGTCTTGCTGTAGGTAGGTAGGTTCAAATAACGATTTAAATGGATAATTTTATCACTTCAAATGCTTCATTAGACGAAGTTCAACAACTTTCCTCTAAATCCCACCGCCCTCTACTGGCTGCACCACCTGCCCGCTGCTATTCCCTCTTTTTCTTTTTTTTTTTTTTTTTTTTTTTTGTCCTTGGGTTTTTTAAAATATGTTTTTTGTTATTTGTTTGGGATTTTTGTTTGCTTGTTGGGGGTATTTCCCCCCGCTTCTTTTCGTTTTTAAGGTCAAATCGCATGCAAAAGCTCGTGGTTAAAATCTACTACAGCAGGATCTTGAGGTTGCTGGCAGGATGGTCTCCCCAAGGAACCCTCAACTTAAGATTTCAATCTTCTTGAACCAAAATAACCTTGCTGAAGTCTCATAGCAAAGCCTAATTTCCAAAGGCCTAAAGGGAAAAAAACATATGTGTTGGATTGGGAATTTCAGCACTGAGGGTTTAATGTATAGTTTAATATATGCTTTGACTTTCTTTTCCCTTTCCCTGAGTTTAGGAGAAAATGCTAGGTTACTATTTGTTTGTAAATAAAATATTTAAGCAAGAATTTTGTAAATATGATCCTATAAAATATACTTATTTATGGATATTAATGAGTAATTAGATTTTTTTTTTCCCTTAGATATTTAGTAGTTTTCTCCTCTCCCCATGCTGTTCTACATACGAACAAATTCCGGTGCCTGGGTATTTGAATAATCTCATCTGCCTGAACAGATTTTTCGTGTGGGTGAAATCAGATGGAGGATTAGGGATTTGAGAGGGACTATGAGGGTTCAACATCTTTGATAAACAAGATGTTTAAATGAAACTTTCAGCTGTTTCTTATTTCCAAGCCTGTGAACCTGTGCATCCGACCCTGTTCCTGTTCCATCCACTCCTTTATCCTGGAGCTGTTCGGTCCAGTGCAAGAGCTCGGGTTATTTTTATTTCATGCATTTCATGGTCCCAGGAAATGAAACATTGTGAATTGGGGTGAGTGTGACGGCAGCAGCGGGCACAGATGATCCCGAGCTCGGTGGCTGTTTCAGCAGAGGGCAGCACACGGAGACACCGAATCATTGCGTCTCACTTGACCTTTGCAGTGACTCAGTGACTCCCACGCTTCAGTCTTCTCCAGACAGGATAAATCTTGGAAATAATGAGAGGTTTGTCAGAAATCCTGGTTTTGCATATGTGTCTTGGTGGTAGAGTTCCCAGGTTTTGAATAGACTCTAGCAGTGCTATTAAAAAATTAAAATAAGTTTTCACAGTCCTCAAGTTTTATTTTGTCAAAATGCCAGTTCCAGAGTGTTTTCTGAAGTTGTTCAGCTGGGCAAGAAGTGACTGAAGGTGGAAGTCAACAAGAATTAGATAAAATCCATTCCTTTTCACTCATTGGGCATTTTCTTTTCCTTATCAGAACTGTCCTGATGTAGGGATGAATGAGGAGAAGAGGAGATAAATCAATGAGTATTTTAATGAAAAAAGGAAAAGCTTTTAATCACCACAAGCAGAAGAAAGTGGGGCTGCTTTGCAGGCGGTCACATGCTGATCTCACCTGCTGGGAACAAAGAGGTTTCCAGTGGCTGCAAAAGGGAAGGTGCTGGGACCTGCTGGGCTTTGTTTCCACCCTGTGGTGTTCTCATCTATACAATAAATTTAATCCTTTCCTACCTCTCATTGACCTTGTGAATGTAGGTTAAAGTGTTTTGTCTTTTTTTTCTTTAAAAGACTTTAGGTTGGAAAGGGCACTGGAGAAAGGGCTTTGTGAAATAGATCTATAGATCTATAGATCTTTGTGAAGTGCTTTGTGAAATAGATCTAATTTCAATGAAGGAAAGCTGCTTCAGCTTCTGTACTTTCCATGGCTTTATGAGTTTAGCAAATTTATTTGGTTGACAGTGCAGCTGAGTTGTTTTTTTTTCTTCTAAAGTAGCTCTCAGTGTTGGAGAATACTGTGTCACTACCATGGCAAACAGCTAAGTACTAAGAAAAAGGTTAGATTATAGATAGGTGGCAGGTATATTGGAGTTAAAACTCAAAAAGTATCTTGACTGACCGATTTTCCAATTTTTTTTTTTTTGCTTTAAGTCAATATAAAACAGGCTGCAGAGAGAGATCTTGGACTAAAATCTCCTTTTAGGATCAGCAGACTCGTTCCTTGTGACTGAGCTCTGTAACTCAGAGAGAAGGAACAGGATGTGGCTTTTCAAGACGAGTCTTTGATCCTGTCTGCTCTCCCTAATGTTTTAGATCTCAAAGTCTGCATCCCTTTTGAAAGTAAGGTGGTTTCTTTGTGTTTGTTCCACTTCAGCAAGGTACTCCTTCTCCTCTTCACAGTTTGCCCAATATTGCACATATTTTTGTTTTCACCTATAAAGTTTAAAACACACTTGCATGGTCTAAAAAAAGTTCCAGGCATCATTATCTCCCAGGGCTTTCAGCTGTTGCTATAGAAGCCTGAATTCTCTTTGAGAGACCTTTCCAAGAGAAAGAAGTTGATACTGCGGGAAAGTTGTCATGGAAATATGCAGCAAAAAGAGAAAGGAAATCTCAGTTTGATGAGTGTTTCACAGGCTCAGCCAGCCTGGAGAAGTGGCTCCCTACCTGGAGATCTGCTGCTGCAGATTCTCTGGGTTGTGTTCCAGTGGGTTGGAAAGCTGTGGGCTCAAACCTAAAGAAATAAATGATTTAGCATTTCTATAACCAAACATATCTCTTCAACTCAGAGAGCTTTATCCAGATTGGAGTTTCCAGGTGATGGCAGACCAGGAGATTGCCAGCAGCCTGGCCCTAATTGGAGATGGAGCTGTGGCACAGCTATTTCTTGTATTTCTGTTAATGCCCACTCTGAAAAGATTAATGGAAGTACCACCATTGAAATGAGGCTTTCAGAACCAATTTTTTAATTGACAAACTAAAAATAGTTTATTCTGCAAGCCTCAGTGCCATTCTAGATTTGAACAGGAGCCCTTTGTGTCCAGCTAAATGATGGAATAAGCAGATCCCTCCCCAGAAATTTCTTATACCATCACCAAGCCTGGTTGGCTCCCTGGTTTCAAGCTTTTTGTGCCTTTCTTACTAAAGCCTCCTGATATCTAATGAATGTGATTATGAGTGAGCTGCCTTTAAATATCTATTACCAGAGTCACCATGGTAACTGCTGGAAGAATTTCTTGCTGGTAAAAGGTTTCCAGCTCCCCGAGATACGGCAGGGCAAAATGCTTAGGCTGTTGTTTTCACGGTTTGAATGAGATCAAAGGGGACAGAATAACATATTCCTGATTTTTGATAGCAGTGGATGGCAGTGGAACTGAAAGGAATAAGATTTATTCTGGAGCCTGCCCTCAGATCAGGGAATAGAGAGCAGTTCCAGAGGCAGGGACAGCCCAGGCTTTCCTTGGGCAGCTGGCTCCTGCAGGAATGGAAGATGTCACTCCCTCTGTCTGAGCCAACACTTGGCCTTTCTTTCAACACTGTCAGCAAGTGAACTAATTAACCCTAATGAAGGATGCAAAATGGTGATATTCCACCTGCCACAGGAGCAGGAAGGGCAGCTGAGTGATTCAGTGGGGAGTAGAAAGAATTGACCTGGCTTGTGTGTTCTCTGTTCATTTCATGGTGTTCTCAAACTGCTCCATTTTCCTCTTGGCCTTCAGTTGCTCTATACCAAGGCAGTGGTGTTAGTTGGGCAATATTCAGAGTGACTTCTCTGCTGCCCTCATTTCCAAATCTTCCTCTTCCCTTCTTTCACGTCTGCTTTCTCTCCCGAGTTCCTGTTGTGTGGCAAATCAATCCCTTGCTCTGTAATGACAGTTGTTTCTATAGGCTTCCACATGACAGAGTCACTAATGTCCCTCATGCAAACTGTCGCCTCAGGGGGTTGTTTTGCTTTCATTTATTTATTTACTTATGGTAAACAGGTCACAAACTCCATAGGGCACTTCTTCCTTTTCATGCAATCTGTTCTCTTGCTGCATTGCCCTCCTACTATAGGATCTGCTGGAGATTTTAAATTATCACTTGCTTTTATAGAAACATGGAAAACTGAGCACCTATTCCTGCTGCTTTCCCTGTGCTTCCTGCTTCTGGGCATTTAGGGCTTTTGGTAAGGGGGGTTCTGCCCTGGTGTGAGCTGTTTGGTGCATGAGAAAATGAGACCTTGAGGAGAGGAGCAGTTTGCTTCCACTTTGTGTGGGGGGAACTCTGGCACAGCAGAGCCAGCACGAGTGGCACTGAGCACGTTTGGTGGGAAGATTGTGCCTGCAGGATGAGCTCATGCTGGTGAAGTGTTGATATTTGTCCTTACCTGCCCTGGAGGCAACGTGAGCCACATGCCAAGATCTTTTTTGCTGAGTTTAAGGATGCTTCTAATTCATTTTAGTTATGAGGTTTTTTGAGTGCCAGATTTGCACCGAGGGTTTAAAATCTGAAGGGATTATGATCCCCAACCAAGAGATCCAAAGAAATAATGTTGTAAGAAGTCTTGAAAGCAGAACCTGCCTCTCAGAATGGAAATTGCCTGCTTTATACCACTACTTGTTTCTTAATGGTTCCTCTGTAGCATTGTGGTTAAGGCTGGGAGGGTCTCAGCGTTTGGGCACTTCAAATTTCAGCTGCATGGTTCCATTTCTCAAGCCTGCTTAGCTGATTTAAAAGTTTAAGCAGTAGCAAACATGTTTGTTCCTACAAGCTGTCTAGAAGAAAGGAATTGTTGAACTTTAATTTAGATGCTCCCTTTTTTTTCTGTATTTGATTACATCAGCATAGAAATTTGGCTTTGGTGAATTTCTGGGTGCCTCTGTGTGCATGTCTGTCAAAACTGCTGATTTAGATGGGAGTTAAAATCGATGAGCACTGCAGAACCTTGCTAATTTGTGATATTTATTCAGTAATTTAAGTGCTTTCCTGACCTGTAAAATAGATGAGTTATTAAGCTACTGCAATGATGAACCAACACTGATCGAGTGTCTGTAAAAGATGCAGAGAGGAAACCCGAGGTGGGCGTTGCTGTGTGGGGAATCAGATCTTGCCAAGAACCTTTTTTCTGTAATTCTGATCTGCATTAGAGGGCTCGTTCCTGTTGGAATTTATAAAGTTAGAGGGTTTTTAGGAAATGGTTAAAAAAGGTATGTAGGCTTTAGATTGAAGTACTGTTAGCATTGCAGATATATTAGAAAAGTTTTTTAAGCAAGCAGAAAAGTTTTTTAAGCAGTAGACGTGACAAATAACAATAGGTTTTTGTAGAATTAGTTTTAGGATGGTAATAAGGTTATTTAATGTATATTTTTAGAAAGTTAGTATGAATAGAGTTTTGTTTTTTGTTTCTTATGAATTAGTCTCCTGGATCCTGAGCTCCTGGTGCTTCCCGAGTTCCCTCTGTGGTTTGTCCTGGTTCGGTTCCCGCTGATGCTCCCGAGGGTCGGGGGGATCCCAGAGCCCCGCTCCCGTCCCGGCTGTCGGCACTTCCAGCGGGAATCGCTCCGGGACAAAGCCGACACCTCCCATCTCCCATTTGCATCCCCTGAAAAGCACCGAGAAGTTCAAAGCAGTGGGACTTTGCTCCAGAATCCCGTCAGGGGTTTTTAATTCCAAGGCAGCCTCCAGCACGCATCTCCTGAGCTTCGTGTTGCTGCGCAGCTCTGCGTTGTCAGGGATTTAATGGAATGTTTCTCTGTTCCGGGCTCCTTGGAGTTTCCAACCTGTTGGAATTCCTCTCCCGTTAGGTGATAAAATGCCAGCTCTTGCAGCATGAGATCCCTCTGGGACAATAAGTAAAGGCAGCAAGCAGGGCTGTGCAGGATTTTGCCTGGGTAGGTAGTAAAAACTTGCTGTGCTACTTGAATATGGTAATTCTCTATGAATTGTTAATGAGTGCCACATTATAACCTATATAGCAGAAAACTAACAGCGAGGAGTAATAAAACAGAAAGTTAGTCCCTTTCCCTTAAGCCTTTCTTGCTTTTAATCACTGAAATTTAAAAAAAAAATCAGTTAGTAAAAAAGAACAGTATAAGTCTTATGGTCCTCTTTCAGGGAAGAGCACCCAGTGTTGCCTTTTTTGCATGTTCAGATTTATCCACATTTTGAATAACAGAGTGACTGCAGGAAAGCTGTCCTTGGTTGTAGATGATGCCTAAGGAAGTAGAGATGTTTGAAAATTGCAAAGAATAATAAACTTTGCATAAATGTGTGCAAAAGTGATCAGCAATTTTAATTTTAAGTATATGAAATATGATGAGTGTTTCTTTGCTACATAGATTTCCTTTCTCATTTTGACTTTTTCTGTGGGTTGGCTTTTTTTTTTTTTTAGTAGATAAATGTGTGTTAACTCTTGAGTGTTCTACTTGGAAATTACAGAAATACTGAAAAATGCTGGCACATCTTACAGAGTTACTTTTGAAACAGGCAGTTTCCTAATTCTATTCTTGACTGACTCAGTGGCTGTTCCCTTGGAAATTCTCAAGTTGTTGTCTGGTCTTCTGAAATTTTGGCAATAGGCACCAGAGGAAGCTGTTTTTCTTGTCTCCTGTAGCACTCCATGTTCCATAAAACATTATCTGCCTTTTTTCACCCCAATTGAATTATTCTAGTCTCTCCCAGCAGCAAGCATTTTCTCCACTTGCAGGTCAAAGCTGGTAGCCACAGGCTGAGACCTTCAGGTGTTGGGTAGGAACATGAAACTCTGAGTAGTCCCTTAAGAACAGGGAAGGAAAAATAAATCCCAGTTCTCCAAGGCAGCTCACACAGCTTTCTTGTGCTGGTGGAGCCTTTTTGGCAGCAGTTTGCAGGAGTTCCATCCACCCATTTGATCAGCAGCATCTTGTTGACTGAGCAGCAGTTGTTTTTGTCGAAATGGAAAGTGGTGCCCCATGATTCACTGTGCAAACGTCCACCAGCGGCGTGAACTTCCTGACATCTGCACTGCAACTGAGAAAATAAAGGAGTTTGGATCAGTTATGTCCAAAAGGGAAAAAGCACGGAGTAAATGCTGTCCCAGAGCCATGGCCTGACTCCACTAATATCCACTGTCTGATGCAGGCTTGCCTTTGTAATTGCTTTTGGTTTTCCAACTCCAGACAGCAACGTCCCGAGCCTTAGAGCTGAATTAGAGACTTGCTTTAAAAAGACATTGTTATTGACATAATAGCCTTGTTTATGGAATTTCTCTCCTTTGTAATTAAGATTGTTTCATGCACAAAAGCAGTTAAATATGGCATAAATATCTGTAAATGCAAAGATATTTTAAACCTTGTTGCTTATGTGAGCCTATTTTCCACACTATGCATTTGCTTCCCAAATGAGCTGTGCCACCCAAAATTCTGCCCTTTGCCCATTTCATTAAGTTCTCATCCACACTTGTTCTTGAGGAATTGTACCATTAATGCAGCATAAAACCTTAAAATTCCTCAAATGCAGTATTTTTAAGGTGTATTAATGGCGAGGTTTGATCTTATTCTCTCATACCTTGTAGGGAAGTTGTGGGAGCAAGTGCATTGAGCAGAATGCAGGCAATATGTTCAGTGTTATTTTGTCTGTCAACCAATTTTACCAGCTGGGTGAGAACCTGGCAGATACTTGAAAAAAGTTTATATTGCTACTTGAAATTGTTTTCTCACCCTGGCTGTGTGAAAGTAATTATGGTTAAGGCCCTGGCTTTCTTTCAGCCTGGCCAGCTCATTTGAGCTGTTTGTTTCTGGGCTGTTTTTTCATTTAACAGAAAGGCAATTTATCAATTCAGAAAGTTTTATGCTGAATAACTCTTTGGTCTAAGTAAAGAGATCAGGTAATTATAGCCATAAAGTCTACCAGAAAACCTCTAAATAAACAAATATACTGTCTGGTCTCCTTGGGTTTGGGGAATTCTCCACCACTATTCCAGGCTGTCTCCCCAAGCTGAAGCATGTAAATGTTGTGACTGTCTCCTTACAGCCAAGCATTTCATTTTTAGGTTTTGGTCAAGTTATATTTATCAAATGCATCCCAAAGATATTTGAGAGTGCAATACAGGAGCTCATCTTGCTTCTCCACTCCCTCATCTCAGTTCTGTATTTCTCTTGGCTGGAGGATAGGAAAACCTCTCAAGCTGCCAACACTGCTCTCCCTCTGAGCCCAAACAAACTCATCAGCAGTGGCAGAGGGGCAGAATGCTGCTCTCCAAAAAGGGTTTGGTTTCTTCAGCCAAAAAACCTCAGCAAGGTGTCTGCACCTGATGTCCCTCTCACTGGTGAGCTCAGGGTCCCTGCAGCTGTTTGCCCTGGGCTGGTATTTTTGAGCTGCATCTGTTCAGTTGTGAAGGTGCTCCATGAGCAGAGGGGTGAGCTGCAGTCCCTCCCCTGGGTACCAGGTGACCTCATTGCCTGTGCCTGCAGCACACGTGGGGTCACTTCCTCGGGGAGGAGGAACTCTGCACTCAGACCAAGTATCTACAGCAACTTCCTCCTTATCTGAGCTGTGAATCATCTCAAGAACTCTGAATGTGCTGTGAAAATACAGAATGGGTAAGTTCTACCTGTGCTCACACAGCCTGACCTTGGACATTGAAGGAACTGTCAAAATGGGCTGGGTAGAAGGATTGGTACATTGTGGATGTTGGCAAAGCTGGAACAGCACCTGCCTGAATGTAGGGACTTAGAACTAATGTCTGCTTGAGACCTGCCAAGCACAGAGCTTTATCCTGTGCCAAATAAGTCATGGTGTGCTCTTTTGTCTTGTTCTGGCATTTTAAGATAAGGCAAGAGCTCGTTACTCAAGAATATCAGAAAGTTGGATCCCAAATCCATAATCTTCAGAGGAGATTTGGCTTGACTCAATCTGTTTTTAGGGTTTGGTTTCTCTATGATAGCAGTAGTGCTGCCAACACTGAGCTAAAACATAAATTTACTCTTGGCATAACATCAGCTTCCTTCAGGCCCCTTTGGCACCTCGAGTAAGGAGGGTGCAACAAGGTTGGAGTATTCAGATCCATCAACATCTACTAGAAATATCTACTGTAGTATCAACATTACTTAAATACCAGCTTCACACTGTTGAGAGGGAGAATTCCTGATCTGTAGCAATTCTTTGGTCAGGGAGACCAGAGGGTGATCAGACCCTCTCTAGACAGAATTGGACAAAAAGCCCTGTTTAAAACATGTTAGTTTTCTGTTTGAAATTTGGATTTGATGTCTTTTCATCCTCTCTGTCTCCTTCAACTTGATACTATCTCTGCTTGCTGTAACTCTGTTAAGACCTCCAGCCTTTTTCTTCCTGTTTTCAATCATGAAATTCTTTTCAAAAATCTTAAGGAAGAGGTTAACGTTCTCAAGCATTTGTTCGCTCTTGTCCTTTATTTGCTTTTTTCTAAATAAAGAACAGATTGACCCTTCTTGGGCAGCTCAAGTCACCCAGGACTTATTCTGGTTACTTTTGTAAAAGCTTCTGTCTTAGTGCACCTTCCTTCCCTAGACCCATTTTTCCACTTTGTTGAAGCAATGATGGAGGCAAGGGAAATGCCATCAGGTGTCCTGGCTGTGATTGCTGGCACTCTGTGGGATGTATTCTTGTGGAATAGAAAAGCTTCTGAAAGCTGCTCCTGTGTTTTCCTCTGAAAATGCCTTTTTCTGTGCCACCTCCTTGCCCTTTCTCCGTTGTATGTGCTGCATGTTTTTGCTTAATTGGATCATCCAGACCAGTTTGTGGTTTATGCTCTGCCCAGTGTCCAGTCCTGCAGCTGGGGCTGATGGGACCCTGAAAGAAACTCTTCATCTGCTTTAAGGATTGAAGCATCTCACTGCTCTGGACCTAGGCTTCAAATTGCTTTCTTGCATAAATCCTCCTTGCTTTGATGAAAATATAATATTTGTCATTCCCCTGAGTAAGCGAGTGCTGTGTGTGTGCTGAATGCCGAGGCGCCGGTGGAGCCAGCTCGCTTCCGTGTGTGAATCATTTCTCAAGCAGCTCTCTGTGTCTCTCTGAATGTGGTTTTCCTCTCAGGGAAGCACTCAAGCCCTGAATTTTCAGTCTGGTTTGCACATGCTGTCAGAAGCTAGTGGGAGACCCTTTTCTTTTTAACGCAGAAAAGAGGACGAGCTTTTTGCTGTAAGTATTTTATTATCTTTTATTTCTTTTATGGGAACTGTATTATCTCTAGAAGGATTCTTGGGTCAGTAATGTATTTGTAGAGTGAATGACCCGGCTTTGCTCAACAACACTTTTTTCGTAGCATCTCAATGTAAAACTAAATTGAATTAATCAAAAATAGGGTAAACACAGCTGTGTTAGCTGAAAATGGGCTGGGTGGGGGTGGTCTAAAAGCCATTACAACCACAGAAAAAAATCCCCTCAGGAGAGCTGGCTACTGTATTTTCCTCCTGCTCAGCTACATTGATTTAGTGACAGAAGGGGTGAAGCTGTTTCTGTTCCTGCTTTCTCCTCTGGCAATTTACGGTTCTTCCCCGACAGTGAATCGAAGCAGGAGCACGAGCAGAGTTTCCTCTGCTGCTGCATGTGCACACAGTCCAGTGAAGGAAGGGCAGAAGGGAAGGGGCTGCTGAGCCAGGAGCTTTGGCAGCTCATATCTGTGGGAGCAGGGACAGTGCTGGGGCACTCCAGCAGGCACCTCTGGCAGCCAGGGCTGGTCAGGTTCTCAGCAGGGCCCTTTCATTACTGCACCTCCACTGTTGTCTTTAAAATTGTGCTGGGGATGAAGATTGGTCATAGAAACAATTGCAATAATAACAGCATTTATAGAGCAGGTAATATGGCAAAGTTGTAGAGATGTTAATTAAGCCCTGTGTGTGTAGCAGTACAGGATTAGTGGTAGAACTGGTTTGAAAACAGGGATTCTCTACCTTTTCTGTATAGTTCTAGAAATCCCCTACTGATCCTTTCTGGTTTGCATGTTTCTTTCTAAATTCAAGTGTTCTTTGCTGCTGTAACCTTGGCAGGAGAGAGAATACCTCATTTGCTCAGTGTTTTTTCTGCAGAATTTCTGTAACTACCACAGAAATTCCTCATCCTAACATGCACTTGGCTATGTGCTACCCCTTCCATTTCTTGTGCAGTTCTAAACCAATTTAATTTCATTGTGAAGCCCACCAAGGTGGCTCATTGAGTCCATCAGTGGCCCCCAGTCACAGCTGCAAACTGCTGCTTAGGTCTGTTCTGTTCCTGTTCATTATGAATATTTTTAAAATGCAGAAGTCCTCTGGTTTCTCCTGCAGCTTTGGAGTTATGTCCTTATCCTTGCAAGGAGCCCTTTCTGTCTGAAGTTAAAACTGTCTCTCATAAATGCTCAGAAGTTCCCAGTTTATGAACTTCAAGTGAGCTATTTTGCTCTTTAATGGGAGATAAATATCTCCTTAAGGGATAGCTTCCAGATCTCAATAATTTCTCTGCACTGTGATGGATGGAAAACGGGAGTCAGGGAAACATCCCAGCATGTGGCAATCTGTGAGGCTGCTCGCTTGCGTGCTGTGTGACAGATGTTGATTTATCTAATTTTTGCTTTTTTTTCTGTGGGGTTCCTTTCCAAGGCAAACGAATGAGTCCATCTTCATAAATATCCTATTTAGTGAGCAATTATTTTATAAATGGAAAAACTAAGGCATGGGAAGATTGCATGGCTGAGGGGGTATGATGATTCTGTGCTGAAGCTGAGGATGGATCCAGGTGGAATTCCATGGAATGCATTGCCTCTGGTATCATCCTTCCATGCTCAGAGGGGACAGGGAAGCTGCCACTCTCTGTTCCAGTCAGGATGACCATGTAGCCACATGCTGTCCATCTCTGCTGTTCCAAAAAAACATCATCGTTCCTTTTCCTTCTTGTAGTTGTGTTTACCTTCTATGCTACCGAAAAACGTAATGGCAGGTAATTATCAGGCAAACCACTTGTAATTATTCTTAATTTCTTCAGCAGTTATATAGCTCTTGCTCTATCTGAAATGAAACCTTCTTCTCTTCCTTCTTGTGGGTTGGCAAAACATGAAGTGGCCGAATGTGTCACTTGCTTTGTGCTGTATTCACTGGGACAGCAGTTGAAAGAACGTGGATTAATGAGCAATAGCTGCCTTGAAATGACTCTAAAACATTTTTGTTCTCAACCTGAATGTACTGAACATGAATTAAACCCATCTATTCAGGACAGAGTCATATTGGGGAAAGCCCAGAGTGACCTAATTCGTCACGATTATAACATGGTTGTAACTTCAAAAAGGGAATTTGGAGTCAATGCATCATTTTTAGCCTTCCTGAATCTCCCTGTGCATCCTTCAGTAACATGGTGTTTGTGATTCAGAATTGCCACATCATGTAGAAAATTACAGCTGGGTTGGGAGTTTTGTTTTTATCCTCTCATTTATAAGATCAGGGGTCATAGGGAGGTAGCAGCATTTCTCTCCTGAGCTGTGTAATGGTGACTGGTTAGATAATCAGTGTGAGGAAGGAGGAGGAGATGGAGAATCCATGGACAAACAGTGTGATTCAAATACAGGACAGGCATGTTCCCAGGCATCTCCCAGTACAGCTTTGGCTCAGTTTGCCAGCATCAGTCACTGTGCTGGATGATCTCTGTATTTTTCTGTCTCTCAAATGGCCAGCAGCATGGAACAAGGACAAGGGAAATGCAGCTGAACCAATTCCTTGTCCACCTGAGGATTTTGTTGTGATTTCTGCATTTTTCTCATGTGATCTAAGGATGAGTGAAAGGCTGACAAATCCAAAACTCCAGGGAGAGCTTCTGTGGAGGAGGGTGGGCAGAAGGTTTTGCAGTGCTCTCCATGCCTGAAAAAGTCATCAATGACTCTAATGGCTGCTGTGGGAAGAGAATTTTATTTTGGATGATGCTGAGACATGAAGTTTTGCAGTTGCTGGCCTGGCCTCTGGGCAGCCTTTTGGGGATGGTTTTGGAGGCTGAGTTGATGGCTGGAAATCTGTCACATGTGGCTGCCTGGACCTGTCCTTGCCTGTGCCACCTCTGATCTTTGGACATCCTTGGAACCCTTCAGTACATTTGTGTGCTACTCAATAAACACCAATTGTAGGGAATTCTTGAGAACACACAAAGGAAATAAGCAAAAAAAGCCTTAACACAAAAATGTGAGCTGCTCCCTTACCACTGTGACCACAGATAAACTTTGTCTTTGGGAAGTTGAAGGGAGTTTCCATTATCTGTTTGCATCTGACACCATAGGGGGAAGGAAAGCAACTGGCTCTGCAATAGTTGCTTCTAGAGGAGAGGTAGAGCTGTATCCTCTGAAAAGAAAATTCTCATCTGATGCCACATTGAAAGTGTTCTTTTGATGTTGAAGAGTTCTACAGAAGAATCATTAAAGCAAAAATGCAAAGCAAGCTTCTACCCAAGAGTGACTAAATGGGTGACCTTGGCAATGTCTGTATCCTCATTTCTGTGTAGTTCTCTGGCTAAAATTTAACAGCATTTTTAACTCCTTGCAAGATCACTTCAATTCTACAGCTGCCTAGCTGTTTTTATTATAGTACAATCTTCTTCGTTGTTTAAAGTTGAAAAATAATAATAATAGCACTAAAAGCATCTTTCTTGAGGCACGAATAAAACCAGCAGAATTTGCCCTGCTGTCTGGACATGAAAATTTCCAAGTGCTGTCTTGTCTCCTGGTCCTCTACCAGCAAACCACGAAAATTCAGCTGCAAATGAGATTGGAAAGAGAGTCTGCTGAGGTAGACCAGAGGAAACTGTGAAGTGTCTGGGGTGGGGTTTATAATTGATTCTTTTTGGACAGCAAAAGCAAGAGGAGCATTAGAGATGAGGTTTTGGGAAATGGGTATTTTTTTTTTTTTTTGTCTGAGTTGTGTTTGGGTGGAAGCAAGTGGTCTGGCTTGGTGGTGTTTTTTGGTTTTTTTGTTTTTTTTTTTTGTTTTTTTTTTTTTTTTTTTTGCTGGGTTTTTTCATCCAATCCTAATTAAAGTTAAGCTTTGTACAAGCAAGAATCTAGCAAGTGACTGCTTGGAGGAATGATGAAGGAAGGTTGCACTGAGACCCTCAAATACACCGAAACAAGGTAATAGGAGTTAAAGCAAAGAGAGACTGGATAGATACAGAAATTCTGCTGAGGTTAAAGGAGCAGATGCCTGAGGAAATCTGTTAAAGATGACCAAAGGACTAACAGTTTGTTTTTATTTTTTAGCCTGATCTTATTTCTAAATGGAGTTTTCTCTATGCCATCTATCTCCACATTACCAATTACTGTATTTGGACTATCAGCTTCCCTGGTTTGATTCCTAATATCAGTTAAGAAATCAAGATGAGTCATATGGAAGCATCTGTCAAGCCTAAAAATTGTTGTTTAAAGTTAATTGATGTGAAAGGCAGAAAAGAATTCTATTTTAGCCCAGCTGTCTATCCTGCCATGCAGCTTCCTACGTGCCACTAGAAAATGCTTTACAGTTTACTGAACTTGTTAGATATTTCTATGTTCTAGTTGATAGTTTCTCTGAAAATAGCAGAAGTTGATTAGAGGGAAAATAGTAGAAGCATGATGCAGATTTTACAAAAAAAAAAAGAAAATCACGCTTTGAATTCATGAGTGTGTGTTACAAAGCTTCTGGAATAGTCTGACCTTGGGATGTAATGAAAAGTAACTGAATTACAGGAAAATGGCACTGGGGACTGTGGGGTTTGACCCACCAAAGTCACACATGTGTCCTTTGAGGGCCTTAGGTGCAGAGCTGGGACTGTGGCCTCATCCTTCAGGACTGCTGGGCATTCCCAGGTCCTGGTGAAGCTGCCATCTGGCACATTCCTCTCCAGATTCAGTAATGAGCTTTCATAATTCTTTATTTCTTTCCTTTTCCCAAAGCAACTTGTGCATGACTCTGCTTTAATTTGAGTGTCCTGCTGAGTCCTGACACACAGACATGTGCACCAAAACCTAAATTGTATAACAATTATATATGGGGTACAGATGCTTTCTGTCCCCCAACAGGGATTTTCCTGGGTAATTTAATTTCTACAGATATGCTAATAATTTTTATTTATTTAATAGTGCAAATCCTAGGTTTCTTGACTGTGAAATAATATTGCTTATCACTCAAATCAATTTTCTTTAGTTCTATCTATTTTCTTTAGTTCTTCAGAATAAAATAGCCTTTAATAGTCAGCAGAATGTGTGCCCTAGAAGTTTATTTCCCAGAACTGGTGAACTCCTCTTTTGATCCACAGCCAAGTCTAAAGATCCTGGAGCCCTGGTGTTGCTTCTGCTGATGCTGACTGCCTGTGAGTTAGGATAAATTCTTAATCCAGTTTTTCTAGCCATAAAATGGGAATCATTCTAGGCTAGTTCTAAAGACTTTTATTTATAAATGCATGTGGAGTGACTAATAAAGAAATGTCTGGGTTCTCATCCTTTAATAAAACAGTGAAATTTCAAGTAAAATGGACTGCAGAACTTCTGCCAACTGCCAAAATAGTCCTCATCAACATAGTCCAAACATCCTTTAAAATACCAGTAAAAAAGGATGAACTGTATAGCATGGCCTGAATTTTTAAAGGCTGATGCCTGCAGGGAATTCTGAGGATTACTGACACAAGAAGCTCTGTCAGGACCAGCTTTACATTTTTGGTAAGCCTGATTATCATTTGCAGTACCTGTTTCAGGGGAGGAGTGTATTCAGACACCACTTTTGGGTGTAAAAGGTTTTTAAAAACCCAACCCCAAGCCCCTGCAGTCTGGAAGTGCCTGGCAATAGAACCAATTTTGCTGAAGTTATGTCTTGCTGAGTCCTCATTTATTTCAGCATGGGGTTGTTTCCTCATTTTCAGAGTCTAGCTCCAAGCAGGGCATGCTACAGGGATATAGTCTGGCCAGCTGAGTGCCCTGCTCTGGCTGATGCCCAAGAAGGAGTTTGAATTTCAGGCTGGCAGTAATTCTGTTTGCTTCCTAAGGAAAATTCCCTGTGAAAGGTGCAAAAATGAAAACTAAACCCACAGAGCTTGAGGCATTGCTTAAAGCAAGTCGTTTTCCCATGAGAATCAGCTCTCATTTGAAATGTATTGACACAGAATGGATGTAAAACAGGTGATTTTTGTCCCTGTGTTTGCAGGAACAGCTTGGTTGTGTCTCTTGTGGAAAGCTCCTTCTCTTTAAATCTCCCTGGGGATAGCCTAGAGATCAAATCAGTCTCTCTGGGGTCCTTGTGGAAGGCTGAAAATTCGGCAGAGTTACTTCTAAGACACAAGTAGATAAGAGCTGGATTGGATGTTTTTAATAAATGTGCTGTATTTACACCAGGATAAGAAAAACCTCCTTGCCAGTGCTGGGTGTCCTGATTGGTCCTGAACTCCAGGGTTTTCCATTGTCCCCCCTGCTCACCCCTTCCATGGAGCTTTTTGTTTTGCTTGTTTCATTGTAATGCAATAAATTGCTTTTGGAGGAGGGGGAAAGCTGATGGTGACTCTGAGAATGGATTTTCTGCTCTCATCAAAGAACAGCAGGACTTTTTTTTTTCACTTTTTTTTTTTTTTTTCTTGAGGTACTTTTATTTTGCACTACTGAAGCAGTGCTTCTAATAACTCAAATATGTGTCACCTACTTAGGAATGAAAGCAGCTTAGGATGTGCAACCTGGCTTGATGCTTTGAAGTACATATAAGGCTTGTGGAAAGTCCTGGAATCCCACTTCAGAGATGGAAATCTTTATCTACAAGGCAAATTCAGGTTAGCCAAATACCTGAGAAGTCTTAACTCCATCTTTTACAAATGCCAGTTCTCCTATAAATACATGGCAAAACTAATAATAAACACTAATAAATCCAGGTATTTCTTCTCAATTTTAGTTTCATCTACTTGGTGCAGTAAAATGTTATTGAATCCACATGGCAAATAATTCAGCTCTCTTTACATGAAGAAGCCAGTTTGCCTTAGGCTACTGACTGGATTTCTTGAATTGTGGTTTGGGTTTTTTTGTTTAAGTACCTCTTCCTTTTACTCCTAACATCATGCTCTAATGAGCATATCACTCCACTGCAACTTGAAAATGTCATGGATGACTCAAAATTAAATTCCTTTGGATATCAAGACAGCATCTGTACAGCTTACGGCAGGAAAATATGAGGTACAGTTATGAAGAGAACCAGAGGGTATAATAAAGCTGTGTATGTGCAACCACTGGATCTGCAAAAAACCAAAATCTGCATAATTTGGAGATGTAATCAGCAAGAGTTTGCATGTGTAGTTGCCTGTTCACCCATATAAATACAGTGAATGTTAAAAGGATTAAGAGCCTGTTAAAAGATAAGTTTTTAAATATTGTAAGCACCAAAGCTTGCTAAGGTGGATCATGAGCTGTGGGAATGCTAAATTATATCATCTATTGTAATATAGTTTACATATCTGTCAGGGCTTTAAACCAGTGATCAGCATAATCATCACCAAAGGCTCTTAATGAGATCAGTGGATGGCTCCTCGCTGGATGTGTGAAGAATTTTAATGGGGTAATGCCTATACTTAGCAACAACTACTAACTTTTTAATTCCTTTATTTAGGAGCTGATAGGGAAGTGCTATGGAGAGAGCAGACTGCCCCCCCTGCAAGAGGCAGCAAGGACAAACAGAGGGAATGTCACTTGCTGGCTTTGTTCTCTGTGAACAGCAGCTGAGCACTTGACATTCCTTCACCTCCGTGCAGAAGCACTCCCTGAACAGACCGAGGTGGCACCTGCACGGTGCTGTCACTGTCACATCCACCCTGGGCCCTGACAGAGCTGTGTCCTGGGAGTTCAGTGAATGCTCTCATTTATGAATGTGAAATCAGGTACAAAGCAAATCATGGGATGTAAAATGTGACTGGAGCCCCTCCTGACTCAGCCAGGAGTAAATTGTTGCAGTGTCTCTGTCAAGGTGTTGCTGCCCAAGCTCACTGTCCCTCTGAGCACCTTGCCAGGCACTGGGCACTCTGTGGGTGAGGGAATTGCCCAAACTTTGAATATGAAGAAAAACAAATGGCAAATTCTTAGTTTAGCTGATAGTTACACGTGTAAAGAAATTCAAAGAGATTTATTAATGAATTTCCAGCATTCCATCCTGTGCCTGTGGATATTCTGGTTACCTGCTTAACAGACAAGTTACCCTCTGCCTACACAAGGCTGAGCCATAGCTACATCCTGTGTCTATTTTGGAAAATGAAGAAAAATGTTGCTCATACGAAGTGGGGGAGGACAGGAGATATCAGGCCACTTCCCCTCCCTCACATTCCCAGCCCAGCAGGTTCGTGGGACTTGGGAAAAACATCCAAATAATTCTTTTATTCTGCTCATGGTGTGGATTGGGCAGTGGCTGGTGGAAATGAATGGGTTTAGATCTCCAGGAGTGCAGGGAGCTGTTTAACTGGCAGCTGTCAGCCTGCTGAGGGAAACAGGCTGCTTGTTCCTGCTGGCAGCTGAAACGTCTTCAGCTACATCCAAAAAAAGGAAACCATGTCTGTTTGCTGCTTCCTGGCAGGATTTCTCTCTTGCATAAGCTTATCTCTGAGGAATAGTGGATCTGGATCTTTGTTTGCAAAGAAGTTGGGTTTTTTTCACCATGTTTTGTGAGTCTTGGTATTGTGGAACATCTTTTTATCACTGTGGCAACATCAACTGCTGCTCCTCTAGAAGACTCTGATAAGTTAAAGATATATTTTCCACCCATCTGAGGAAACTTGCTTCTCATGTGACTTTCTAAAAGTGAATGTTATTTCATTTGAAGACGCTGGATCTAATGGTAAAATAAGTATTCTTCCTTTTATCCCAAGGTTTCTTTAAATTGCTGTGGGCTTCAATGTTCTTAGTTTCTCTTTCATTGTGCTTCAGTGCTTACAGGTGTTTTGCTGTGCCTGAGAGAGGTTTTGGGACTTAAACAGTCCCCAGAAAAGTTAAAGTTTCTTCTGTGGTTGGTATGAAAAGTAAAAGTGGCTGTGGCATTCTCTGAAGCTTTCTCTAGACTCAGTGTTGATGTTTGTGAGAGAGGGGATCAAGTATAGCATGGCCTTTTCAGCCCTTTAAACTCATGCCAGATATCACTCTTGCCTTTCAGGTCACATAAAGATAAGTTATATTTTTGTATGAGTGCATGAATACATATAAACTTTTAATTTTTTTTTCTTTTTTAGAGTCTGTAGACTGAATTACTTGGGAAGAAAATGAAGAGTAGTGCCAGGCCTTGGAGTGCAATAGCAAAGCAAGGGAGCCATGGAGTTGACAGAGGGAAACCTCTTCCCACCACCTCCACAGGAATGAAGACATCAAAGTCCTCCACTTCCCTGGCCTTTGAATCTCGGCTCAGCAAGGTACAAATCCTTGGAGACTGTTCAA
Source organism: Melozone crissalis (assembly GCF_028551555.1). Taxonomy (NCBI): domain Eukaryota; kingdom Metazoa; phylum Chordata; class Aves; order Passeriformes; family Passerellidae; genus Melozone; species Melozone crissalis. The sequence goes on from NW_026535835.1 coordinate 8,590,493, forward strand.
GCATTCCAGTCTTGATCCAGGTTAAAGCTTTGGTTTAGTCCTCAAACTACCACACACACTGTGTTAAGTGCAGGGAGATTTAAATTTTGTTGTAAATTAAATTAATACACATTTCTCAAAGTATTTTGCATGTACTGAATCTGTACACTCTGTGTGTGAGGGAATTGGCTAAACTTTGAAGTTGGGGAAAAACAAATGGCAAATTTCTAGTTCAGCTGATAGTTACACGTGTAAAGAAATTCAAAGAGATTTATTAATGAATTTCCAGCATTCCTAAAAACCTGTGCCTCTCCCTTCAAGGCAAAATATCTTAACACAAGACATTGCAATGTAACAAATGCATTTTATGAATCCTATTTTTTTAATACAGATATATTTTAAAAAATAACAGAAACTTCTGTCCAAGTACTGTTTTTAAGAAAATGGAGTTATACACCTGAAATGCTGCTGCATCTGCACCCTTGCAGCCAGCAAACAGAAATAACCTGGTCATCCAAACCCAGGCCAAGGTTGTAACTTTCCAGTAACAAAGTTTAATGAACAGTACATAGCAGGGTACAGTATTTAGATCTTCTCTTGATTAAAACTTCATTAATTGTTACAGTTTTTCAAGGAAAGGATTAATTTATTGAACTTGCTGTGCAGACTCCAAGATGCAGATACCAATAGGGTACTTCAGTGCTCCAGGCAGGTTATGCTGTGTGGTTGAGGCAGCATCTCTGAAGGAATGCCATTGAGGACACTAATCAGGAAATCTGATACGATTGATTTGTTAAATTTAGTGTTAATTGTGGAGAGATTTCTTCCTAATGACAGCTAATGACTTCAAATTGTATCCAGCTGCAAATGCAAAATCATCAAAGTGGCTTGTTTGAAGAAAGGGAGTAGAAAAGGCACTGCAGTTGCTGCTGTAGGGAAGAACACATTGAAGAAATTACTTCAGAGAGACTGCAGAACTCTCTGAAGGTCAGAAAGTCAGGTTGTTCCATTCTCCTCCCGAGAGTGAGCTGACAAAACCTCTGCCAGAAGGAAAAACGTTCGTTGTTTGGTATCCTGGAGCACCATCAACACTTCAGCTGTTGAAACTTATGGGCTCACAGGGTCCAGGAAACCACAGGCTCTGAGTCAGAGGAGGAGATTAAAGGGAGAAGGAATTAGAGTTGAAAGATTTCATTTTGCTTGAATATTTCACATTCAGGAACTACTAAATAGGGGCAGTGCTTGTTGTGTACTCTCTTTTCTCTTAATCCAGCAGTGGGGTTCAGCCTGAGCTTCAGGGACCCCCAGTGGCACTGGACAACTTCAAAGGAAGTGGATTTGCTTTTGAGAAAACACTTGAGGTGTCCACAAATTCAAAAGTATAGGAAAACTACTGCTCTAGGGAGACTCTCCTAAGCTTTGGTCTTAAAATACTTAAAGTATTTTTCCTGAAATTAATTAGAAACTGTTACTAGAGGCACACGAATGGGAAATCAGCTGACCAAAGTTCTGGGATAAACTGTAACTCCTGCTTGCTGAAGCAAGATAATTTCAGTGTTTCTCTTTGAATCTTACCTTGTCCTTGTGTTCCATGGGTTTCTTCAGTTGGCACTTAGAGCAGACTTGTGTCACCAGATTCCCTCCCAAAAAGTTGCCAGTAGACCACTCCTGTAAACTGTTTTCTCATTGCCTTTTAATTATTTTCCTTTTTGAACAGTCTTTCCCATTTTCATTCCTCATTCTTGGAACAGCGCTTTATCCCTTAACCCACTTCACAAAAACCTAGAATGGAATGCAAATACAAAAATTATGTACTCCAGTTATCAAGGCAATATTCCTGTGGGGCTACTCTATGGAAATGTTAATATTTTTTCCCCAAAGAATCTTGCATTTTGAACTAACTAAGGGGAATATTCAGGGTCCTGACCTGTCCCCCCTCTGTGTCACAGCTGAAGCGGGCGAGCAGCGAGGACATGCTCACCAAACCCGGGCCAGCAGCAGCTTCGGGAGTGTCCAGGCTGAAGAAGACAATCACAGCAGGAGCCATCTCAGAGCTTGCCGAGAGCCGGCTGAAGCCCAGCACAGGTAGGCACAAAGATGCTGCGAGTGTCAAGGTCCCAGCAGTGTCCCCTGTCCCCGTTGCAGCACAGCCGTGTGGCAGTCGCAGGACGCTGTGCTTTGCATCCCGCACCCCAGGAGCCAGGGACAGGAGGTGAAAAGGGACGCACCGGGTGGGTTTAGCAGCCGGGGCAGCCCCAGCAGCCGGGCGGTGGCGCCGGTGCCCCGCGGCTCCAGGGCAGGATGGACCCAGCCCGGGCTCCAGGGCAGGACAGCATCGCTGCCTGAAGTTTCCCCATTTATCAATAGCAATCTCTCTTCTCTCTCTCTACCGAGTGAGCAGAGCTGCTTCCCCGCTGCTCCTGGCACTCGGCGGAGGTGTGAGAACAAAGAGCAGCCCTGGGCATCCTCTGTGCAGCCTGTGCTGCTCCTGAGCTAGCCCGGGGCACGCTCTCCCCAGCAGCCTCAGCCCCATCCGCTTGTTCCCATAGGTTTCAAACCTAAGCCTGTTTCCAAAGGCAGCGACACCGTCTGCATACCAAGGGCTTCGGTGCAAGCGCTCTGCTTTCCCCCAGGAGCTCAGCAAATGCTTGCTTTTGTCTGCTCCCTGGTGGATTTCCAAGGGAATGTGAGCTCTTATTACATTTGACCATGACCTCCCTATTTGTCACAGCCTCTGCAGGTTTTGACTGTGTGACAGAACAATGTTACTAACCAGAGAGAGATTTCTGTTTATTTAAAAAAATGAAATATCAAAGCCTTTATATACCCTTGGAAGAAAATGATGTGCCATGTAACAGCACAAATGTTTCGTAGTAACCCAAAGACAGATCCAATTCTGCTGTTAATCAGTGTGTAAATCCTCAAATTTAATAGTGACTAGCTGTATCCAAAGGAATTTGGGATTCACAAGCCAATAAAGAAGCATGATGCTTGGGAGGAGCCAGGCAGGGAGATGAAAACCTGTACAGATGATGCAGCACAGGATCCTGGGAATGCAGCCAGGGAAACAGCACTGCAGGGAGTCCAGAGTGGAATATGTCTGTCAGACACCAAAACACAAGCATGGAATAGAGAGCCCTCTTCTGCATGCAGCTATGATAACTGGGACTCGAGGAGGGAGATTTATGATGAGGACTGCTTTAAATACAAAGGCTGGAATGGTTTATGGAGGTCAGGTTACATCTGGATATTCCTTTGCCACTTTAAATCACATCATTGGATATAACCTCATATATTGCTTTGTATTTGCATTTGTAGAAGCATGAATGGGAATATTAATGCTAAATGAAAAGAGAACAAGTGTATAGATAAACACTAAGAATGTATGTGTTACCACTCTAAAATGGTTTTTAACCTAGAGAGAACTGTTTTAAGTGTGTATACAGTGTCTTCTTACATGTCTGTTTTTACAGTGGTTCCATAATCTAAAAGTGTTTGAAAACCCAGCTGTATGCTGAGAAGGTGTCATTGTCAGGGCCACTGGAAGGTGCTTGATCTTATTGAGCAAGGTTACAGAGATGAATGCTTTGTCACACTGAAAAGGAAAATACCAATAGTCCCACTAAAATGGTGCATTGTTGCTAAGAGAACTAACAGTGAGCATGGCAGAGGGCACAGCGTGTTCTAGGGAACAGAAGTAGGAAAGGAGAGAACGTTTTCAGCTGCTGTGTTTTATTGCAATGGCTTCCCAAAGAGTCTGATTGTGATCAAGATGCAAAGCTGACTGTGGAGCTAATCCAAGTGAGAGGGTTCCAGTAGCTGGGGAATGCAGATGTTTGTGTAGGTAGCCAAATGTGTAAATCTAGAAATTTATTCCAAAATCACTTTCTTTTGTTTCTTTGATGGCCTTCATCTGTTCTGTGTTTTCCTTTAATGTCTTGACTGTAGGCATTCTCTCTCCCCCTTGTTTGGGCTTTTTTGTCTGTTACTCAAGTGAGTGGTTGGAGTATTTTACTGAAATGATATTCTATTAGCTCCAGCCACACTCTGATGGTACACAGTTGGTATAATAGTCCTGTGTGAGAGAATTTAAAGGGAAAAAGGAATGGAAATACAAAAGCTTAGGTTTCTTTCTTCTTTGGGTGTGACTGTCCACCATTTGTGTGTTGACCTTGAGCAGGAAGATATGTTCCAAATGCTGCAGATAATAAATAATTGACCTAAAGGTTGGTTGTTTAAATAAGGTTGTTTCTGTGCTGCCCTTGGTGGAGTTTCAGTTATTTATTCCAGCCTTTTATTGATGGAACTACCCCTGCCTGCCCTGCTGGGAGCTGACACAGTAAATCATAAACAACTTAAAGGGGGATGAGGCCAAGCCCATGGATCCATCCTTGGCAAGTGCAGTTGAGCAAATGGAGCTGGAGACTGATTCTGGCTGGAAGTTCTGAGCTGTGCTGTTTGATTTTGTAACTCCCTGGCTGTTTTGAAATCCCAGGCAGTGGGAAATGACACGTAGAGAAAGAGAAATGTCTTGTATTCCTTATCCACAGTGTGATGTCTTCCCATGTGCTGTCCTGAAGTGGCTGCTTGGGTTTGTTAAAGCCAGGCCAACAGAACTCTGGCATTGTTTTCAATGTCTCAGTAGATGAAAAAAGGCTGGAAAATTGTAAAACATGAGCAAGAGTTCACTAATCTTGGAATATATTTATGTTAATGCATGTACTTATAAAGCCATCCAGTCTTTGAAGCCATATAGCAAAGAAATTATTGTAAAATATATTAATAGAGAAGTTTGCGTATTCATGAGAAACTAGGACTGTCTTCCCCTAAGGTTCAGGATTGTAGGAAATCAATGACTTCAGATTCTGCTCCTTTGAGGTCTGCAAGCCAAATAACCTTAAAAAAGCAATTTCACAGAGAATTTCAAAGCTTCTTATGTGATCACATACCTCTCAGGAAGAGCATTGCATGGCAGGACTGGTATGCAAATAAAAAATTTGAGGTTCAGGCAGATGAAATTACTTTCTCAATGGAGCCTGGAAGTCATTCCAAATCCTTGCTCTGAGTTCTGTCATTCAGTCCATACAAACTCCCAGTTCAAGCACTTTCTGAGGACTTTCCTGGAGGCTGCCTGGGTTAATCATGTTCCTGTGCTGCTTTGATGTGATTTCAGTGGCAGCTGCTATTATCTGTCAGCTTGGACAGGAACCAAAAAGAGTCTGGACATAGCCAGGATGTGGGCATGGCACAGTCCAGTCACACATCATCCAAAAGCATTGAGACTATTTCAGCCCTTCCCATTTCTCACAAATATATTGATTTTTATATCAAGTGCTGCCAGCTCCAGTATGAGGTATCAGTTATCCCTGAAATGTAATTAAGAGATAGCTGTACTTTTTCTCAGGCTGCTTCATCAGCTTATTTTTTTTATAGCTAAATAAAGGCTAAATCTCTTTAGACATGATTTGCCTCAGAAACAATAGGAAACTGTCAATAACAATGTTATTATCACCTACCTTGGCATTTATAGAAATTCTGGTTATTTTACTGACAAGCTCAAGTTCTCTCTAAAGGCCAAAGCAGGAGACAGGTGCTACATCTTTGGGGGCTGGGAGAAGCCAAGATGCCAGCAGGACTGTGAGGGGTGGCCTGCTGTGTCACCCCCTGCTCCATCAGAAATTACCATTTATTATTATGCATAAAATGGGAAAGTCAATACTTGGCCTGAATTTTCAGCCAAAATAACAAAAACCTGTTGATTTCTGTGTGTTCCTGCTGAGTTGATTCACATCCAAGGCTGGGGATGGTGCCAATCCAGGAGCACAGAGGAGGGAAGCTCAAAGATATTAAGAGTTTCAATTATCTCCTCAGCATCTCTTGTCGAGGCTCTGAACTCTGCAGGTTACCTGGACAAAAGCTGCTAATCCCAGAATGGAACATTGCCAGCATTGGAAATGAAGCTGCTCTGCAACACAGGCTGTTGCAATAAACCCAGCAAATTAAATAGGGAAACAAAAATACCAAGAGATTTGGCATAATCAGGGAAAACTATAGAAGGGCCTGAGGCTTATGTTCTGTTGTGGCACAGTTTGGGTTGAACAATCTTCAGTAAGGAGGGGCTCTGTTTTGATGAGTTTTTCTGTGATTTGTCATTCACATTCCTGCCAGTTAATGTCCCAGTGACTAAATGTGATACCTGTGTATCTTCAATTCCTTCCTAGTGCTGGTAGAGCACATACCATTCCTCCATTTGTCCATCATTGTTTTTTCATGTAGTTTATGTGAAAAGTCTTGATTTCTCTCTGAAACAGCTGCTTGCAGCTTTTCTGTGTAGATAGTGCTGGTATTCAGAAAAGAAAGCTTTTAACTAAATGAGGCCAACTGGTCCCTGCCAGCTCTGGTGTTAGTGCTGGGAAAGTTTGAATATCACTGGTGAGACTTGTTCACCTGTGGCTGATCCCAGAGGGGAGGCTGGTGTGTGGTTTTATTGCACATAGCACTCATTAGATATGCTTCTTTCCCAGCAAAATTGAAAATGTGCCATGCTACAGATTTCAGAGATTCCTGCATGTTCAGAGAATTGTCATTTTCAGCTTGCTATTTGATAGTAATATAGGGACTCTATCAAATTTATTGTCTTCTCTCAGCCAACTTCTCTGCTTGTGATATGGGGTAAAAATTTAGGTTAATGTGAAGCTAATCCAGACCAGAAGCTTTCCCTCCATGGCCAGAAAATTCAAGGAAGTATCTTTTTTTAAAAAGCTTTCTTTAAAAAAGAACAAATCCTTGTGGAAAAAAAAAAATCTGACAATTTAGCAGTTCATAAGATGCTAATGCACCCCAATTAGGACAGGAAAAAGGAAAGTGATTTCTATTAAAGGACAGCTCTCTGACCTTGGGGCCCTTTTACTCTGCCATACATCAGCTTTTGACAGCGCCTGCTTTTTGTGATCTGCCACATCAAAGCACTGCTATAGGTTTGGGAGAGGTGGCTGCACTTTGCATTCAGGCTCGTTACTGTCTCGTTTTCCTTGTGAACGATGGTGCCAAGTGTGAGGGACACTAATGAGATCGGTATGTTCTGTTCCACCAGGCTCCACTGCAAAGGGCTGAGCTCATCTGGGCTTTCCCAGGAGCTCTAAATATGCCTCAAAACCTCATCTGGAAAGCCCACTTGCATTTTGCTCCCCCTTCCAGGTACAAGACATAGCTCTTGCATAATTATTCTATATCTAAAAGTGGTATAAAAAGGAAAAGAGGACTCAAGATATTGCTTTGTCAGGCTGTCATTTAAATTGGCAAGAAGTGCTGCAGGAATTTAGCATGCAAAGCAGTGGAAATGTGTCTGCATTTACATCCAGAGCTCTGCATGCAGCTGGCTATGCATATTGACATCTACACACATCTATAAATATCTGCAAGGATGTTTAACATATTGCTACAACCATGAACCTGAACCCTCCTGGCATCCCTTAGCAAAATGTTTCCTCTGAGTGTGATTTCCCCAGGTGTCAAGTAGTCAGACTGAGTTTCAGCACCAGTTTAGAAGATTTCACCCACTGTCCTCTGAAGGGAAAGCTCAAAATTTGAAGTAGATCAAATTTGGCATTCCAGATTTAGGTTATGGCTGCTACTTGTCAAGTTTCTCTTACTGCTCCTTACAAGGATTTTTTTTCCTTGGCACAGCTTGCAATTACAGTTGTTGGCTGCTGATGCCTTTGCTGAAAATATTCTTGTATTATATTTATTGCTGTGTTGTTTTTCATGTTTGAAGCTTTGCTCTTTCCCTCTGTAAGCCATGGGCAGTTGTGCATCCTGGAATGGCTGGGAATGGGGCTGCTTCACATGACTGTTCTCCAGGCATCTTTTTCCTCTTTGATAACTGGCAGTATAGTGAGACCAATGCATTTAGAGGCTGTCTGGTAGGATTTCTGATACCTGATCCTGTTATGGATAACAGGCTTTTTGAGAGGCATTCACAGGCTGGCTGCAGTCATCTTGCATTATTAAACAAGTAGGAATTAACTTCTGCTGACAACACTGTCTGCAGAACGTACCTTTTCCAAGCTTTCTTGCTGTCCTAATCTACTGCAGAATTTACATGTCCTCTGCTGAATCTCTGTTAACACATTCTGAGGTTCTGCATTCAGCCTCTTGTTAAAACCACCTGTGAAAGAGACCCTTTTCTGTGGCTGTTCCCTGAGAATGACTTTGTTGGCACACGTGAGCCCCTCTGGGAGCTGAGCCAGCTCAGAGGATTCAGTGTGTGGCAGGGACACTGAAATGCTGAGTCCTGAAGGCTGCAATGACTTAACTCATTAAATTGTTGACAGTTAATTGGCTCAAGGCAACATGCATAGGGAGGATTCATTACAGCTGTAAGGGAACTGTGGTGATCCCAAAAGCCTTCCTAGGGACACCTAAACAGAGGGGAGCATGCCTGGATGCTCCAGGAATAGCACCAATCTAGGATCTTCCAGCTTGTTTTCATTTCTTTCCAGGCTTCTTTCCTGAAGTTGTTCAGCAAAGTCAACACAACCCTGCTCTGACGACCTGCCCTGGGTTAATTATCAGCTTTCCTTCAGCTGGTTTGAAGAGAAATGATCCTTAACACAAATTCTCTGGGCCTAAATCTATTGCAGCCAGAATGCCTTGGCACAGGGCCATTGTGTTTGCACTTAAAGAATGGGAGGGAGAAGGAAAGGAACGCAAAGCTGGCCTGGTCTGACAAGTATGCAGATCAGGGGAGGGCTTGGCATTCCTTGTAGTATTTTTTTCCACTGTTTTTTTTTTTTTTTTTCCAGCAGCTTTTGGCTTATATTAGATTTTAGTAGTGTAGAACAAGAGGGGAGGGATTGACAGCTCCATCTCAGATGGGTTCCTGGAAGGCTGTGCTTCTGTGCCATGAACTGTGACCTCACCAAGTATCTTTATTACAAAAAAATTGTTTCTAGCATGGTTTAAAAAAACTTTTGTTCATCACGAGTTCAGCTCTAGATGTTATATTTCTAATCCTTTGGGGTCCACTATTGGGAATGATGCACAGATTCTGAAGATTTATTTTCCCTGCTACTTATGTACTTGGTGCTCATAAAATCTTCAGCATTAATAGAAGAGGAGTGTGATAGTGTGAACTCTGGTGGTTATGATGTCCACACTTAGGGCCCATTCAGTTTAGTATCTGTAACTTAGAATTCAGCCTTCTGGAGAGACTGTCACCTACCTGGCCACTGCAAATCTGAGATTTGTCAGCATCTTCACACTTATTCTCATGAGCATGGATTACAATTTGAACAGAAATTCCACTCATTCATTTGCTGTGTTGTGAGTAGGATGCAAAGAAAGTTGTGCCTGGCAAGCAAGTCCTGTCATTTGACTAGGGAGTGGAAAGAATTATGTACATCACACCTTCAGTAATTAACTCCCATTCTCGCTATATAGGAAAGGAGTGTTTGTGAAGTTCTATTGGCATTTCTACAAAGAGCAAGGGGATGAGTCAAGCTTCATGCTTAGGAAGAGACTTTGTAGAGTTGAAATGCATTCATTTGTTTTTGTAGCTTTATTACTGAAGAGGAAGGGAAAGTAATGCAAAATGTTCAGATAACAAATAGTTGCCTAAAGATGCATCTGTTGTGATTTGTTACCTGGTCCCCATCTCATGTTTGCTGCTACTCCTTTTTCCTCAGCTTGAGCTGCAAGCTCCATAAGCAGTAATCTCTTATCTACACCTCCTGCTCAGGCTGTAGCTGTATTTAAAAATATGTGCTTTACCTTTCATTTTGGACTGGGCTAGAAGTCTTTGGCCTGACATCATTCTCCTTATCATGGTGTTAGAATGTTCTGATTCATATTTCGTGCCACTGTCAAAAATAACAGATTGGGTCTTCCAGTCCTGACTCTCCTCCAGTGCTCAGATTTCAGGTGTGTGTGCTCCGAGTCAGTGATTACATTTTATAATTGCTCCAGGCTTGCACCAACGCTGCACTGGGACCTTGTTACACTATTCCCTTTTGTGATTACAGAAATAGAAAGCAGGTGATGAAGTAATAAATGCTCAGCTTCAGGATTTATCAGCCCAACAGACTCTCACAGCTCATGCAGCCCCTCAGGTGAGTCCTGTTGAGGGAAAGCAGAAGTGACTCCTTGGTCTATAGTGGAAGAAAATCTCTGTGGGAGATACATTCTAACTGCATTTGGAGGAAGATTGCATCTGTACTTTGGAAAGGGCAGGCTGAGTACCCACCACAGTAAGATACCAGACTTAAGAGATCATAAGATGACTTTTAGAGAAAGAATGTACTGTCACTGATTCCTTTTTGATGGCTTATTCATTAAACAAAGCGTTTTGTGTTTGACATGTCATGAGACAGAGGTAGACAGGAGTTGTTTAATGTCATCCAGATATAGACAGCTGTATGAAAACTTTTCACTTCATCTATAAAGTGTCAGAGGAAGAACAATGGAAAGCTGAAGACTGACAATGAACTCATCCTATTGTACTGAAATATTAGCAAAATTCTGCTTCTATTATATTGAATGGTCTCCAGATACTTTATCTGAAGTGATGGATTCACAACTAGATAGATTAATTCTCCATGTTTTATTTTTCAGGCTGTTTTGAGCCTAGGAGACACACTAGTTTATTATTTCTGAATTTGTTTTTAACCCTCTTGTTGAAACCAACACTCAAGAGGATTCTGTTAATTATCCATGTAATGGAAACTGATCACTGGAGTCATTCAGTATCCTTGTTTCCCATGTACATCAGGGCTCCATGAGTGTGGAGCATCTTGATTTTTTGGAAAGATGTGCTGTTGGTGTGCCTCTGGGTGAGTCTGTTCTATGCAGCTGCTCTTGCAGTGCCAGTCACAGGCAAAATTATTGATGATAGAGATGTGGTGTGAAATCTGCTCCAGTTTGTGGCTGCAAGTCTAGATGTGCTAGTGGCTGTCAGGTTTGATTGTTGTTTTATTGGCATTAGGGGAAATTTGGAAATCACTCTAATAGACTTTTAGGAATAAAATACCACATCCTTACATCAATAAAGAGGAATAGATTTCAATTCAACTCATTGAATGCTGTATATTGTTTAATATAATAGGGATGTGAGCCTGCTGTGCTGTTCTCAGCACCAGTGGAGGCTTAGAGCAGCTGGGGGTGCTCGGCTGACCCAGGAATAGCCCCAGAGGATATCAGAGCAGATCTGATGGATGGGACTTGTCAGAAAGGGCTCATGCTCACAACCACGGTCAGGTTTTCAGAGGAGCCCAGTCTCCATTTCAGCATCCCTTGGGTATCTCTGTTTTCACGAGACGCTGAGCATCTCTGAAACTGGGTCCCCTCATTTTTGTGGCAGTTTGGAGCTGCCCTTGCCCAGACATGTCAGTGCTGTGCTCAGCAGTGTACTTAGATCTGTGGGCAGGGTCTGTTTGCTCTATGCTAAGCATGGTGGAACTGGCTAAAAATTAATGTTGGCTTTGCTTTGGAGACATTTGGCTGCTCAGGTCCCTGCTGACTTCACCTTCAGCCGTGTTTCGCTTAGAAACACCGATACGGGACGGGCTCCATGGTGTTCCCCTTTCCGCCACGGCTGATCCAGGGCAGGGAGGCTCCGCTCCAGGCGGTGCTGGGGGAGCATCGAGGCCGTTCGGAGAGAGTATCGAGGTACGGTGCTGGGGAGCATCGAGGCGGTGCTGGGGCGTCGCTCCCTCCCGGAGCCGCGGCCCGGCCCGAGCTGCAGCTCCCGCGGCCGCCGCTGGGTGTCCCCCGGCGCTGTCCCGCTCGCTGCCGCCCAGCCCGGCCCGGAGCGGGGCCGGCTGAGGGAGGAGGCGGCGCCGCAGCCGCCTCGGCGGGGCCGCAGCGCGGCTCGGCCGCCAGCAGCAGCTCGGGACGCGCTCCCCGCCGCTCCCCGCCGGGGCTGCCCGAGCCGGGCACGGCCAGAGGCCGCTCCGCGCCCGCACCGGGCATGAGCGGGGCTGCGGCGGCCTGAGGGGGCTCGGGAGGAGCCGGGCGGCCGGAGGAGATGGGGAACCAGCCGGGCAGGGCGGAGGAGCACGAGCAAGGTGTGTGCGGGCGGCGGGGCGGCGGCACCGCGGGGATGGCGTTTTGTCCTCGGGGGCTGAGGCGGCTTGGGGCTGCTGTCACAGCGAACGCCGGTGGCTTCCAACCTGCCGGGGACACTGCTGCTGTTTGCCTTGTAAATGCGCTTTATTGGCGTTCCATACCTGAGATCACAGCACCGTCCTCACGGGAGCTCTTCTGAAAGGAATCCTTTGGAGCAGAATGCCTGCAAGGGTGGGACCGTGTTCGCTGACAGATTTCTTTCTTTTTCTTGGCATGGTCTGCATGATGCAGCTAAAAAGTTCCAAAGCCAATGTAGTGATGTGCATAGAACTTGTCAGGATCTGCAGCTTGGATGTGTTAGCCTTCACCATTGTTCGTGGCCTGAGGCCTGAAATTTTCCAGGCCTTAGAATTTAAAATGATGCCTTTGTGGAAGGTCTCCCACCATTGTCCTTTCAGAAGTGTAGTGCTCTGCATGTTAATCAGGAGCAGATTTCATAGAAAGCTGAGAGCTGGTATCAGGTAGATCGCATTCCCGTGTGCCAAATGTCTGCACTGTACACTAACACCGCTGCTAATTTGTTCCTGATGCCGTAGAGCTGCTTCGCTCGCCTTCTGATTTATTTTGCTTGTTTCTCAAATGCTGAGCGAGGTGGAAAACCCGTAGGTCCACTATTCTCTGCTGCTTATTTCTCAGTTTCTTTCCGAATTTAGAACCCTCTAACACACATAAAACCACAATCAGTTGTATTTCCTGGCACTCTGTTTCTTGCTGTTGCCATGGGAATTTCATTCACAAAATCCCATTAAAGTTGTTATTGCTTGAGCAGGGGTTTCTATGACTTCGGGTCGATGTGTAGGTATTGTTGTAAGAGCAAACACAAATGTACCTGATCTCTGGAATTGTCAGCCAGGGCTGCATTGCTGCTCGGGGATCTCACGGCAGATCTGCCAGCGAGTGCTGGAACAGCGGCGAGGTGTAGTGAGAACTCTCTAGCACTATGTTAATCACCGGGCTAATGAAGAACACAAAAGCTGCCAGTACCCAGTCACCAGAAGAAATGCTGCCCTAAGGGAAAGTTAAACTTTAGGCTGGAGAATGTGGCTGCCGACATCCCCAGCCCCTGAAATGCGCTGGCCGCTGCCAGCCAGCGAAGTTTTGCTGGAGCTAAAAGTGTAATTTTGGGGTGGTAGTACTGATAATAAACTAAGGGAGAGCTGGATAATGGCCCGAGGAGACGCACTGCTGACTTCTGATCAGCTGGAGCAAACGGACTCTGATTTTGCTGGGCCATTTTGAACAGCTTATTGCTGTTAACACAGATGATAAATGAGTGTGCAGACCCCTTGTGGGTTTGAAAAATCTCTTTCATCCTTTGTTTTCTCTTGATTTATTTTTTTATTGAAGAGGAAAGAGTTATGCTTGTGTTGCACCTAAGCAGTTTTTAAACTGTTCTCAGTTTTTAAGAATAGGCTGTACTAGGTCTTGTTTGAAAGTCCTCACTGTACATAAGGTATGAGTAAAGCTGAAAACCAGTGTTTTGTCTTGAACTATGTGTTCACAACGCCAGTGTTTAACCACGAAAGAGTCAGGAACATTCCTGCTGACAAAAAGAAAAAAATCTGACAACATAGTCCTTATTGTGTGTGAGAGCTCTGGCTTTGGAGCTCAGAGTTTGTGTTTTTGACAGCTGGATGCAAAACCTGCTTCTCACATCAGAAAGTGATACTCGTAGTATCTCTGAGTTCTGTTTCTGCTTGAGTGAACTTAACTCAGCTCTCATTCAGGAGCACCAACTCCTTGAACAACTGTGGTACTTGTAGGCTTGCGTTTGGAACAACCAGACTAAACCCCAGGACTGGGTTTCTTTATTGATCCAGCTCATGAGCCAGCTTTAGCGACAGACAACCCATTTGACTGTTCCCTGAGCATGACATTCAGGGTTACCTTTTCTACCTTCTTAGGAAACTTTATGGACATCTTATGGCTCATCTCTAAGTCTTTCACCCCAAACTTACCATCTTGGGGTGCTGGGGGCAGATTTGTTCCTCCTCTTGGTGTCAGTGGGCACTGAAGCCTTTAAAAATCTCATCCTGTTATGATATAGGTTATCATTTCAAGTAAAATACTTGCTTTCACATATTTACAAGAGTATTATGTACCTTAGTGTGTTTTCCTATTAAGTGTAAATTCTGGGTGGGCTGGTCAGTGCTGTCCAGGAACAGGAAGGAAATTATTGCCTCCAAGCTGAGCAGTTGAAGGTTAACACATTAATACAGGAAAATCAAAGAACTGGGACTGACAGGGCAAGGGACTGTGGTGAGGAGAAGACGGGAAAGGAATCCAGTTCTGGTGTCTGATGGGAATGTTTGGAACAGAAGACAAGACCCTAACAGCCCAGTATCATCTCAAATTAATCCCCATCTTCCTAAGAGTGTCTAACAAGGATTTGAGAGGATTGCTTGTAATAACATTAAATTCTATAGGCTTTTCCTAGCTACTAATTTAAAACTTACTTTAAACAGCTTTTACAATAATTTGTGAGAACTTTGTGGTGAGTGACCCAAGTTTGCATCACTTCTTTGCCAAAACACTGCTCCTTGCAAGTCACTGGTTTCCCCAGTGCTCTGAATATTCATATTTTTAAAACCAGTGGAGGTTTTAGAATGAAAACACCTATAAAGTACTACAGAAAATTATGTGAAAGGCGAGTGAATATTGCAGCAGTTTGTCAGCAGAATCGGTTTTCTGCTTTTGAAACTGACTGCCCAAGCTAAAGGAAACAGTGTATACAAACAGAGGCCACAGCACCTGTGGAATAGCTGGAACATTTCCTGGGAGCTATGGAAGAATCCAGAATTATCCAGTGCACAGTATTTACTGGGAGAAAGCCTTTCAAACATAGTTTGCCTTGGAAACAGGGAGGCCTCCTGTTATTTCTGAACAGGAGCACTGATGTTCTTTGACACTGGTTGACACGCTGATGGGGGGGTTGTTTATCCTCCAAACATCTGCAGGTGATGGATGATGAATATCTTTGGGAAGAGGTGGAAAAAAATGACTCAATACCCACAAAAACTTTCCTGAAAGAATGGCTTGAATGGGAAATGTTAACTTCTCCTGTTGGAACAAGGTGACGGGTGGGGTTATCCAAGGGTTAGGCTTTTTTTGGGATTGTGTTTATTTGTAAAACATGCTTACATGGCTTGGATGAGAATATCAAGTGTCAGTGCATGCACTGAGTCAGTATTGATCTGTTTTCTTATGTCTGTTTTGTCCTGGCCCAGGGCTGGCTTCATTTGAGTTTGAGGAAGGGATTTTTCAGTGTAAAACATAGGAGACTTTCAAGATAAATGCTTTTGTAGGAATACATGTTCTTGTCATTTCTGTTCTTTGTTTCCAGGGTGTGTAGTCAGACCTTTCCTGGGTGCTGTCTTTAGTCTCCCTCTTTTTTCTCCCAAACATGGGAGCCGTTCATTTTAACTCTGCTGGATCTCAGAACACCATTTCTGCCAAGCAAGAGCTCGAGAGACCAGATGAGTTTAATGATGGTGTGGGGGGAAGGGAGGGAGGGGAGAGGGGCCAGCAAAGCTAATGAATCACATAACAGCTTTCATGGAAATACCGACTGCAAGTCATGTCCTCTTGCAGCTCGGGCAGCCAGCCACAGACCTTTTGTTCCCAGTGGAGCCAACAAACCACAATTTGCTCTCCACTGGATAGTTTAATTCCTTAGTCACCTCTTCCTCCCACAAGTCATTCTTGCATGGGGGGTTTGCAAATGCTCTCATTTTTCAGAGTAGTAACACACTGCTGATTAAACTGGTATTGAAGAACTTTATTTCCCCCTGGAGAGTAATTTTTACTTGACTTCAGCTTTTCTTCAAGGCCAGCTGTGTGGATGGGTCTCGTGAGGTGACTTGACAGGGCTGGCATGATGAAATCATTTCAGGAGGACTGACAGACACATCAGTCAGTGGCAGTGTCCCCTCTGCTCCCAGAGCAGTGAAATGGGAGCAGCCACTGCCACAGTCTGGAGTGGCCTCCTAGAGGAATTTAGTCATGAGTGTAAGTAACTCACCTCTGGAATTATCTGAGGCACTGCTCAGTGATAATCTGAGGTCCCCTGATTCCAAGTTGAAGGGCTAATGAGAGCTAAATTAGTGCAAAAGATCATCAATAAGCTCTCCTACACAACAGGGCCTTCCCAGCAGTTTTCTGCCCTGCCTGGGAGGATGTCTGAGTGGGAGTGCTTTCTCCATGGGCAGGATGACAGCTTTTACAAGAAGAACTTTTAGGGCATGGCAGGCAGCAGGATGTGGTTTATGCATTTTGTGTCAGATTAATTTCCATCAGCAAAACAAAGCCATTTTTGGATAAAGGAGGGAGCTTCTGGGAATCCTGTTGAATGAGCTGGTCAGCAAGAACTTGTCCTGTGGGTCCAGAGCTCTGCATTGTGCTGTTGCCCCAATGCTGGTGGTGGTTTAGAACTTACCAGTGATAGATCTAACATGATAATAAATGTAAAAGCTAATTTTCTTGATGATTGTTTCATTAGTTTAGTTAATGTGCTTGACAGCTGCAGAGTGACAAGGGAACAGCCAGGGGATGGTTGTGGCTCTGACACAGCATTAAATTACCTGAAAGAGGGAAAAGGGTGGAAGGAGAAGGGAATAATGCTGAATTAGGGAATAATGGAGAAAGAGGTTTGCTTCTTTTTCTTTGGGGTATGTTTGGCTCCTCAAGATCTTGAAGTCATAAAGCTGGCCAAAGAAACCTGAGCATGTATTGCCCCTTGGTCTTCCCACTGAGCCCTGGAGGTACTGAGGGGTTTATTTGGAAGCAGTCCTGTGTTCTGGGCCTTCTACCAGTATTTCAGCAAAGTAATCTGTCTTATTTTTTTCTCTTTTCAATTCCTCCCCAATTTTACTAATTTACTCTTCATAAAATCTGATTTCCACAGGGAATGTAGCTTTCAAAACAACATGAGATTCTAAAACTGAGGCAAGAGTACTTCTGTGATTTTGTTTGTACTGCACTGCTTGTGAAGAACTTAATTTGATTTTTCTGTGATTCTCACAAACTAGCAGTTGAAGATAGACAAATATTGATATCTTCATTATTTTCTATTACTTTGTCATTCTGTATCTCCAAGCAATTTGAGCATGATGATTGAAGATGATCTAAAACTGAGATCTATGATGATGGTAATAGACACTGTTAGATTTTCCATGCATCAACTCTTTTCTTCCTGTAATCCAAAGCAGGCTTGTGTTCACAGATCTCTTTGGAATGTTCCATCTATTATATTTCATGAATTGTTTTTCCACAAGCATCAATAGGTATGGATTGCATGTTCTGAGGCAGAGCGCTCTGCCCTTGTGTGCTGTGTGGTCATGGGTTGGTTCTCTCAGGCTGTAAATTACATCAGAGCTGCAGCTTCCTGCCCTTCTCATCAGGCTCTGGAGCACACAGCTAACAAGCTCTGTATTTTTATCAGCAGCAAAATTTACATTTGAAGTTCTTACAGGCAAATTTCATATTCATCGCTGGAAAAATGCACTCTTGGGAAAGCAAAGGGCTGACATGAGTTTTCAGGGTTTAGTTCTGAGCATGTGTAAGGGATGTGTTGGCTGAAACAAGGACATATATTTTCCATTTGTCACCAGCTCTGTAGGTTTTGTATCTTGGTTGGAATTTATTCAGTTGCTTAGGAAAAATGTTAGGAGCAAAGCAAATATGTCCACATCCCATGAGCAGAGTTCTGTTCCTCTCACATTCCTGCCCTGATGGATGCTTTGGTGCTAAGTGTTAAAAATCATTGCTACTCAGGCAAGTAAGAATTTTGCCAGCAACTTCAATGAAATCATATTTATTAATGTATGGAATGAAAGTGGCTTTAGGGGCAGGGTGCAGTTAATCCTCTGACACATTTTACTTATGTTGGATGACTTTTATTTCTTCCCCAACTGAATTAAGAAATCCCATCCTGTACTAAGGATAGAAATCTGTTTTAATTAGTCTGAAATGTGCAGAATGCAAAGGTGGCTTCTTCCCTGCATCTGGAGGATATTCTTTTGTATTTTTCACACCCTAAAGGTCTTCTGCATTGTGCCATAGCAGCATTTATACTGAAGATGTAGAAATCCTTGTGATACCAAATAATTATGTTCATATAATCCCTTTTATAGGAGTTGTTTCCGCAAGGGTGTGGATAATGATAAATTTGTTGGCAGGAACTGAGTTCTCTGCAATACAGGAAAGACCTTCAAAAGTATAACTGAATACTTATTCTCATAGACAAAAATGCTTATGATTCCTGAAATAAAACAGAGGTAATTCCCTGTGCTTGTGCAGAACAGAACCACCTCAGCATGAGGTTCATTAGTCATAATTAACAGCTGGTAAGAGGGGATGAGGTTCCATGAACAGGAGTCATTCCAGGACTGGTAATTCTCTGTTGGGAAAGTTCCCTCAGAGTGCAACAGCCTTGCTGTTGTCTCTGCAATAATGTGAAATAGTTGCTAAATTGCAGCTTGTAGAGAACCTTGCATTTTTTTGTTATTGAAAGCTAAATTGTCAAAATTCTGGGGATTTTTTCAGAAAAGAAAAAGCATTTTAAAATTCTTTGACCAAAGGGAAGTGGTTCAAAGTCTTGTTCCCCAGAGCCTGTGGTGTCAGCTGTAATGCTGCGAGGGGATAAGGTGGTGGTGTCATGTCCATCCCAGTCTGGAAACATTCCTTGGATGGAAAGAGTGTTCCAGAAAAGTGGTGCAATTCATTTAAACCTTCAAAGGCTTTTAGTCCTCTGTCTAATGGAAGGCTGTGTGCTCATACAGCCTCAGTTTTCAGCTGGCTAGAGCAATGCACAGAAATATTTCAAGCAAGGCCTCCTCAAGTCCATGGCAGTAACTTTGCTTAACCCAAAGCCATGGATCCTAGGATTACAATTTATTTTGCCACAAGTTGGGAGGCATAGAGCTCTAAATATGTTTTTCCAGGCTTTTCAGGGCAAAAGCTGATCAGGATGGAGGTGTCAGAAGGAAAGAGCCTTTCTTTGAGGGGCTGAGGATATTTCCACAATCCTTATCTTCTAGGTCTTGAGAAATGCTTTCATAAAACCTTGTTGAGTTTGAAGAATGGACTAATCATGTTAAGAATTACTCTCAGCCTCCTCCACACATAGTTTCTTTGAGGCTGCTTGACTGTGGAAAATCTTTGACTGATCTTTTAATTAAAAGCTCTCTTTTCTTAAAGCAAGGAGTTCAAGCTCTTCCTGCTTTGAAGTGGGCAATGTTTTATAGATAAATATCTCATTATGTTATGAGCTTTCTCCTCTCCCCTTGTGTCTCATTTCTTTTCCTGATGTGTCTCATCCTGTGTTGATAGTTCTGATGATTTCAGCCCAGCTCCCAGTATTGGCTGTTCTTGGCTCTGTGCTGGGCTGAGCTAGAGCTCTGGATGAGCTGTGGAGACTAAACTGGAGTCCTTTCCCCACCCCCTCACAGAAGCAGGCTGGAAATGACAATAAAACTGGGTTTATTATGTGGCCATCACATTTCAGTAAACAAAAGGCAGTTGTAACACCAGTGCAATGCAAACTGGTTATTAAGCATTAAGCAAACAATTTTTAAAAATAAGCTTCCAGCTTTTAAGTTCTGCCCTTTCAGGGAAGGAAGAGAAGTCTCCTTTCATGTTTCCATTTGTGATCCCTTTCCCCCCTGCCTTTCTGGATTAGCAGGATTTGGGAATTCATGAGGACAGAAGTTCTTTTGGCCAAGTGTGGGGCAGCATTCCTGAGCTAGAGGGTTGGGATCATGGATTCCTGACCCAGAGCACCCCACACCAGTGCTTGGAGAGGCATTTTCAGCTTCTTTTCCTCTGTGATGGCTCTGCTCAATGGGAAGGACAAGGAATTAGAGCATTGTTTACAAAGAAATAGAAGCGTGATGAAGCCCCATGCACGTATCTCTGTTCCAGGTTCAGTCCATTGCATGGCCTCCTGAACAATTAAACAGGTTGAGTAAATTACCTGCTACTTGTGAAAGTGTTGGATATTAAACATTTCCCCTCTTACAATGTTTGGTTATCCCTTGTGTTTGTGGAGAGATATCAGATTTTGATGGTTATAGGGATCCACAGCGCCTGACTTGTCTGGAAGGAGCAGGAGCAGGGTTCTCACTGTTCCTTCCAATTGAATTATTGGACCAGGGGGTTTTAGGACATTCCTTCATTAACTTGAGCCACAGATCACATTCAGTTGTGACAACCACTGTGCATGGAGGAGCACAAGTACTGACAGCCACTGCTAAGTGAGTTGGTATGGTTGGATTTAGGGTTGGTTAGTTTTGTTTGCTTTTTAATTTCCTGTACTTCTCAAAACACTCAGCACTGGTATTTTATCCATTATAATTGTATTTTCCAGAAATGGAAGAACAGCTGTTTTATCACCATGTTAACCCAGCAATGGCTGAGTGGAGAACTTCTGGGCTAGATTAGCTGGAAGCTGCTTTCTGAGCTGAGGAGAATTATCTCCTTGTCTGCAAGCTAGAATCAAGGAAAACCCTGGGATTCTAAGTGTAGCCAATGGTCATTTATCTAGGAGTATTCCTAGTACAGCCATAAGAATTGAAAAATTATTTCTCTGCTTTAACTTCAAGCAAATCCCTGCTTTTTCTGAGCAACACATTCTGGGGGATGTGTTATTAACTCCAAGGATGTTCCCCACAACATTTGTTATAAAAACCTTCTGAAAGCAGAAGCCTCAGATCTAACAGGTAGGAAAACAAAGGAAACTCCAGTCTTACCAACCATATCAAACAAAAAATCCTTTGTTTCAGTGAATTCAGTGATTTGTCCCTCTACACAAAATAAATCATATTTATGGATTTTCTTTTTTAACAGCTGTCAAAAAAACTACCAGAATAGAGTTTGGCTTAAAATTGATTTAGCTGTAGATATGAGATGATTATACCTGATCCTATCTTGTTTTTACAGGTGCATAGGCAGGAAATGTTCCAGAACAAACAAAATCAGGAAGTGTCCTAGTACACAGAAATCCCAATAATTTTGGTGTGCTTATGTCACAAGTATATAGAGTCAAGCCCCCTTTAAGGAATATAAAAATTATGTATTGTTTTTAATAATGAGCTATGATGGTTGTGGAAATTACAAATTTGCATTAAAACCAGCAAGTAGGGGTACTTCATTTTAAAAAGGGAGAATTCTCTATTTCTGTAACTTTCACCAGATTAATTTTGAGATAGTGCTACACATTAACTGAAAGTTTTAGTCATTCTTTTGTGGGGGTTAGACAAGGGATATAACTTGGAGGTGACTAAAGTTTTTGGCAGGCCCAGTGGTATTAACAGCTCCAAAAAAAGTAGTGTTGAGTTTACCATAGGGATATTCCAGCAAGTGCAGGATATAGAATTTCCCTGAACATTTGCTTTGGATGGCTCAGTGTTTGTTATGCTCAGGTTGCTGGGTACTCCAGAAATCCAAAGCAGCTCAGGGGTAGATTCCACCCCAGTTATGTTGGTAATTCCATGGGGTTTGTGCCCCTCATTCTGGGGATGATCACAGCAGCACCTCGTGATTCTCTTGGTGCCAGAGCAGTGGAGCCCCTTGGGTGCTCCTTGACTCTTGAGCAGATCAGAAAGAGAAGTTTGTGTTTGTGGCAGCAAAGACTGAGCATGCACAGAGCAGTTCTTGTCCCTCAGCTCATCCAATTCACTTTTCTGATGGATCTTTGGGAGCAAAAGTTGTCCCTTACAGTAGAGCCTGCACTGCTTTTGTACCTCTGTACTTTTGCTCAAAACAGGGATATCCAAGCTAGAGTTTTCATTTTCAGCTTAAAAACTTTCATGAAACTCAAGTAAACAGCATCAGAAATGTCCAGAGGGACTCTTTTGTTGGACACTGGCAAGTCTCTCAGGGTAAAGAGATTTTAACTACTCTTGCAGAGAGGAATTCAGAGAGGAATTGTCCGTGAACAGGCCCATAAAGAGCAGAGAAAGTCAGCTGAAATTCACAATGAGACTTTGTGAACAGGGTTTTGATCAGATCTCCTCTCATTTACCTTCTGAATGCGACCTTGTTTCCACTGTAATAGAATTGAGCTGTGACAAAGTGAAATTGAAATTCAGTTCTTGTGGCTGTGCTGAGCTTGGAACCACCAGATACTGACTAGAGTTGATCTTTTTCTATTTTCATTTTAGCACTTTTCTGGAAGAATTAAATGTGACTTTATCTGCAAGGAGAAAACGACAGAGCTATTGATCAGGTGAATCCAATAAGCTGAAAATAAAATGTGTGTGATCATTCCTTAATTGTGCAGCAGACATTTTTCTCTTTTAAAACCATTATAAAACTTACTGAGACCTTTTCTGGATTCTTAGTACTTGTTTAGATGCTAAAATTTGAACTAAATGGTGATGTTCAACTATAAGGTCATCTCTACTATTGGGTTACATTCCTGCCATGGGAGAGTCTCTGCTGGTGGCCACCCTTGAAAAGAATGTCCTACCAATAGTTGATCTGCAGATTTAAACCACTGGCAAGTAGTTGTGTCATCACTTTGTCTTTAAATTACCAAAAGTGCTTTTTCTTGGGTGCTTTTTGCACTCTAGATCTCTAGACTAGTATTTATAAGTAAAAAAATCAGCCAATCTTTACCAAGTGTTCAGCTCAAAAGTCAGGGTCTCTAGTCTTAAATTAGGAATTACTCAGATCAAGATGCTTGTTGCTGCTCTTTCTTTTTCTTTTCTAGTGTAGTTTTTTCAGTACAGACATCTGTTGTTCCCTAGTACTTTGTAATTTTTATTTCTCTTTGGTCTTACTCTTATCCTCCATCTCAAATATCAGTACCTGAGTTGCTTTCCTACACTCTCCACCATGATTACATAGATCAAAATCTTTGCATTAAGCCTTTTAGCTCTTTCCTGCTGTTGCATATTGTGCCTGTTCCACAGACAATGCAATCAGGGAGGCCAGACAGACCAACAGGCCATTAAATGATTCAGGAAAAAAGCTAATGTTTTAATTACTCCTAGTCTGCATTTGCTAAGTGAGTAAAAGGCCTTATTGGAGCTGAAGCTTCAATATATAATTAGTGCTGGATTATCAAAACCACATTTGTTGTTCTGGGGCCATCTCCTTGTGTTTTTGTAAAGCTAGGTGGAGTACAAGTGAACCTTCCCAAGGAGGTGCTGACCTGTGAAGGTGTTGGCTCTGTGACTAACACTCTGCAAACAGACTGATTAATTTGGAAAAGCCACGACTGGCCAAGCCTTGCTTTGCTTTGTTTGCTGCTGCATAAAGACCAGGTAGCAGACAGCACTGTCTTTCTCTAGGACTACCCTGAAAGAGGTGGAAAATGGTGTGCTCCTCTGAGTTTTTGAGATTTATTCAAAGGAGTATCCAGTGCTGTTGTTATGGAATAATGGAACCCCTTCAAGCTCATTCCCTTTGTGTACCAAGCAGATCAAGCCATGATACTTTGCACAGTACAATAGTGCCATTCTTTATCCTGACTTTTGCCTAAGCTGGTGGTGGAGCAGAAGTTTCAGCCGTTTTGGTCTCAAATATGAAGTTCTAATCAGCTCAAGCAGTTTTGAAAATATCAGTAGGTGCTGGGTGGGTCTCTTGCCACCTGCATCTCTTTGAAAATCTGGCCTTTTGCATCCAGTCTCACTCACATTTCATCTCCCAAGAAGATTCAAATCTTCCTCATGGCTTGATTTACTTGTGTGCATCCCTTCAGTATTTGTTACCAAGCTGTCCTACCATTCCCAGAGGTTCAGGGATAGGGGGATTAAGCAGTGTGGCAGAATGTGCAGGGATTTTGTCTCTGTAGGTGTTGTGTGAAGTAGCCCAGCAGTGCAGGTAAAGGCTGCTGTTCTATCTGCCCTACTTCTCAATGTTTGCTTTTCCTCATGCCACTGTGAAATGTGTCAGTGTGTTTCCTCTTAATTTGGATTTCAGAAGATCTCTGGTCAGCAGGGAACTTGTTTTTTAACTGTTTAATTTGCTTTAAACAAAAGGAGGGGGGGAAAGGCAGGAAAAAATAGGGTGATTCAATGAAACAGATGTGTACTGAAACCTTTTAATGAAAAAGTACTTTAAAGGAGTCAAGTGTACAGCAATCCTTCCTCTGTGCTGTACAGTCTCCATTTCCCCAAGGACATCCCTCGCTGGCTCTTAATCAGTCTCAGTATCAATCTCAGGATCAATGCTGGGACAGGGTGAACGGGATCTGCCAAGTCCCCTGGGCTTTCACTTAAGCTTTGAGGTCTTAGTGGCTTATCTGCTTTTGAAAAATGGATTTTGAGCACCAAGTTAATTAGGTTCTTTAAAACTTTACTCTGAGTTGACAAAAGAAGTCAGAGAACACGTCCAGGCTCCCTGTAACATGTGCTGGTTTATCAGTGAGTCAGCCGAGAGTGTGGTCGGTGACTCCAAGCTAATGCCATCTTTTGTGACTTGGCTGTGACTAAATTCACATTGATGATGTCATGAATCCCATATTAATCCATAGTGTTAAATCATTCATTGTGTAGCTGGAAATTAGCTAAAGGCAGTTACTAGGGTGCTGGAGGAATTCTGAACGTAGCACAAAAAAGCTGCTGTTATCTGCCTTCTAGCATTGTTTGTAAATCTGTGAAGAAAGTCTGACTGTTCAGTTCAATGTGTGGTGGCACTTCAGGTGTCTTCAGACATCCCAGTTGCTCTGTCTGCCTCTGGAGCAAGGGACAAGTCTCCTACAGGTGCTGCCAAATCTTGGAGTGCAGTGAAGGTATTTTAAATATACCTAAAGGTCATCTGAAATGGCACTAGACAGCTGTGTTTTGGTGTCCTAGACCAGGTGTCATAAACCAGGTGAAATTAAGATACTCCTGTGAGCCAGGTTTGTTTTACTGAGAAACTGAAAGTGGTGCCAGGACCTTTCCCGGGCAAGGCTGAGCACAGGGTACCTGCCTGCCTTGCCTGGCTGCTGCTGTGTGTTCCTGGTGCTGCTCTGGATCCTCAGCACATCCTGGCAAAGCCTCAGGAAGGGCTCTCTGAAGTCACAGCCAGAGGATGAGCTGAAAGCCAGAACTGATAAGAAGGACATATTTCAACTAAACCACAAGTGCTAGAGCACAGTGAAATTGTGTGGGGTGGTTTAATAATTCTTTTTATTTGGTGTACAAGCGTGGGCTGTTAATATTCCCTTTACTTAGCCATGGTGCTAAATGCCTCCAGCCCATTTGATTTATACTGACCTTTCCCTCAAGGAACCACTTTTCTATCTGAGGCTCAGGAGTTCTGTTCAGATGGGAAATTTTATTAAAACATCCTGGCATGTGAGAACAGAACTCCAGAATGACAGAACCACCTCTGTCTTCTGCTTCCAGGGAGGCTTTGAGTAGTTAGTCCTTAATTTCTTTTTGTAATCTCTTGTTGCACTGTCATTTCTGAGGAGGATTTAGGGATGACAGACACGGGACAGTGAAATTGCTGATCTGTTGCAAAAGCAGGAGCTGGAATGAGAGAGCTTTACCATCCCTCGTGAGAGGACAAACTTGTCTGCAGGCAACAGTTCGCCTTTCTGAAATGTATGACTGGAACATTGCAGCGTGCTATGAATAGCTTTCTTTTAGTTCTTGTTGGTTATCCTGCCCTTGCAATTCAAATAAGGTATCCATTGTTTCAAAACATCACACCAAAGCTGCATCTGTCTCCATGCTTTAGTCTTACATGATTGAAATGCTTTGTGGGTGATCAGTGCTTAAATTACATCCATGGTGCAGGAGGCTTGGTACCTACTGCAACCATGGAACAGTGAATTACTGACGTGGAATTTTGAATATGTTGAAGGAAACAATGTGTTTTTATTGTTGTTTGCTTAAGAGATGACAGGATTAAAATTGAGGAATAAGGTAGTAAATGGAACATTCCCTGTTAACTCCACTGTGGAACAGCAGAAGGCCGTGGCATTAACCTTTGGGTTATTAATATGTTGATGGAAGGAAGGATTAAGAAAAGGGCAGGTTGTGGGACACAAATGGGACAAAGGCCAGAGGCAAATAATTTTGTATTGACTCCAGTTCTAAAAAATAGATTCAAGGCAGAAATTAGAACATTTTCAAAGGTGTTTAGTAGTCAAATGTTGTCACTTCCCAATTGAGATTATTCCTCTCCTCTGAGACTGGGGAAGCAGGTGTTTGAACTGTTAGTATAATTAAGGGTCAAGTAAAATAAATGTAAATTCAAGGCTAGTGCTTTACTGCAGTGATATGTGTTATCTCAGAGCACATGGAATGTAAAGGCAGATAAATGTATTGAATCTTCATTCCATAATGTCACACGTGTCCCCTGTGACTGGTAAAATGTTTGCTTCTACTTCCCCTTACCCTGCTACCACTGTAATTACATTGGATGTTACTTCTGAGCAACAATCCTGTGTGCTTCACCTTGGAGGATTGGGAAATGTTTTCTTCCATTCCATAGTCCATTTTCTCCTGGTTATGGATGTCCCTATGGAAGCTGCTGAGATCTCAGATCAGAAATGGATCATGATGTGGAAAAAACTGAGGAGTAATCCTGATGCTTCTGTGAGAAACATTGTAGTTGTGTTGAAAATGGGATTAAAAAGCCAAAAGATCATCTCAAGGGTTCAACTTTTATCTCATTAAAGTGATACTTTGGCTTTTGACACCGGTGGGAAGTCAGGGAGTGCTCCCTGGCAGCAAGTGGTGCATGGAAAGCTGCACAGCAGGCTGCAAACCCTGGTCCTGATCCTGATTTAGTGTGATCTTGGGTGAGGTGTCTCATTTCTCTCTGCTTCCCTGTTCTGTAGCTTAAACTTAATTATGTGTTTTAGAGGATTTGAGTTAAATAGCTGGTAATTTTAAAGCACTTGGGGAATTATAAGCTCTGTGTAATTGTTATGGGTTAATGCCTCACGACTGAAAATGGAGAAGTTCTGACTGGGCACCCAGGTGAGGAGCACAGTGTGAGGTGACCTCCCCTGAGATTCTGGGCTGGGTGTTTTTCTCTCCCCTGCTCAAAACCAGCAGCACTGGCCAGGCAGTGAATTTGTGTGTGATTCCAGCCCCTGAAAGCAGCAGCATAAATCAGGGCTGTGTTGGATGCAGCAGTGGGAGGCATGTGTCTGTCTGGAGTGTCCCACAGCCCATCACAGACTGGGGGCCACTCAATCAGGTCACCAGGGGGACTTGCATAGCCCTCAGTGCAGCTCCTGCCTCTGGAGCCTCGGGCTGTGGCTTGGCAGTCATTGGCAACCACTGCTCTGCTCAATTCCAAGGTCATTCACAGGGGGCTTGCCCATAAAATAGACTTTAAAGTGGTGTTTATACTTGATTTGGTGTTTTGTGATCAACATATGCGCTTAGAACTTTTGTTTTGGGGGCTCCTTGTGACTTTTTAGCGTGGTGCCTGTGGGGAGTGGAATGAGGAAAATATGTAAGTCTTTCTATGCTGTGAAAAAACCAAGTTGGTTAATGGTTATGGATGGATAGCAAATGCCTTGTGATTTATGACAGAACAAGTCAGCAGAGCGTGGAGTCTTGCAAAACACAGGAGGCACACTGAGTAAGCTCAAAGCCTGCACAGGTTGGCAAGCTGGTGGAGTACAGATAATCCCAGTTAAATATCATTAATTGTTATCCTCATGTATATGTCTTCCACTGCTCAAGATCGTGTTGCAGTTGTCATCTGGTGGTGATTAGAAACATGCTGGCATCACTACAGGTGCAGCACATCTCCTAGGAAAAGGTGGTTTCCTTAGTGCCAAACAATTTGTACTAATGTGTAATTTCCTCATTATTTATTGCAATGTACAGAATACCACCCACTATTTATGGAATACTGCTTAGTCGTGTACTGACCAGTTGACAGTCATGTTATTGAACCAGTTTGTGCATTAAAAAAGTTTTTCAGAGCACTTGCTTTTGTCATAAAATTTTCTGTGAAAGGTAGAAAACCCTTTCAGGTTGAATAAAAGCCCAGGACACACAGGAGGCTTTAAATCACCCCTTTGGCTCCATTCAAGAACATCTCTGCTCACTTGTAATGTGGATTTTACATCTTAAAACTGTAGTGTAGTTGCAGCTTGTGTGAAAACTGCTTCTGTATACTGGACACTTGTCCTTCTCAATGGTCAGGATGCATTCAAGTGCTTTCCTACCTGGGGTTCACCTGTGCCTCTCTCTAAGCAGGGAGGGGCTGTGCTGAGCTGGGATTTCTCTGCTGGCAGTCACATCACATCATGGTCCTTCCACTTTTCCTCCTGTCCTTCATCTCCTGGTGTTGGCTGCATGGACACCACGAGCTTTGCTCATGTGCTGAGCTCACTCTAAGTAGGTTTTATGGGTGCCAGGTCGTGGTGGTTGGGTTGGGAATGGGATGACCCATGAGCTGGGGCTCTGACAAGGAGAATTCCCAGCTCTGTTTTCCACTGGAGACCCTGGAGCTGTGCTGTCCCCTCCAGCTGTAGGTGACTGGATGAAGCTGTGTGGGCCTGGCTGTCCCTGTATCTCTTCCCAAAAACACTGGAGCCTTTGTGTCTGGCCTCACCGTGCCCCTGCCATGACAGAGGCTCTCTGTGCTCTCCTGCCAGCGCTCTGCCGGCTTCAGGGGGCTTTTCTTCAGCTGCTCTTTGTCTGGGGTGTTTATTGTGCTGCTGCTGCAGAGTGTGTGTGTTTGGGGGGGAGAGGAGGGGCTCCTGTTTGTGTGGGCTTTATAAACCCAGTGCATTCTTCAAAAGAGATGCTGAGCAAACGGGGTGGTGTTAATGTTAACCCTTCCGTGCCCTGCTCTGCTGTGGGAGGGTGATGAGGTTGCAGTATAAGGAAGGGGGTCTGTTCCCCTTTGCTCCTAATGCTCTTTGATTTTCTGTGGATGCTGCACATGTGTGTCGGCAAAGAGCCTCCCAAATGTGGGGAGATGGAATTCATTCTGGGATTTCCCCCCAGAGTCCTTCTGGAAGTTGTTTTTATTGCAAACACTGGCTCTAGCCCTTTCTGTTTGCATAACTTGCTCTTGCATCCTGTTTATGTGGCTACATTGGACCACATCTCCTCATTGTGCCCTATCCCAACACTTCGTGGTCCTGTACTTTAGGGCTTCTCCTTTTGAATAAGGTCCTGAATTTTCAGCAGGATTTTCTTAAGTTCACAGTGTTTTCAGTTATAGTGCCATGTCATACCTGCCCTTTGAACCAGCTTCTTTTCTTTAACCAGCTTGTTACAACTTCCATGGTTCAGATGGCTCTTATTGTTTCCTCAGTGCCTGGGGTCCTGTATTTCAAGAGAGCTTTGAAAGATGAAAATCAGCAACTCATAAACTTCATTTCCCTTGTAGTCACATAATCCTTTGCATTGTTGGTTGGTGGGGAAAAAACCCAACCAACAACTGAACAGAACAGCATCAACTCTAAGCTCCTTTTACTCTTCTTCCATAAGAGGATGGGAATTTAGAACATGGAAAATCTGTCATCCATCTCTGCAAGAAGCTGCAGCCACACAATTGTCTTAGTGTTGGAAGTGCCAGAAGAGTTTTATATTTCACTGAATCTGTGCTCAGCATAAGTGTTTCAGTTCTTTTTTTGTGATGATCTGCTTAAATAGAGTATAATGCAAATAGTTTTATGTGTGATAAAAATACATTTGTATCTTTTCTTAAGTTACTGAACATTTCCTCAGAAATGATTAGGATTAGATCCAGCATTTTACATTAAGATTAGATGCAGCATTTACACTGTTTTACAGTAGTGTGAAGAACTTTTACTTTCAAATAATTAATATCCTTATATCTTTACATCAATACAATTAATAGGGGGTTGTGGCTCACATATTGCAACATTTACATATTATATTACCACACTGGGGAAAAGTTTACCAGGCTGTGTTCCTTTGCAGGGGATGGGAAAGGAAGAAATGCAGAATAATACAAGCCTTTGAAACATGAATCCACACAGTCAGTCATGACTAAACCTATTCAAACACTCAGGTGTTTTTTTCCCAGGGCTGCTCTAGATTCCAGCATTGTTGTTGAGAAACTTGTTCTCTTTATGCACTAACTCAAATTTGCTCCATCCCTCGTTCCTCAAGGAGCGGTTTCGGCTGCGAAGCGCACGGGGATCCCGGCGCCCCGGGAATTGTCCTCGTCCGTGTCCAGGGAGAGAGCTGTGCTGCGTGCTCAGGCCAACCCCAGGAAAACACAGCCCAGCCCCACCTCTTCTGCTGCACCAACTCCGACCAAACACGTGCGCCCCACCAGCAAGTCCAAGCAAGAGAATGAAGCTGGTGACAAGGCTGTTCTGGAATCTCAGGTTAAAGAGCTCCTGGCAGAAGCAAAGACGAAAGATTCGGAAATTACCAAACTTCGTTGTGAGTTGAAGAAATGCAAAGAGAAAGGGTCACTCAACGCTGAAGGAATGGGGGCTTCCAACCAAAATTTAGAAACAGTATCACCTGTTGACATAGATCCATTAATAAGAACCCTTCAGGAGAAAAACAGGACTTTCCAAAAAGAGCTTGCTAGCCTGGGCGAAGAAAACCGTGCTTTGAAAGAGAAATTGCTTTACCTGGAGAACTCCCCTCTCTCAGACACAACCACAAGCAGTGGAGGCGACAGCAGCCTCCCAACCCCAACCACCCAAGAGTCGAGTTTTGGAAGCCCATCCAAGAGTGTGTCCAGGGGTGAGGCAGAGGAGCACAGGCAGCACCTGAACGGGGCTGCCCTGCGCAATTCCGGCTCCTCCAGCAGCGATGTCACCAAGGCCTCCCTGTCCCCTGATGCATCTGACTTTGAGCACATTGCAGATGTGCCTTCCAGGCCAGCATCTGCCAGCAGCAACCACTTCAAAGGCTCCAAGTGCTCCACTGCAGGAAGTTCTCCAAACAATATTAGCGACCTCTCTGTGGCATCTCTTACGGAGAGAATACAAAAGATGGAGGAGAATCACCACAGCACAGCAGAAGAGCTGCAGGCCACTTTGCAGGAGCTGTCTGATCAGCAGCAAATGGTGCAGGAGCTGACCACAGAAAATGAGAAGCTGGTGGAAGAGAAAGCTCTCCTGGAGACCTCCTTCCGTCAGCACAGAGACAGAGCTGAGCAGCTGAGCCAGGAAAATGAGAAGCTCATGACTCTCCTCCAAGAGCGATCCAAGAATGAAGCTCAAGAGGAGAAGGTCCTTGAACTGGAACAGAAATGTGCAGAAGTTCTTGAAAAAGCACAATTTGAAAGGGAGAAATTGCTCAACATTCAGCAACAGTTAACCAGCAGCCTGAGAAGCTTAGAAAGGGAGCATCAGGATGCCCAGCAGGTGATAAAAAGCCTGAGAGAAGAAAATGAGAAGCTGCTTAAACTTCTAGAAGTGGAACAGCAGAGCAACAGCGCAGTGACAAAAAGTCTGGAGGACTGCAAAATTGCCTTGGAAGGTCTGAAAATTGAGAATGGCTCTCTCAAAATTCAGCTGGAGAATGAGAAACAAAAGGCTGCAGAAATCAACGTGATGGGCTGCACCTCTGACAACTCTGAGGTGCAGGAGATGCTCAAAGTAGCCCATGCAGAAAAGGCCCAGTTAGAAGCCTCTTGCACTGAGCTGAAACAAGAGCTGCTGAAGGCAAACAGTGAACTGAAGCACATTCAGGGGCTGCTGTCTAAGGTAAAACAATAACAGCTCTAAAATACAGTGGTTGTTTCTGTCCTTTCACAAATAGGTTGGTCTTTACATTCTTATTTAGCCACTGATTTTAAGTGTCCAGGATTTAAATTGTATGATTAGCTCTTAGTAGAAGCTGGGATTATATGACACTGTCTCAGTTTCTGCTGCTATACCCATATTTTCTCAGAAATAACTATTGGCATATCTGTATTTATAAATTGATAACTATTTTGTCCTAATACCTTGTATAGAATTTACTCTTTCAGCAAATAGAATTGTGCCTGTCAGAATTGGAGCAAAGAGCAGATCAATAAAAAAGCACTTTGATATGGTGTGAACAAATAGTGGAAATCACTTGCTAATCAGATGAAGAGAAGGGCATAAATAGTTAGCTGTGAATATTAAATTCTGCATAATGAATGACAATTAATTAACAGTGAAGTATAGGTGTCATTGGTCATGAGAACACAAGGACATGAATTAATGCTCAGGGAAGCTGATAGGGGCAGCAACAAGGCACAGCACAGTCAAGCTCCAGATGAGATAATTTTCATAAAACAAATATTTTTACCAAAAAAAAAAGAGAAATGCTCTGTTTTGAGATAGGTAAAGTAACATAAAAAATATTTTTAGAGCAATTTACCTCATTAGTGAGTTCACAGCTTTGCTCCAAACAAGGTTAAGCAAGTTAGTGTCCCTGTGTTCTGTGTGATCCTGGCTGCTCAGAGGAGCTGCAGTGTGAGCCATCATTCAGCAAGTGTTAATAAAGCACAAGCAGTGATTGTGTCCCTGTGCTGCAGGAGGAGTGAAAGTGTGCAGCCTTTCCTGTATGGGGAAGGGAGCATGAGGAGAATGATAAAATTGGCTGCAGAGGAAGAGAGCATTGCCAAAAAGCACCTCCATGGTTTGAGTGATTTAGAAAATCCAGATGTCCTTTCAGCTAAAGTAGGTGACCACAGCAAATGGAGTTAGTAGAGGAAGCTTTCCTCCACTTTTCCCAAGTGCTTTCTGGAGCTGCAGGTCATGAGGAATAAATGAAAAACTGCTGAGTGCTCAGACTCTGTACCAAACTTTTTATTGCTTGGTTTGGAAACCACAGATTTCCCTCTTTTTACTCTTCCCTTCCCTCGAATTAAGCTGTTTTGAATCACTGGCTATTTGTGACACCCAAGCAAGACCACAGGCTTCTGTAAGGCTGCCCTGCAGTGGGGCTGTGCCAGTGGTGCTCACTGAATTGGCAGCCTGCACCTTTTCCATAACTTGTTCCCAGTCAGAGAGCTCCCCCCAAACCTGGAAGCATTGATCAGTGGGCTGAGCCAGCAAACTGAAGTGCAGCAGATTCCCCCTTCAGTATTTCCAGATGTCCCATATTCAGAAATTCACTTATCTGCAGTAGCTGACTCTGCTGTGTGTGTTTTCACAGCCCATTGAAAATGCACATGGTAAAAGCAGCAAATTGTTAATGTGGATGAACTGATCATCAGCCTGGCCATAAGGCAGTGATATCACTTTCATAATGTTCTACAGAAATAGAAGTGGAGATTTCTGGGAATATAATTCCTTTCCCTTCATTAACTGCAGAGATTGGTTTGGAATTGTGGTCATCATATAGAAAATGTCATTTCCTTTGCAGCATCTTGTGTTGTCTTTATTGCCAGGAAAGAAAACTGACATTCATCTCTCATCTCTGCTTCCTGAGACTTTCATTTTCATTGAAAACTGGGTATATACAATATTTAAATCCACAAGTGAAGTCTCTAATGAGTGAGATCCCCTAAGAAATAAGGACAAACTTGCAGCTTTTTTCTTCCCTCCCAGGCTGAGAATGAGTATGGTCAGCTGAAGGAGGTGTGTGACCGACAGGCTGAGCAACTGAGCAGAACCAGCCAGAAGCTGCAGGAGAAGACATCAGAGAATGAAGCAGATATCAAAAACCTGAAGGAGACCATTTTTGAGTTGGAAGACCAGGTGGAACAGCATCGTGCTATAAAACTGCACAATAACCAGCTCATCAGTGACCTGGAAAGTAGGTGGAGTTGGAAAAAAGGATTGAAGTGAGCTTATGTGGGGGGCTCAGTTAGGGCTGCAACAGGGAGGAGGAGATCTGATCTTTGCAAATATTCCAGTTTTGGATATTCCCTTCTATTCATGCATAAAAGTACTATTTTAACAGAGAGTGCTGTAGATGGGACATTAGAGACAGTCTCCAAGCCTAATTCTTCAGTGAAGGAAGTATTACCCATTCCAGAATTGGAATTTCTGGATTTCTATTAAAGAGTTTTTAGGGCAGAGCACTGGGAAGAGCAGTGAAGTCGAGGTTGCTGAGGATGAGGAGCTGCCACCTGGTGGAAGCAGTGGCTGTTCCTCACATCAGTGATCCCTCGGGATCTGTGTGCTGAGCAAGTGAATCCACGTGGGATTGTTTAAATTTCAGTCTGGTTTAATACCTGAAAATAATGACATATTTTAGAGATATTTGAGTACCAGATCTACTGTTGGTTCCATTCCTGATCATTGGCAGTGCCTTAATTCAGTTTAGTCTATTTTAGTGGCATTACCAGAAGCAAAATCAAATCAGCTGCTCTGCCCTCCCATTCTCACTTTCACTGTTGCCCTTATGTGTTTAATGAACTTTTCACATTTTTTATCATTCCTAGGTAAAGCAATGAAGCTGGAAGAACAAAAACAAGATACAGAGAGGCAGCTGAAAGCTCTCACTAAGCAGATGAAGGTAAGGTTTAAGCTCCAAGACAAAGCTAAGCTGAGCTTTTCTTGCAATACTGGCACTGTATTTTCTTAGAACAAGAGCAGAAATTCTTTCTGCACCCTTTAAGTTTTCATTCTCTTCACTGTGGACTTCCAGGCAATATTGGAGTGGAAAGATTAGCACGAGTTTCTTTGGCAATAATTTTAGTAGCATAAAGAGGCAAGTGTTCAGTTTGACCCAGCACCACCTTAAAACTGGGGAGAAAATCCTGGTTGCTTGTGATTACTGCAATAGAGATCAATAACTCAGTGCTCAGCTTGAGTGGGTGCATTTTCACAGCAGTTTGGGGTTCTCTTTGCTCTTGGCAGGAGGACACAGAGGAGTGGAGGCGTTTCCAGGCTGACCTGCAGACTGCAGTGGTTGTGGCCAATGACATTAAGTGTGAAGCTCAGCAGGAGCTCCGTGTGGTGAAGAGGAAGCTGCAGGAGGAGGAGGAGAAGAGCGCCAGACTGCAGAAGGAGCTGGATGAAGTGAAGGGCAGCAACAGGTTGGTTGTTTTCCATTTCCCAAGGCCAGGACTTGCTCCGTGTGCCTGCTAACACGCATGCAAACAGTGCTTTGTCAGTAACTATCTGCAGGCTTGGATGTGCATCTCGTCTGTTTGTAACTCTTCTGGCAGATTTTGTTGTCTCTTATTCTAAGATGTTTCTGTTCTTTTTCTTTTTGGCAGTCCTGTCAACTAAGCCATGGAGGTTTTAATAAGCAAATATTAAGTAATAACAATTGCCAATATCTTCTGATAGCTTTGCTCTCAATATGGTCATGCCTTTATAACTCTGTGCAGCTGTATTAAACCATCTGTGGAAGGATTGGCTGGGTACAGATATTCCAGAAGACAACTTCTTAACCTGAGGGAAGTGAATGAAGGAAGACAAAGTAACACAAGCAGTCATCTGTTTATCAGAAATATGTGTAAATTAATTTTACTCCTCTAGATTTTGCCTTTTAATCTCTCTCCTGGCAAATTCATGGCCATTGGCAGAATGGCCACAAGAACAGGGTGAATCCTGTCATTTCTTTCAGGTGAAGTAACAGTCCAGCTCTACATTGCACTTATTGCTCACTGTTTTCCATTCAAGATTTTCCACAGCAGCTGTACAGTTGATGGGACTAAAAACATGGGAGAGCTTTTTTGTGGAGGTGTAGGATCAGAATGCCTGGATTGAACAAACAGAAAAACTTCTTTTCAGAAAATAAAGGAATGTTTTTAGGCTCCAGTTTCATTAGCAGAGTCCCAAGTGAATGCAAAGAAAAGCTGTTACAGACCATGTACTCAGACAAAATGATTACCAGACAGTAAGGTTCTGGGCTCTGTTTCCATTTCTAATTTGTTCTTAATGAAATTTCTCTTGTTGAAAGCAGAGTTCCTATATGAGGGTGGGGAATCATATTCTCATAGTTTCCCCTCTGTATTATTTTGGCTTTTATGATATATTTGATAGTACTTCACATGAGTAGAAGATGACCTGCTAATTTGCAAACTGCAATATTTTTCTTCCATCTACAAGGAACATGATCAGCTCTTTGGTATAAGAAGCCTGAGCTACAAATGCTCCTTTTAAATTGGAACTCCAGAATCCATACAACTGTAGTTCCAGGAGGAATTGTTCAGACATGTATTTAATGAAGTCAGTTTTGGCTTTTGTGTCTCCCTCTGTGTCACACACACATGGATGTGTCTGTCTCTGTGTCATGTTCACTCTGTGTAGCTTGCTTTGAGTATTGCCTTGGTCATGGAGCCAGATGTGCTGTCTGCAGTGGGCAATATTGATTCTCTTTCAAAGACAGGTAACAAAACCAAATTTTGCATCTGTCAGGATAATTAATTTGACTCTCAGAGTGTGAAAGATGTCTGTACTGAGTGGTATGGGGAACATAATGAAGCCTGTGGAAATCCCTTTCTAAACAAACCAGTGATCAGCATCTAAACACTGCAACTTTAAAGCTCTACTGACCTATGAAACAAATTCCTGAAGCTGCCAAAGCTCCTGCTGAGAGCCAGTTCTACACTTCCAGATATTTTTCCATTCCTGAGGTCTCTGTCTCCCCCAGCACCTTGGCTTCTTTCACCCAGGAAGTTCTGGGGGTATTCTCATCATCACTTTGTCAGCTTTCACAATGCCACTGCTCAGAATCAGCAGTGGATTCTGGTGCCTGTGGAGATTTTGGTGTGTGCTCAGCACTGGTGGAAGCAGTTTGTAGCATGATACTTTAACAGAGCCTATAAAGTATTCCTCATGTTTGCTAATGCTGAGCAGCTGCATGCTCAGCTGAATGTCTGACAGTCCCTAGTGAAAGTTTCTTGTCTGATTTTTAAGCTCTTATTGGAAAATGTACCTTCCAAAGAGCTTGCTACTCAAAGGTTTTTGGCAAAATCTCAGCCATCTCTTGAGGGTCATTAGACTCCACCTCATAAATTCATCTTGAAGCCAATTTATCTCCTACGACATCCTGCCATTTTAATGTTTGCCTGTGGCTGCCTGAGTTCCTGCCTCCAAGTTTGATTTCGCCGTTACGTTCTTCTAATCAGACAAAAAGTCATTTTTGGTTTAGGAACAGCCCAAGAACTTGCAGAAAAAATCCTGATGAGGTCATCAGAGTTCAACTGAATGAAGGTAAGAGCCTCCCAAGGGCATCTTTAACACAGATTAAATGTCTAATTCTATGACTGAGAATGTTGGGGGGGGAGGTTGGACAAGCATCAACCAAATGGAATAAGGGAAAAAGGAGTTAACATGTCCCAAGTTAGTACTGGTGAACCTACAAATTGATTAACCCATGCTTCAGGCATTCTTCTATGATATTTTACATCCTAATTAATGCTATTTCTCTGCAGTAAAATGCAGAAGCTTACAATCCATTGTTGTGGAGCTGTCTCCTCACAGGTAGTGGAAATGGAAGTTAAATATTCTCCATCCTTGGATGTTTTCAAGACCAGGCAGGATAAGATACTGAGAAAAACTTTCGAGGTTTTGCTTTGACTCTTTGGCTTCAAATTGTAAAAATTATTTTGGCACTAAAGCATTTTATGCCTTGATATAAGAACATGGAGGGAGGACAGTTGGGCCAGGAGTAGTACTTAGAGAAATTAAATCTGTAATTAAATGAGCGACTTTATAGAGTAATAAAAAAATTAACCAGATCTTCAAATGGAAGCCTAAACTGAAGATTGTGATGCATCCCACTAATTTGCTTCTGGTTTTCCTCCTAAAATCTCCAATGCCACAGCATGGCAGTGTCACATGCTTTTCTCCTGGAAATGAGCTTGTAGTGTGTGTATTAAACCCTGCTGTCAGTCTGTATGTGCTGATGTGCTGCTCATTTGTGCCTGTGTCTGCAGCTGTTCTGTCTCAGAGCTTTGAGAGTTCACTCTGCTCTCACAGCAAGCAAAGGAGGATGGCAGAGCAGTGCTCTCAAAGCAGTGTTTGTGTGCTCCTCAGAGTAGTTTGGGGTGGGGGTTTGGGTTTGTTAAGGAGTTCCTGGTGGGTTTTTTTTACATTGGATGAGGTTATTCCATCCCCTTTAGTGCAAGAACTCTGAAATTCTGGCTGAGGTAGAGCAGCTCAGCTGCCTGGCTGGGTCCCTGTACCCCTTTTGAATAAATATTCTGAAATGAGCAGAGGAGAGGAAGGCCAGGAACCATCCCTGTCCTACACTGATTACCTGGCTGAAAATAACTAATTTCCTCCTATCTGAGCAACACAGATTTATTCTGTGTTTTGTACTGTTGTTGTTCATCATGTCTCAAAGCCAAATTAGTGGAGTGTTAAGGTGCTCCTTTACCTGTCCCAGCCACCCCACCAGTGTTTCCCTGGCTCCCCCTAATTTAGAAATGATGGGATGATGTAAAATAGAGAGCTGTACCTCAGGGTGGGCTTGGTGTGGCTTTCCATAACCTCCCCAACTGCTGTGTGTCTCTCCACAGGTGCCTGATCTCTGCCAGCTAACACAGCCCTGAAAGGAGGCACAGCCAGGCCTGTGAGACACTGCAGGACTTGCCTTCAACTCCCAGCTGGAAAAGGGAAGTTTCAATACAAGAAGGCACCTCTGGTTTTTTAATTACCCTGCAAAATTCAAGTGTATTGCAAAGTGTGAATGCTCAGGTCCACCTCTTCCCCATGGGCAAGAGCCTCTCTCTTTGTTTCAGAAGGCTTCTCTCTTCAGAAGACACCAGGAGGCAGAAGAAGTTCTGAATTACTCTAAAGCCAGCTAAGCCATAAGAAGTAATCACAGAGATCTGGGGATCTGAAATAACTGAGAGCTTTTTTTGGAGGGATGGGGCTATTTTCCTCAAAACAGGCATTCAAACATAGCATTTTAACCTTAAGCAAAAATTACACTGAGTGTGTATGTCTGATTTGTAAAATTTAATGGCATATACACAAATTCTCCATGTAATATTCTATTCTATGATTTATCTCTGTGTGTCTAAATACATGTAAGAGAACAGATGGTTTATACAGACACACAGACGTGGGGATAGGTCACTGAAATCCAGCAGCAAACACGGATTTAGTCATTCTCAGATGTTCTGCTGGTTTGATTTCCACCCCTGCGTTCACAAGGCACTCGCCACTGGGTGGCACGGCCGACCCGGTGCTGCTGGGAAGGGACAACCACGAGCGTGTCCTGCTGTGACCTTCCCGGGGACAGTTCCCTGTGAGCTTTGTCCTCCTGCAAGAACTGCAGATGGAGAGAGCAGAAGGAAAAGAAACGAACATATCAAGCCCCTTGTAAACACCCTCCCAGAAAGGAGTTGTTCTCATGCCTTTAACTCAGGTGAAGTATTTGATGATCAGGGAGAACTTGAAGTTCAGCTCTGCAGCTGGAGACACCTGGAGAGAGCCTTCCATGGATGCTGAGGAAAAACTCAGAGATCACCACCTCTACCAGGAGATTCTCACTCTTTGTTCCAGGACTGGAATTCTGTGTTTTGGCTGTGGGATTTCTGTCCTTTTCTTCTAGATGTGAAGACCTAGCAAGGGCCTGGTGTGGGAGCAGGCTGAGCTAGTGGAGAATTCCACAGGATGTCCTGGCTTTGGCATGGCCCCACCTTTGTGCCGTGCTACTGGAGTGTTTGCCTATATCAACACTTGTGTTGCCTTTCTCTGCTGTGCTGGCAGCTGTTGAATGTTGGTTTTTACGTTTAAGAAATATACATTGAAGTGCCAAATAAATGTTTAAGTGTTTGGAATTGTCTGCTGCCTGCCTTTGGCCTCTCTTCTATTCTGTGCAGCAGTAGCTCTGTGTCTCTTTTTGGTGTGCATTGGAGTTCAGGATGAGTCACAATGACAGGAACTGTGTCAAAGATGAGGTTGGGGAGTCATCATTTCTGAAAATATGGTCCTGTGGTCTTAGGCCTCCTGTAAGAGTCATCAGAGCAGATTAGAAATTTTATTACCGTGAGAAGGCTGAGTTTGCCAAAAATCTGAAAGATTTGCACCTTGTTACCAGTCAGTTATCCACCTCACTCTTGCTGTTAGAGAAAAGCTCTCTGCATCTATTTCTCTCACCAGTGAATGAATGAAACTCAGCAGTGGTTTTGTGAAAGGGACTGCACGTTTTAATTCCTTTGTGGCTCCAGTGCTCTGCTTCCTCCTGGAGCTGCTCCACTTCAGCCAGCTGCACGTGCAGCATTTATCTGTGTGAGCCATTCATTCATTCCTGTTTCCAGGAAAGCATACTGCACTTGGTGACATTTTGTTCAGATCCCTCATTTTTGTAGCAGAACTTGTGTAGTCTCTTGGATGGCCTAGGATGTGCTAAGCTGAAGAAATTCTGTGCATGAGGAGGAGTCATTTTGGGTTTGAAGTTGTGGCTGATCATTAATCTTTCTAGTTTGTGCTCTCTGCTGTCCTCCTGAATTAGCTACTGCAAGTTAAGCTCTTGTTGTTCTGCTTCTCTCTTAAGAAGCCCATCTCTGTACACACATGTGCATCCCCCTATCATACCGATTTTTCTTTTTAAGGTTAAGTGCTCACCAGTTTCATCTCTCCATTGCTTGTTGGCTGGCATGTGTTGTTTTAATTGAAGCAAGTGGCTCTCAGGACTGTTGTTCTTTTATGCCAAGGTTTGCAGCAAGGGAGGCCTAGGTTTTCTCTTGTGATTGTGTTTAATCAAGGAGGTTGTTTCAGTCTGCCTATTACAAATATACAGATGGAAGATTACAGGAAACATCCTAAAAAAAAAAAAGGAAACTGGTTGTAACTGCAGCACTTGAATCCTAATGACAGAATAATGGCTCCTAAATTCTCAATTGTCTCTTCTGTGGCACAGGGGCTGGTCTAGTTTGCATCCTTCTGCAGTCAAAGGCCAGACTGAAAGTGAAATAGATTGCACTGGGTGGTTTGGGGTCTTGAGGCAGAAATTTGTCCTTCCTCCACACTTTGCAGGGCTCTTTTAGCTTTTGTGGTTTGTGTAGCTCAGGTGCAGATGCTGTCACGTGCTGATTTGTTGTTCATCCTTTATGAACCACAGAACAAGAAGTCAAGGCTGGATCTTAAGGCTAGCAAAACACTGGCTCCCTCAGAGCTCTGTGAATCTCATCCAATCTGCCTTTCCTCCTTATTGGATTAAAGGAGAATGGAACTGAAATGGCTTTTTCTCCAGCCATCTGCCTCTGCAGGCTCCCCTGGCACACAAGGAGCTTCAATGAATTAAAGAAATAGCAAAGTCTGCTTAAAGACAGCACCTCCTTAAGCCCTGCCAGAAATAGAAACTTGAGTCACTCTTATTCTCTTATTCACTGACACCCTTTAGCCTTTTTCATTTTCTGATGGCTAAAGGGAAAGGCTCTGACTTCTATTTTTGGCTCACAGAAGTTGTTCAGCCCCACAGGCACTTTCTGGATGGAGTCCTCCAGGAACCTTATGAAATAATTTCTGGTTTTGTGTTCATGGAGCTCTTGGTGTGTATCAAACACTGTAAATACAGGGAGGAGTGGTGACAGCTCAGGACCTGCTGCTCAGCAGCTGATGTGCAGGTTCTGAGCAGGTAGGAGAGGGACAAATAATCTCTTTTCACATTGCTAGACTTTATTTGCTTGCAGCTTTCCTAAACTAAAACTAGATAATTGCACTCCAAGTCTACCTGAGAAATACAGGTAAGTCACTGAGCAATATCATGTAAAATACTTGACTGGAAGCAGCTTTCACTGTGGGATTATATTTGATGTTTAACACAGCTCTGGGCCTTCCTGTATGAACTCCTGTAAGTCCAGCCCCTGATCTTGACTTCAGAATTTCTTTTCAAAGGAATAACTTCTTTATCCTTCCTGTTAAAATATGAAACATTTTCTATTTGCTTTGTCTGTCTTCATTCTAGCCATTGGATTTTGGCCTTCCTGTGTCTGCTAGGATGAAGCATTTAAGAGTTTATTCCCTGTATAAGTGCTTATGAATTGTGATTGAGGGTTCTCTGTTGATAAGTTTTAAGTGTTGAGTTTTTACTCTGAAGTGTATTTGCCTTTTGGTTATTTCCTCACTATAAACTGAGAGCCACAGCAGCCCCTTGGCACCTGTGCTCTATTGAAAGCCCATCTTCAGGCAAT
Source organism: Melozone crissalis (assembly GCF_028551555.1). Lineage (NCBI taxonomy): Eukaryota > Metazoa > Chordata > Aves > Passeriformes > Passerellidae > Melozone > Melozone crissalis. The sequence goes on from NW_026535835.1 coordinate 8,632,526, forward strand.
TATTGGTAATTATTAGAAGTCTCATCAAACTGCCTTTTTTTTTCTTATGAAAATCCTCCTTCCTGTGTGAGGCTTGGGAATGGGGATGAAATGGTTAACAATGCAGAAAAGTTTGTTAGACTCAGTGATTTAGTGTTTCCCAGGCGCTGCAAAAAAAGTACCTGAATATTCTAAGAGAGGTCCATGTTCTGGGCAATGCAATAAAACCTGCTCATTGTTGGATTTACCTCCCTATCAATGAAGAACTTTAATCTGTGCTTGCACTTTCTGCTGGCCCTGACTTTGCCTGGTTTGTGCCTTGCAGGCTGGCAGCTGAAGAGGTGGATTCTGTGGAGTCAGACACAGCCAGCCGCTGGCAGGGGGTCTGCCTCAGCAGAGCATCTCCCACGCCTCCGGAGTCTGCAGCCACTGTGAAGTCACTGATAAAGTCCTTTGACTTGGGATGCTCAGGTATTTGGACATTGAGTAAAAAAAAATTCTAGCAGTGTGCAGGATCTGCTTCTTGCTTCTGGATGGGTGTTTTCTGTCAGTGGTGCATAAATAGAGAATGTCACTACACAGTGGTTCCCTGATCTGACAAGAGACTGATAGTTGGGTTTGAAATCCAGATGTTTCTATGGTTTTTCCTTGCAGGTAGCAGTGGACAAAATATCCCAGTTCACAAGGTGCCCAGGAGCCCTCTCAGTGGAATTCCAGTGAGGACAGCCCCAGCAGCTGCTGTTTCCCCAATGCAGGTACAAGGAGCTCTTCTGTCCTTGGAGATTGAAAAGAGGTGGACACAGTGCTGGCTCCAGCATCTGCTGACAGGGGAAGGGGAAACTCATCTGTTTGTTTGCTGTGGGACATCAAATGCTGTGGTCCTAACAAAAAGGATCAAAGTGAGTTTGTCTGGACTTGAGCTTAGAGGTCTTGGTGGACGGATGTGAACTCTGGAAGTTCTGAGCTTTTATCACCATGGACCAGAAAAGAGGTTTCAGTTATTGGGAGTGAGATAGAAGAAACATCACACTGAACTAGGGAGCTGGCACATGAGCTGGGACACAAGGGATTGAAGTTTCCAAGATGTGTGCTCCCAGTTATCCAGTGAGGTCTGGGAATTTGTATTAATGCCTGATGATGGTGAGGTGTTCCTTGAAAACTGCTGCTGGGGCTGCAGAGACAGGAATCCTCCTGACATATGACTCAGAGTGTTGAGAGCTGAATCAGGCTGAGAACAGACATCCTTACTTTTGGTTTGTGACTCTAAATTGTGTTTGGCAAGAGAAAAATCATACAAATAGAAGTGTGAAGTAGTTCAGGAGCCAATGTATTACCAGATAAAGTATTGTCGCTTTGTCCTTCTATTTTTCACAGTTACTCACCCAAATCTAGGTGCAGCTGATACTGCTGAAAGGTTTCTGTATCCTTCTACATGCTTTGTGCTCTTAAAATAGCAGAAACAACTTCTTTTTGCTCACCTATGTAAGCATGATGGCCAATACTTCTTCGGTTACCTTTTGCACCTTTGTTTGACAGAGACATTCTGTGTACAACAATGCCAAGCCAGCCAGCAAGGGCATTGCCAGACATGCAGACCTGTCAGACCTCCCTCTGGCAGGTAAGTTGTGATCAATGCACAGACACTGCCTCTTTCTGTTAACTAAACTTGTTATTAACTGTTGGCCTCAGCCTGAGCCATTTTTCCTCTTCTTACATGGTCAAAGGAAACCTGGAAAGTGCCTCCAATATCTTTGTTTTACAGAGTTTATTAATTTTGTTGTGCTTCTATTCCCATCTTGATCATAACTAAAAAATAGCTGATTTATTGTGGTTTGCCAACACAAACTCCCCTTCTTTGTTCTGAAGGATCCATGGCACCTCTCTAATCCACACTGTGGAACTGGAGAGGGCTGGATTTTGTTCAACATGTATGTCTCTGGAATTAGCCCAAAGCACTGTCTTCTGAGGGTTTATTTGTTTTTAAATTGAGCTTCATTTGAAATACATCAAACATTTCAGATACTGATGTGACTGTTTTAGGAGCAGTCATATTTGGGCTGGAAATAGTTTGTTTTGAGAGCTCTCAAGAGATGAGTTTGTTTTCATTTCACACTTTGCTTTTGTTCTCTTGTCATTTAATATTCTTTCCTACCAGTGTTTGTTTCTCAGTTTCTCTAGGCCCTTTATTTTGATTATCTGGTCCTGAATGTAATTGTTGCATTTTAATCAAAGTTAGTAACAACAGATTCTTGAATTTTTAAGATGAAATGTTATATTCCTGTAGTGAAACTGCAGGAAGGGACAAAAAAAGCCCCAACAATCAGTCACAAGTTCTTGATGGCTAGACTGGATTTTCTGCAATAGTTTGCTAATACAGAAGAGAAATTAGAGCATGGCTAAGCAAGCAGAAGTGTCTGCTTCTGTCTAGGGAAATGGACAGGGTTTATTTACTTGTATCACTTGGTTTCCAGGAAGTCTTGCATGAGTGTGTAGATCCCAAACACAATGTAAGACCTTTTTAATCTCTACCAGTTTACTGTAGAGTGAAATAATCTATCAGCTATGAAATATGATGCCAGTCCTTAAAAATAAATATCCCACTCTGGGCAATGGATAATTTCTGTTATTACCCATAGATAGTTCTGTGAAAATCTGTTAAAATCAACAGATATTTTATAAGCCATTGTATGGTAAAAATTTATGGTTGCTTATCTAGCAAGTTCCTATATTTACAGCTTCTCTTTGTACCTGGATTTAATTTAGTTCCAATAATCCATAGCAAAGGCTTACTCACTGTAAAGTTGTAACAGCTCTGGTTCCAATCTAAATAATCCTAGAAGGCAGTTGATCCTATGCAAACAACACTGAATCAGAAATTATCCCCAAGGAAATTCAGAGTGAAGTAGTCTCCATAATAAAAATCTTCTGGCTGATTCCATCTGACCAGTGTCACAGCAGGGTTCTGTGATGTCCCTAATGTGACCCAAATGTTACATAGTTGGAGAGGAGCATGGATTACTTCACCCAGAGCTGGTTTTGGCTGTGATCTTTGAGAGTCAGAGATTTCCTGGCTCCATCTGGACTTTCAAGCACCCAGAAATAAGTTATAGGGAGCTGAAGCTGAGATAAGAAGGAATTCACACCTCAGTGATTGGCATTAATTGGTAATAATCATAGGGATGGAACTGAAAAAGAGATGGAAAAGTTGAGCTCCACATCCAGTAATTTCTGATAACATGATGTGCAGTCCTGGCTTGTTACATCACTTTTTATTATTTATTATTTATTATTTATTATTTATTATTTATTTTTTACTTTTTATTTTTATTATTTGTTTTTATTATTTTATTATTTTATATATATTGATGTGCAGTGATTTTCTTTTGACTATATAACTATATATATATAACAAATACATTATATAAATTACATAATATGTGTAAGAAAAATACAGATGCATCTGCTGTGAATATATTGAGCCTTCTCCAAGTTATGTCAGACATCATGAGGAGTGAGAAGTGCCTTTCCCTGGCTGTGTTCAGGACACAAGAGGCTTTCTTGCTTCAAGTCTCCTAATGGCAGAAAAGAAATCCTTGTACTAGGGCTGCTCAGTCATCTGGTGAAGATATCTGTGCTCAGCTTTTGAACCTTGGAGGCTGTAGATGTTGGTATTTCCCTTTATTCACCTGAGGCCCCTACCCCCCAGCAGGAGTATCAATCACAGGAAACCAGGCAGCCTGTACTGTTGAAATCATCAAAGCCATTCCTTGCTGTGGTCACCTCTAATCTGCTCAAGGTTTCCTAGCCCCATGTGTGTTTAATGAACAAATGAGTACATTTGTTTAGAATCAAAACAACAGACTGCATATTGTGTGCTGGGGTGGCAGGACAGTGATTAATCAAATTCTTCAATCTGCAAACTTGACAGCTTTTTGTGAATTCCCACAGACCTTCTGAAGGGGAGGAATGAAGAGCTGAAACCAGACCATTACCTCCGCAAAAGCCCCTCCCTGGAGTCCCTGAGCAAACCCCCCATGGCCTTCAGCAGCAGGATGCTTTCCTCCACCCCCAGCTGCTTGAAACCCCAAAGCAAACTCAGGTATCAGCTCAATTTCCTGGGAAAAACAGGGCAGCCCAACAGCATTACCTGGAACCAAGATAAATGTTTTAATCTGGAGGATTTAATCTGTATGTTTTAATCTGGAGGATCTCTTGTCTCCAGAGCAGACTCTGCTGGCTGGTGTTTGGGAATTACCAGGCTCTGTTAGATCCAGATATGAAAATTCAGATTGTAATGATCTTTAAAAAGGGAAATGAGCATAGCAAGCTTTCAGGAGCCACTGAGTTGTGCACAAGAATTCCATCATGTGTACATGTGGTCAGCCCTCTTTATCTTACTGTCATTTTCCATGTTGTGGTGAGCTAAAAGCCTGAGGCTCTGAGGGTTGAAGGAAATTGGACACATAATTTTCTTCACTCTTGAGAAAAAAACATATATTTTCCTCTGATCTCCACTGTTATTTCCACCAGTAGAAGCTGTAGAGTGGAGACAATGGGGGTGTTTTGATTGCTGGCCTTTAAATGTCCTCAGCTTTCACACTTTTCATTTTATTCAAGAATTTGTTTTGCAGCACCTCAGCTGGGTGTGAATTTACTGTTGCAGATTCTTTAAGCATTTTTTTTCCATTTTACATCTAAATCCTAGTTTTCTATATATAAAATAAAGAGATTACTTGATAATTGTAGTAAAGCTGATGACAATAATAACAGAAGTATTTGGTTAACACACACCACTGCCTATCCACAGGTTCTGTTTTTTCAGCTCTTCATGTGCAGTGACACCACCTTGTGTAAAGGAAAACACTTACTGCAAGCTCCAAAACCTAATTCAGTTTGGTTTATGTTCATGTTCTGTGCTGCCATTCTTTGTCATACAGATATTAAAGAGATGAAAAAATTAAAAATTTAAGAGATTTCAAGAGTATTTATTGTCTTCTCTCTTCTTCCCTGGTTTAGTGTGGAGAGGAAGGACCCCCTGGCAGCCCTGGCCCGGGAGTATGGGGGTTCCAAGAGGAATGCTTTGTTGAAATGGTGCCAAAAGAAGACTGAAGGTTACCAGGTAAGAGAGTAGGTACCTTTTTACTTAAATCACATTTCTAAAGTATGCAGTAAGCAGTCACTTCAAAGAAATGTGAATAATATTGTATGTTGATTTTTGCATGTTTACTTTTATGGGCTGTTTCCATCCTCCTCAATCAGATTCTCCTGGCAGTGTTGCCCTTTTCACTGTTAGAAGTGTTCTCTGAGCATCAGCCTGTAGGTTTCTTTCTCTGATTTACACCCAAGTTGAACTAAATATACTGATTTTAGAAAAAAGGATGTGGCTTTGCAAATCTAGAGGCCTGTGTGAGATCTCAGGGTAGATATTAAAGTCAGAAGAACCAAAGCACAATCACAATATTGATTTATGGTGAGAATTTTACTACTCTATCTTCACTGCTTTGTTTAGAGGAATTCTCTCTTGGACATTCTTCTTCAGCCTCTCATTCCCATTGCACTCTCTGCTGTGCATTCACTAACTCATCCTGAACTTGCTTTTCCCAGCCCCTTGCACTCCCATGGTAAGGCTGATGTTGAGCTCCACAGGGAGTTTTTATCATTCTTGAGTACAAGAAATGGAGTGAAGAACGTCATCCTCCTTCCTGCCTCAGCCTCTGCAAGGGTGGGATGAGGTAATGAGCTCCTCAGAGCAGAGCCCTGGTGACTTCTTTTCCAGAGATAACAGCCCTGTCTGTGAGGCATCATCTGTGCAAATTCCAGGCTGATCTGTCCTGTCATTCCTCACATGGAGCCAGAACCAGGGGGAAGTTGGGTTGCAAACTCTTTTCCCGTGACACAGCAGAATGAGAGCATTAAAAACTTGCTGCTTGGCTGCCCAACTTCTCTTTTTGGTGGCAAAATGTGTGATAGCAATTCCTCATCTGAGCTTGGGGGGAAGAGGGGATTCCTTTCTGTTTAAATTATGATTTCATTAAGCAGTATGGGCAAAATGGATTAGAATATTTGATATTCTCAGTAGCAGCTACTCCCCATGTCCCAGAATCCCTGAGGAAAGCTGGATGAGTGACCTAGAAAGGTATCTGGGGATGAGACCTAGGGACCAGCACACAGGATTCTACTTTTTAAATGCTTTAATTCATACAAAACTTATACTACAGATAGAAATTTTCATCCTGCTCCTGGCAAATATAGACTCACTTAGTTTAATTTAGTTTAAGATCAAGTCCAGCCACAAACTCTCCTTGCATGGACTACAGTGGGAACATTCCCTGGCCTTGAACTTCAGCATGTTCCCCAGGAGGCAATCTCATAAAATAAACCAGGGACACCAAGGGGAGTTGGGGGAAGTGCAACACAAATTAGCAGTGGCCTGGAGGGTTTTGTTTGCTTTTTAAAAAAAGAAATTGCATGAGTTTACAGTAACTGAAGGGAAGCATGAAAGCATCTATGTTTCTGTAATTGGCTATGTCAATTCTAAGATCCTTATTTAAACAGTGATTTGATATCAGAAAGATATGCATACTGAGAAAAAATATTGAGAACATGAAAACAGAATCGCTGGAGTGAAAATAAAGTGGGAGTTCAGTTTAAGGACTAGGAGGAAAGCATATGAAAATGGGATTGCATAAACTGTAACACGATAGATCATGTTATTTCAATTGTCATGTTTTAGTGTCCAGATGAATGCTATGTGGCATTTTGGCCATTGATTCTGAATAACTATGCAGGGGAGGTGCAACAAATCTCAGTAGGAGCAAGAATTGTGGTGAAATCAGGCTTTGGATTCTCTGTCTTTGTGCAAAACTCTGGTGGAAAATCTCCACCTTGAAAACCAAATCTAGTGTATGGTTCCCTATAGGAACTGTGCAGTGGCACAGGCTCTGTGCTGCCAGATATACAATTCTGTGTTCCTTCTGCCTCTCCAAGTTTCGTTGACATCATGGTGTGTAATGTAGGGCCATGAGGTGACCAGGCTTGAGAAATGCTTTTGTGGCTCTGAAACTCATTTACCACAAATACTTTAAACCACAAAGCCTGCTGAGAGTAAGCTATTTGTGTTAAAATAGCTTTTTCTCTGTTGTCTTGTGGCTTTTTTCCATCTATTTAAAAAATGATACATCCTAGCAGCATTGTGAAGCAGGAACTGGGTGCCTCTTTTCTAACAGGCTGGGTTCCTGTGAGCTGGAACTCCTGGAAGCTGCTGAGAGTCATTCTTGTTGCATTATCACCTCCCATAATCATGTCATTAGTGACTGTGGTGTCATTTAAGTGCCCTGATTCTCTTTGCTCTCTGTGGAGACCATTTGTCAAGGGGCCAAACCTCTCTAGATTAAACTCTCTTGCTATTCACAGATGTATTGTGAAAACACAGAACTTTAAGAGGCACTTAACCCATGATCATTAGAATTGAGGATTATTGTTTCTGCCACACATGCTCTCTCCAGAGAGGAGAAGGAACTGCCACCATGTTAATGAATATGGAACTATTTTCATGCTCTTTTCAACCACTACACACCCTTCCTGTGGCCCAGAGGAAAAGAGGATCTGAGAGTGGCTCTTTCCTCCAATACATTTTCATGGTTATTCTTTGTTCCAAGTGATGTTGGGTTTAACAGGACCTATTTTACACCCACCACTTGTTGAAGATCCACCATCTCCTACAGTAAAGCTCTATGGTTGTTTTAAACAGAAAAATGCTAAATAGGAGCAGACAGGGAATGTCCTAGAAGTGATAAAGGGAAATGGCAGCTGTACCTCTGGAAATGTTTGTATTTCATGTATTCTTGGTCTGTGTTTTCAATGGAATCACCTCCCTATGGCAGTGTCAGTGCATCAGCTGTGGATCAAGGCAGCTCTTCATGGAGCAGAGATACAAAAGCTTAGGGAGAAAAATAAAGCTGTTGCAGTATTTGCTGTTTGTCAAGTAATCATAGCAAGAGACTGCTCTGCTGGTGGTTTGGCATTGGATGTAATATAAAGCTCTTTATCCTTTGTGTTCAATTTAAACTCAGACTAATACCAGCTTTTTGTTTACGAATTTGTGGCTTTCTTTTTCTCACAGGAATTTGCATTTCTTTTCTCGTCATGCTAGGCAGTATTTCCTCCAAATCCTCCTTGTTCTCAAGCCCTATGCCATGCTGTTAGTCCCTGCTCTTTCTGATGCTTTTTTTGCCTGTTTTGCTGACTGGATGAGATCCAGCATGGATTAAGTGTGACCCAAAGATGCACAAAGATGGACATGACATATTCCCTTTGGTGAGATAGTCATGGGATCATTCTCCTTTGGGAGAGGGACTCTGCTGGGACACAGTGCCGGGATGGCATTTTTGGACTGCTGATGCATCAACCAGGTGCATTCCTGGGGCTGCACTTTGTGAGGATCTGTTTTATAGGACATCCCAAAGCTCCTTCATGGCCAGTTGTACTTTTAACACATCCGTGTTTGAAAGTTTCTTCTTCTTTATTCTGGAAAATAAGGGCTATTTTTAGAAACAGGAAGTCTGTTACTTCTTTGTATGTCATTAGTGTGAGTAGTTGGCATTTTCTGTCTACTGAAGCATTAATCTTTTCTAATTGTCAGCTGAGCACTTTACCTCACTGGCATCATCTGGGACTGCAGAGCTGTGTAAATAATGTAAAAAAAAATTTAAAAAAATATATAAAATATAAATATTACCACAGTCCTCAGGGTTGGTACTCAGGCTGGCAGTTCCAGCAGAGTTGATTCTTCACCAGAATTAGAGCTAAATGGGACAAAACCCAGGATGACCCTCTGAACCTGGTCAGAATGTAATATCTGGGACTTGGCTTGTTCAAACACTTCCTTTGACACATATATGATGGAGCTTAGTTTTAAAGTCTTGAGAATCCCAGCACAGCTGTGCCTTGTCCTGAGGAAATACAGGAGAGGACCCAGTGGTTTCTTAATCACCAGATGCGCACTCAGGATTGGTGTCTGGAATTAAAATGCAGTAGCCAAATCATGGCATGTGAGGAATAACCAGGTTGATTACAAATGTAATCACCCCTTCTCAAAAATGCCAGTGCACAAATGTGCTTCCCCAGTGGAACCAAATAACTTGAGCCAAGCTCTACCTTTTTTCACACAGAGGGCTTTATGCTTTAAACAAACACAAGTCTCTTGATTGGAGGGATAAAATAAATGCAGCTCTCTCAAGCGTAGCTTTCTATCCTGCTGGGTCATTTTAAAAATAGCATTTACATTCTGTCCATCCCAAAGTCCAAGACACTTCCCTTGTGTTGCCTGGATGCACTGACAATCAGTGAAAACACTGAATTGATTGGTCACCAGCTGGAACAGCTCCAAACTGGGAATTGAACTGGGAGGGAGCTGGGCCCTGCTGCTGGTCCACCAGTGACCTTTGCTGGTGGGACCTCTGCCCACCTTGTTTCCATCCTCCACCCTGAGCCTGCTGCAGTCTGCAGCCTGCCCCTCCACCCAGGAATTCCAGGGCATGCCTAATCTCTGAATTCTCAATACAGATAATTAGAAAGAGCTGTGGGAGCAGGCAGTGTGGTCATTAGCAATTCTGCACCAGGGCTCCAGGCAGGAAGTAGCTGTGCTGCTGTCTTGGACACAGAGTGGAGCTAATTCCTCCCCTCCTCTCTCCCTCCCCTCTTCCCCAGAGTATCTGTGTGGTCCCTGAGCTGTGCTGCTGCATCCTCACTGCTGCAGCCTTGGGAATGAGGGGACCCAGCCCAGTCTGTTTCTCCCCTGTGCCATTCAGCCCTGGTGTCATTTGTTGGAGCTGCTGGGGAAGCTGATGGAAGTGGCAGCTGTGTGGCAAGCAGGGAGTTGCCTTTCAGCAAGGGAGCATAACAAGGGGAATTCAGGCTGAAAAGAGACCTGCAGAGCAAAACCCAGGACTGATCAATGTCTAATTGGATTATTACAAGAGGGAGAGCTCCTTAGTCCCTGCTTTTGGTGTGTAATCTACCTCTGCAGACAGAAGTGACTCCTGCTCTGCCTTCTCACGGAGCGTGACTGGTGGAAATTACAGAAATACCACTCACACTTGATAAATACCTCTTTGCACCATTACCTCATCTCTGAAATGACCCAGACACATCCATAAAATTGCTTCTGCCTAGACCAGCTCTCATTTGGTCCTCTGTGTTTAACAACCAACCAGCTCCTTGTGAACTTGGTTTTATACATTTTCTGTCTCTCTTGTGCATAGCAATAAATTAAGACCCAAACTGAGGAATATGTACAAACCCCTGTAACTTTACTAACCTTTAGTGAGACCTTTGAAGTAGGTGACTTTTAGTAATGAGGATGCTGTCATGGGGTTATTTGCATTCAAAACAACTCAGATTATTTGCTAGGAAAGCTTCAAATTCATCCACTGCTGTGCCAGCAGCTACTCTAGCCTGTGTTCATTAGAACTTGTTTTCTTTATAAAAAGTCACTCTTTATGTATAAAAATGCAAACAAAAGGAGCAGTAAAAGGCACCAACAGAGCTATTTGGCTCCTTGGGTAGGTTGGATGCTCACTGCATGGCTGCAGGGATGGTTTCAGTGTCAGTAGAATCTTGCCTTGCAAGCAAAGGAAATAGGAGGCTACATAATGACTTTATTACCTTAGCTGTCTCCCATTTGCTACAACTTTCATTTTTTATTGTCATGAAAACTTCAGCCATTTCAGCCCCACCTCTCCCTTGTAACCACAGTATCAGAACTAAGCTGCCTTGAAGATGTCCTGAACCACAGGAGCAAAAAGCTGAGTTTGACGAGTGCAGAATTGTTTTAGAATGGCTTTAGAATTTACTCTGAACAATGTCTGTAGGACAACTCTTGTCCAGATGAGCTTGTTGTAAACACAGAATTTTAGACAGCATCATTCCACCTATTCTTGCCAGTCTGACATGGGTAGGAAAGTTGATATAAGAAAATTGGATCTGCCTGACTTTTTGGTGTCTTCTCTGGTTTTTGAGATGGAAATAGTTGGGAGCTGAAACATCTTTGTGTAGGATGCATAATATCCTTTTAAAAATTTTAAATTTCCTCTATTTAAATGTCTCTTCTCTATGTGAATTCTATAGCAAATTGGTGTTTGATGCTTTTGCAAAAAAAAAAAAAATGCAGCCATAGATCCTCTAATATCTTGTCTTTGCTAAAGGGCTCATTAATTCACACTTACTGAAGAAAATGATGAATGGTAAACCCAAAGCAGCACCTGTGGCAGCAGTGGAGAAAGGAGCAAACAGAACCTAAAAATGTGATGGGAAGCAGGGATTCTTTATAAAAAGAAATGCAGTAAATGGCATGACTTTTAAAGAGCTGGCATCAGTTCCTTTTCAGTTCATAGTGCTGCTATGACATGATTTAACTGTATTTTCAGAGAGCATTTTGTGATCTGAGCTCTGCTCTTCCATGCATATGTAATCAGCAATAAGATACATGGCTAACTGACATGCTGAGAGAAGCATTAGAAATATGGATTATGAGATAAAAACACAACATTTTAAAGAAATTTAAAGCATTTCTTATGGAGACTGCAGTTGGCTGGGCCATTTGAAGCAGGGATATTAATACAGGCTGGAGGATAGGAGGTCACCTGGCTTCCTTCCCAGCCCTGGCTACCCACTTAATCTCTGTGCAATACATTGCTGGTTTGATTTCTTTTAATCACAAGGCATTACTTCATTTTGGATTCCATTTAAGAGAAAAAGATTGGTGAGAGCATTGAGAAAGCTTCCTGGTAGTAGATGGACTAAATGTGATGTACAAATCACTTCAGACTTGCAGCTCCCCATTGAAAATAGCTGTGTGCACTTGTCATCTGGGTGTACCCTGCAATTACAGAAGAATCCAGGCAGCCTTTAATTTCAGGCATTCGTGCCTTTCATCCCTGTTAACTGGACCTGACCACACTTCTCATTCACCCATAGTTCCAGTAGATTGCCCAGATGTTTCATATCTTTGCTGGAGCATTTCAGATGAACTGGAGTGTTTTGTTTGTTTGGAAGGCTGAAAGGGTCCATCCTTTCTTCATGTTGCTTCTTAGGAACTGTTCAAAACTTGCCCAGTGAGAGCCTGAAGATTGCTCTGAATAAAACCTCTTTGGCTGAACCCTGTTAACCTGGCCCAGCCAGTTAGGGTGTAATAAATCAAATTAGAGCTGCAGTTTTGTGCAGCTGTTGTTAAACATGGGTAGGTTTGAGTCCTCTTTGGAAGTTGCCTGTTGAGTACCTTGATCCATTTTGCTTTAGAAAGGTCAGAGTTCAGATGTGCAGAGCTGTGGCTTCTGTTCAGACCTGTGTTTAAATATATCCAATAAAAACAATGAGCTGTTCAGGAGGAGCTGTGGGGGCCTGGGTAGTGATGAGCCACTTGAGGGAAGCTGCTATTAAAAACAAGGCAATTGAATAGATTCAATAAATTGAATCTATTTACTCAGTAGATTTATTTTCAGGTATTTAATTTTATATCCTGCATGGGCTGAACCTCCATGATCAGCCACTCTGGCAGGTTCCTTGTGTGCCATTCCATCCCAATAACTTGGGAGAGGCAGGAAGGGATGCTGGATGGAATAATGATGCTCAGCTTGTATTTCTTGCAGGCCTTCTTCCTCAGATTCCAGGCTAGCTTCAAGCTGATTCATGTCTGTAATTGATAATTCTGGCTCTCAGGGAGAAAATTATGACTCAGAGCCATTGCTGTGGGCACAGTAACACGTGCATAGTGGGAATATCTGGTATCAGGATTTTAACCTACTCAGACTGTACTGAGGAGTGCATGATGTCATTGTTGCTTTTTGCTTGGAGTCAAAGATCGAGTGAAATCTAATGGGGTGGTGGTTTTTTCCTCAGACAAACAAAGAATTGTTTTTAGTGAGAACAGATCACACAGATTTCCCTGGGTGTCTTTAGCAGGGCTCTGTTATCTGCAGGAAAGGTCCTGTTCCTGGAATGGGGGGCTAAGGTCAATCACTTCCAGGTGGTTTGTGTCTTTTAGGCTTAACCTGACACTGATATCCTAGATTGTACATTTGTTATCCAAATAGCATTGCCTGGATATTTCTCTTTTTTCAAACTTTGCTTTAATGTTCGTAAAAATAGGTCCTTCTGGGCACTTTGGTACTTTGATAGCTGTGCCCTCTGGTGTGCCTCCAGATCCCAGTGTCTGAACAATCCCAGTGATGTAGAGGAGTTCACTTGTGAGCTTGAAGAGAATTTAGTGTTTCTACTGATTGGTGACCCTGCAGGAGTGCTGAGGACAGAGCCTGGGCTGCCACTGACCACAGGATGTGCTGTGACCATTTGACAGCAAATTTTTCCTCCTTTCTTGATAAATGCTGCAGCTCAGTTTGATCTGAATCCCTGCTCCATTTTCCCATTTCTCCCTGCACTCATTCTGATGGCTCAGAGTGTTGCCATCCTTTCTGGGTGTCTCATGAGAAGCCACATGCAGTTTTTCAGAGCTTGGGATGAGGGTTCTGCTGTGAGCAGAACCTAGAAACGGGACATAGAAATGCAGCTTGGCGTTGTGCATTAACAACCAGCATGGACACAAATAGCTCCCATATATTCAGGGACTGAATAGGGAGAGAGGTGTGGCAGCAAGACTGAGACAGGCTCTGCTGCCAAAATAATCAAGAGAAGGGAATAGTTTCCGAGGTGTTCATTCCCTAAATTGTTTTCCTTTTTTTTTATTTTTTTAATGGCTTCAGGGCAGCCAGAGATCTTCCGAGAAATCAGAGTTGTCTCTATTTTGACTTAATTCCTCTTGGGGTGGTGGAGTGGGGAGGTACTACAAATAAAGCTGCAGTGTAGCAAAACACAGATCACTTTTCATTTACCATGTCCTTATATCCCAAACTGAAAAGTATCTAACACAGAAGCCAAGATGAAGTGCCAAGGAGAGGAGTTTGTACTGTGTATGAAATGGAAATGCATTTGTTTAGAGAAAAGAAACCAAAATTCATTGATTGTTGTTAGGTGTAAAAATGGAACTAGGTGGCCTTGAGTATTTTTTATTGTATTGTGAACTGAACTGTTGAGCTGAACCTTTGAATGTTCATTTTGGGGTTGCATTTAGGACAAAAATTCAGAATTGAGTTCGTTTTGGCCATTGACTGTGGCAAACCACTTTGCAGCAGATTTCATCTGTGGTTCAAACATGGTCAGCAGAATCCCATCCTTGAACTTTTACTTGTTTGTAAGACTTAGATCCAAAAGTTACTGAGCATGACTGGCTGGACAATGCTGTTGGGGAAGTGAGGATTATTGAACCTAGTTTTGGTAGACATGAGCACTTCTTATGTGTAGATATTGTGATTTGGGAAAAGGAGAAGAGCTTTAGGTGTGTTTAAAATTGCAAAGGTAAGTAAAATTATTAAACTGATTTTGGGATAGTGAAATACAGTGTGAAGGAGCAGTTTTGTATCTCACATAGTAGCATCATGAAAACGAGGATGGATACAACGTTCCTACACAAACAAGCTTTCCCTTTTTGTCTGGTCCTGTTGCATAACTAAGGCTCTGTTTGTTCCTGTTTCCACGGCCTTTGGGAAAGAGGAGGAACAACCTCCATTTTCCATTTCCATCCTACAGTATAAAATGAGAATATTGGCATTTGCTGATAAGCTATTTGCTGATAAAACATATTGGCCTCAGTAAAAACACTTCTGTAACTTGGCAGTCACTCCTTTCCCACTAACTGCAGATTGATAAATAGAAAGGAACTTGTTTGTCTGAAACTTCAAGAAAGCAGAATAATCTAGCTCAGCCAATTCCATACACACAAAGTTGGACTTACAACTAAAAAGTTGCAACTTTATGGAATAGGCAATGCCAAGGCAGCTTTCAAAGCAATTTTTTTTTTCTTGTGACAGTGTTCAGGCAGTGCCTCATTTTTGTATTGTCTCCACTGACAGATGTTAATAGAGCCCTACAACGTGGTGGCTGGGGCAGCGTGGGGATGTCAGCTGCTTTCTGAGCCCATTAGAGTTGTAGATTTATTACAAAGTATTTTAACCTGAGATATTCACTACTGCTTCAATTTGAGTCATGTTTGGTTATGGACATTTATTACTAACTGGAAATCCTGTCTGACTGGACCAGGTCCAGGTTGGATAACTAATCAGTGAGGTATCAGGAGCAAGGAGCACATGCTGAAATAATTCCTGTCTGGGTTTTAGTGTCTGCATCAGCTGTTGCATGAGAGATGCAGTAAAATGTCTTTGGGGGAGTCTTGAAAGAAACCAGAAAACAGCTAACTAAAGAGAATGCAGGGGTGGGGAGTGTGAACTGCAGCTGAGCACAGAGGAGGATGTGGCTGCTGAGGGGGGTTGGAGGTGACTCCACACCTGCAGGAGTGTGGGAGAGGGGGCAGCTCCACCGTGTCCCAGAGCCCCCTGCTCCAGCAGCTCTTGCTCTGTAGCAGTTCAGTGCTCTGTTTTTAGCTGCAGGACTTGGCCATGGGAATTCCTGAGGGTGCTGGTGTGGCCAGGCAGTGCAGACAGGAGCATCAGAAAGGTCACTTTGTTCACAGGGGCAGAACTGGGCCATGGGCCTGTTTTAACTGCAGCTGTGCCTCGTGAGAGCACCCAGGGAAGAACCCCCAGTGCACTCTGTATCCCCAGGATGTATCCTGTGGTTTGAAGGAGTTCTCTGCAGATGGGCTGACTTTAAAATACCATTTTCTGTTTCTGTAGTCACTGCAACCCCCATGGTTCTGGACCTCAGCTGTCATGAACAGGGAAACTGGGCTTGCTCTGTGCACCTGAGTGCAGCCTTGTAGTAAGAGGCTGGCAAAGAACAATCCAAGTGTCTAGAAACAAGGGAAGGAAGTTTATATTTGTCCATATAAACTCCCAACTCTATTAGACTATTTCCTTGCAAATTTTTTTTCTTCACCTCTCTCCTTTTGGAGGTGACAGTGGTGGGAATGTCACCACAGATATTTTTATCTCAGCTCTGGGGTTTTTGTTCCATGGCTGCATAAAAACTGTTGTTTGAAGATTTTTGTTGTTGTTGTGTAGCACTGTTCAAGGATGACTCATGTTTTCTCTTACAGAATATTGATATTACCAACTTCAGCAGCAGCTGGAGTGATGGGCTGGCCTTCTGTGCTCTCCTGCACACATATTTGCCTGCACATATTCCTTACCAGGAGCTCAACAGCCAGGACAAAGTAAGTTGTGTTGTACATTTGCAGAATTCACAGTGAACAGAATGGATGAAAAGGGGAAGGAAACCAACAGTGAACTCCCAGAGAGAAATGCAGGGACTGCTGGGTGATGAAACAGTGACAAGTTGGCTAAATCCAGCAAGTGCTGCAAATAAACACAAAGACAGTATCTATCACAGTAAGAATTATATTATCTGCAAAAATGTCTTATATTAATTAAAACCTCTGCAGAAACCAGGTATCATAGTAAAGACAGAACTTTAGTGGCTCTTTTTCCAGTTGTAACCAGTTTCACAACAATCTATATGTCAAAAACAGAGGGTGTCACTCAGGCAGAAGTAGATGAGCTGTTCAAAGGCAAAGAACTTGTGAGTGAATAAGATCAAAAAAGGGTGAGACTCAAAAAAGAGTCTGCAGGCAAGTATGGAGTCCAGGGGTTTAGTTTTCAAATACACCTGCTCATTTAAACTTACTGGGTAACCAGATGCAAGGAAAGGTTCAGGAGCAGTGCTTTGATGTTAATCCTTTTGAACTTTATTTTTACAGAAGAGAAATCTGCTGTTGGCATTTCAAGCTGCTGAAAGTGTGGGCATCAAACCCAGTCTGGTGAGTAACCTTTGAGCAAGGGGACATTTGCTGCAAACACCATTCCAACACCTTTCCTTGTTGCCACGTGGCCAGTCAGTGACCTTGCACTCAGAGTGTCACACAGGGCTGGGGCGGGCTGCACCACCATCAGGATGCTGTTAGGAGAACTTCCAGAAAGAATTTGTAGAATCACAGAATAAATATAATTTGGAGGAGCTGCTGAAGGTCATCCAGTATTGAGATAATGGTATGGATGATGTCTTTCTTTTGGATGCCAGCTGCCGATTATTCATAATTTTATGGACAGACTTGCCATATCACACCATTACATTAATGGTTGCACCATTTTGTTTCCTGTTGTTTTAGTGCTTTAAGAAACAGAAAGACGTTAAACTGTTCAAAAAAACTTTTCCAAAATTAACTATATGACAAGGGAGATATAAGTTTAATATGAAGGGAAAACTGTTACGGGGTTCATGAGCTAGATTCAGAAGCAAAGGAGCATCAGCTTAAATGAAGTTGTATAGAGAACTGATCTTTGATTGCAGATGGAAGAAATATTTTAGGTAGAATGCATGAAGAGATTTCAGAATTGCACTTGGATCATCCCAGTGGTCCTGATGGCTGTGAGGGGCTCAGGAGTGGGAGCAGAGGTGCTGAGGGGCTCAGGGGAGCCGTGTGGGGCTGCCTGAGCGTGGTGCTGTGTCTGGCAGGAGCTCAGCGAGATGCTGTACACGGACCGGCCCGACTGGCAGAGCGTCATGCAGTACGTGGCCCAGATCTACAAATACTTTGAGACCTGAGCTGCAGAGCAAGAGGTGGACACGAGTGGGGAAGAGAACAAAGAATGCTACAGATGCACTCGATCACTTTAAAAACCTGCTTGCTCCTCTTCCACAACCAACTGAAGCTCTTAGTGTGAAAGGAGGCTCTTCCGTAGGTTTGATTCCATCTGGGACTGCAACCAAATAATTCCCTGTTGTCCACCTTTGCAAACCAAATCCATTGGTAAGTTTGCTCCCACATGGAAATTGCAAAGCGTTCTCAAGCACACATGGGATATTTCTGAAAAGGATCCCTTGGGCTAACAACATTGGCCTTGACAGGAGACCTGCTACACAGTGAAGTTTTAAGTCAATGTGGACTATGCTGGCACTCAAGGGAGGCTGGGAGATTAATGTTCATGCAAAAGCTCACAAAAATGCTCTTCTTGCCAAAAGATGCTTAATTCATCCCAAGTACATGTTGTTTTCTTGCCTCCATGTATTTTATGAAACACCTTGACAGATGCACTTAAGTTGTAGAACCTTAACCTGAGTTACTCTCGCACATCTCACCCAATAACTGCACTAATTTACTCATAGCATAACCAGCAGGATGGTAACAGGATCATTTGTAACTCAGAAACCACCCTCTGTTCATCACCAGCTAGTGAAATAAGTCTGAAAGGTCCTGTTAGGTGCTGGGACTTCATTTCATCTCAAACAGAAATAATGTCTTTGAGGAAAAATAGGTTTATTACTCCAACTTCATTACTTGATTACTCCGGGAAGCCAGAGCTTGGTTTCCTGGCTGACTGTGCAGGCACAGTTATCACAGGAACATTGCAAATGCAATTTAACAGCTTTAGCTTGAAAGGTGCCAGTAATCAGGTGAGCAATACAGTGACATCTCATATTTTTTGTGGATTGAGTGGAGTAACTTCTTCCCTCTGTGTTGCTCCTGTCTGGTCAGCACAGCTGTGTCATTGCTGCCTGGAGGCAGGAATCTGGAGACAGCCTGTGCCCTGTGCCATGAAATACAGCCCACGGGGCACTGGGACATGCTTGGAAGTGATGTCATGCTGTGAAGGAACACAGTCATACATCAGCACCAATGGAAGGTGCACTTCACTCCACAGATGACAAACAATGTAACTGGAACCCGTCTGTGCCAGGGAGATCAGGCGCCAGGGAGCAGCTTCCCACCTCAGAAACACTGTTAGGAAAATGCCTGATAGACACTGTGAAGTGTCCATTATTCTGTGTCTCTCATTTCACCTGATGAAATTAATTTTTGTGTTTGTCTGCAAGGATGGAAGCATCCAACAGGCTGCTGGATTTGTTCTAGGAGCATGTAAAGGCTGCCTGGCTGCTTCAGGGCACGCTGGTAGGAGAAAGTTGGTGTTTAGTTACTGTGCTTAACCCTGATGCTTTGTGGACATTAGTCCTAGGGAGCTAGGCATCATTTCTCTCTTGCAAAAAATATAGTGCTCACTACTCCTGCCTCCTGGAAAAAGGCTCATGAAATGGAAACAAGAGATTTCACAGAACAAAATTGGTTTCAGGCTTTCAAGGGCTTTGCAGGTGGCTGATCTCAGCCTCTGGTTCCCCATAGTGCTTTGTTGTTTGATTTGATTTTACTTTGTAATGCTATTTAATTAATAAACAATGTATTTCAGACTTGGTGTTCTCACAGCAGAATAAAGGATTCAGGAATAGATGGAAGAGCCCAGAGCCAGGGAGTGCTTTGAACAAAGAGGATGCTGGAGGAAGGCAGTGCCTGTTCTGGGGGAGGACAAAATCATCTCTTGCTCTTGGTTTTAGTCTGAAATTAATTCTAATCCATTGCCTCTGGGAAAGTCCAGTTGCAGTCTTTGGAGAGGCTGTGTGGTAAAAATGGCCAGGGGAGAGCACAGGCAGTGCCCCTGATGCTGGCTGCCATCCTGCCCTGTGAGCAAGCAGCTGAGTGCTGCCAAGGCAGCTCCTTGCAGGGGAGCCCTTTCTAGGTGGAATTCACTCTGGAACTTCTCAGCACGCCCTCGTGTCCATGGAGAACCCAAGATGAGTTGCTCTAAAATGCAGGATGAGATGGAAGAGGAAAACTTGAGGCACTTGCACTGCAGGGCCCCACTGCCTGTGGATGCAGCAGCTCTTTTCCCTGGAGGTGTGCCCTGGCAGGGATCCCAATTCTCTCCAACGGGCTGGAGTTCAAAGCTGGAGTGAAGTCAGCACAGAAAATTCCATATTCCTCAGTGGGCTTTGGATTGGGCACTTGCAGGGATGAGAAAAACACTTTTAATTCCCAGTGTGTGGTAAACATCTCAAAGTCAGAGTAAATGATGTAAAAAAAGGGAATTTTAACCCTGTGGTCACTGGAAGGGTTTGCAGTGTGGCTCAGTGTCCATGGGGTGTATGTCACCTCCTGTGTGAGCATCCTCTGCTCCCAGGGCTCTTCTGACACTGCTCTGGCTCTCAAGGCTCACTTTACCCTTGCAGACCATTCTGTGGGATCCAGCTGCTTTTTCTTTTCTTTTTTTTTTTTTTCCCAAATGATTTGTGCAAAGCAATGTTTCTGTCATCTCTTTGCTGCTTCCTCTCCTATGCTCCTCCCAGCAGCATAGTCCAAACACTAATTCTGCCCAATTCTAGTGGTGTATTCCTAATTTTTTTACTTAGGTAGGAATTACAACACAGAATTGTAGTAGGGAAGAAGATACTTGATTTTATCTTTTCTTCAATGTTACTGTTCTGTCCTCAAACCTGCAAAACATCTTATTGTGATACCTTGAGAGAAGGTTTTCCAGATTATTTTTTTTAATTAAGAATATTGTTTATTTGTTCATTTAACTGTTACAATATTGGGGGGGTTTCTTCCTTTTAAACATTGCACAGTTACATTTCTAGACTTTGATTTTCACAAGTTGCTCTTGTTTTTTCACGCTGCCTTAAAATTTCAATATTAATTTAAATTTATCCTATATGAGATGCTGCAGGCCTGGTTTTCAGAGACCCTTCAGGCCCTTGTGAGACATCTCAGATTGAAGCTGCAAAATTTAAGTTCCAGCTGCCTTTAAAGTTAGGGAATTTAATTAAGTTAAGCAAGAGAGCATGTGGGTAGTCTTTATAGAAGTTCTGAGAATTCTCTGAAAATGTCCTGAATGTGATGATGTGACAGGGATGGTGTTGAGCAGGAGGTTTGTCTGAACCTCCTAAATCCTTTCTGACTTTGCCTCTTAGGAGTAATGGCTCTTTCCCTGGTGTGCAGGCAGATAAATCTTGTCTTGTCCCTTGCTCCTTGAATTGTCACTCACAGGCACCACCTGGGGAGTCTGTGGGGCTGCAGGGGAGCAAACAGCTGATTTGGGATGAGCACAGCTGATTTGGGATGAGCAGGTGAGCAGAAGGGCTAGGAAGGGGGTGCCAGTGACATTCCAGGGAGGGATGTGGCAGTGTGTTGTACTGTAGTGTAGGAGAGGAAAGGAGATTGGAGTGTGGGAGCTGCAGTCCTGCTCCTGGGATTTCAGGTGAGACAGAGAAGGTACAAATTGTTTCATGGCTTGGGAAGGTACAGAGGTGTGAGGAGTGAGCCCAGAGTCAGCCCTGTGAGGAGCTTTTCTAGAAGGGCTGAGGAGCTTTTCCTGAAAGTTCCTGGTGGGGCTGAGGGAGAGCCCAGAGTGTGAGGAGAGGGACAGGGCACAGACACACCTGGGGCTCTTTGTCACAAAGGACATCAGAGGGTCTGTGTGGGCTGTCAGCTTGAGGGGCATTCCTCCTAAGAGTGCAGCCAGGGCGTCTCAGCAGGTGAGGAGAGGACACAGCACAGCTGGCTGCCCTTGCCAGGCTCCCCTTCCCCTGCCAGTCCTGGTAACACAAAGGGGACAAAGACTTCTGTTCTTCCTGCTCTGCAGCAGAGCAGCTGTGCTAAGCAAGAGGGATTTGGGGCTTATGCAGGGTCCCTTTGAGGTCTGGCAGTTTTCTTTCTGTGATTGGAAGTTGGTTTTGACAGGTTTTCTCTCTTGTTTTGTACGTGCAACCAGTTCTGTGCAAGTTTTCTGTCCGAACCAAGTGCACGCAGGCAGAATGACTGGTTCTTCCCAGTTTGATTCCTGACCTGGAACTCTTCAAAAATCCACCTTTTGGCTTCCCTGACTTTCCCCCTTCCTTGGCAGTGACCACACAAGCCTGGGCTTGTTGGTTTGTTCATACCTCCCTCATCCTGCTGTGCTGGGGGTACCAGCAGCAAGGATCTGACCGGGCCAGCTCTTGGCAAAGCTGAGCCTTGTGCATCTGATCACAGGCAGGGGCTGTATGGGATGAGATTATGCATTTTCCTGTCACAAGAGGGCTTTTTGCCTAAAAAGACTCAGGGCATGGAGCATTAAGACATTTTTAAACCCAGCAATAAGTTCTACTATGCTCAGCTGTGTTGGTTTGTACCAACTGTAGTGCCATCGACGCTCGCTCACCGACACGGTGCAGAAGCAGCTTCTCACTGAACTGCAAGTAACTTTATTTTCTCAACTGGTAGTCTCTCCATTTTTGACTTGCATGTGTGCCAAGTCCCACTGGGCAGTGCTGGACACAATGTTTTTAGTGACTGTTGGTCCAGGCTTGAGTTTGTCATATGGGATGATCACTTCTGACAGTTTTAGCTTTCCCTGTTGGGTACAGCTGTTCCATCGTAATCTAATTTATACAAAGAGCACATTAGAATGTACATACTAAGCATTGCAGATTTGGACATGCTAATATTTAAATATTAACATTATTAAAATGTATGATGCAAAATCTGTGTAATATTTCTAATAAATCTTTTTCTGTTTCTGAGGTTTGTTGAAATGTTTCAGTTACCTACATACAATACAAAATCCAAAGTATCCCTGGAAGTGTTCAAGGCCAGTTTGGAGGCAGTCTAGAAGGTGAGATGACAGATCCCAGAGTTAGAAGCACCTGGGAGGCAGTGCCAGAACATTGCAGAGGGTGAGCAGTGTGTGCACAGTGCCAGAAACATCTCTTGGAGTCTTCTGCAGCCACCACCCCCTCCACCCACAGAGCTTTCAGAGGTGCTGAGATCAAATTCCAGAACAATTTCACAGAGGCTGCTTTTGTCTCACCAAGGTGGTGACAGCAGTACCAGAACAATCCAGCTGCCAAGTAAGCAAAGAAAAGTGAGATGATAAAAGAAATGGGCATTTAAAGCTCTTCAGGCCTCTCAGGTGTGTTTGTGTCCACTGGGCAGGTGAAACCCTGTGGGAAAAGTTGTCATTTACATAACCCAAGCTACTTTGCTTTTCCCCACCTAAGTATTGTGTTTCAGCCCTGGATTTTTATTGCTGGGCCTTAAGTGATGCTCCCAGGCTCTGCTGTCTCTTTTCAGAGTACACTCCTGGTGCTTTGAGTCATTTGTGGGGCAAGCTGGATTCTCTGTGGGCATGGCCAGTGAGGGACAGCCATGGACAAGTTTGGTTCAACAAGAGACTGAAATCTAAAGCCAATAATTTCCTGGGGGGATTTGTGGGTGGTTGTAGGTGGGGTGGGAGGACAAGATCCAGGGCTGCTCAGTGTGCTTTCAGTGACTCCTGGTGCTTGGAGAACATGGATTGGTGTGGAAAGAAAAATTCCCTTCCTGACTGGTGAAAGATGGAAGCCAGAGCAGATGGAAGAGAAGCATAAGAAATGTGAGTAGAATAAAGAGTCTTCCAGATGGGCTGCAAAGGTCAGAAGCAGGTGGTTGAAGCCTCACAGAATTATCCAGTTTAATACTGGAGGGCTCTGGAGTAAATGTCACCCAGAAGAGTCAGGTGCTGGGGGAGTCACTGGTTTTATTGAGCTTAACAGGAAGAAAATGAGGCTGTAAAATGTCAGCGTGGGTAAATATTATTCACACATCCAGAAAGTGAGCTGCTTTCCCCTCTTAAATACACAGCAGTGACTGAGGATTCATCCTCAGACCCTCAGCAAGAGTTTAAGCTGGTTAAAGAGAAAGTAACAAGATTAAGAGAATTAACGTGGGAGCAAATGCCTTTCTTAACCTGCTCCACACAGCTGCACACTTTCTGTGCAAAGCTCCAGTTAAAACTTCTCTCGGCTTAAAAAAAAAGAATTTATAGCAGTTCAAACCTTTGTTCCACCTTGATGTGCTGCAACTTTTGCCTCCTCGGTCAGCTCATCCTTTGTCTCACAGGAAGCCACTCCCAGGCTCTAATCATGGAGACAAAGGAGCTCCCCAGGTGAGCGATTCCTCAGGACATTCCCAACATTCTCCCGACAGGATGAAATTCCTGGGAAGTGAGGCTGCAACCATGACTCGGGTTTTTTTCAGTTAGAGAACGTTTGTTATTTTCCTTACCCAAATTTGAGCTACAACCAAGGCAGGTCCAGTGAAAGCCATGAATGAAAGTGTTCAGCCCAGGCAACCTGGATGTGTCTGAATAAAAATAATTTATTCATAAATAATAATCTCTGCACAGCTCAGCCCTGGAGAGCCCTTCTGGGAAGGGAGAGTTCTGTCTGAGGCTTGCAGAGGGGTTAATAATGTTAATAATAAATAATGTGCCATGGGATAGTGCTGGGCAGTTCTCCCTTTCAGCTGTGACTGGGCATTGCTTTCAGAGGGTTTCTGATGGAGTCCTGCAAGGATGGAATCCACATTAACCAAGTTCTTGGGCTTCAACAGCACCAGGTTTCCTTTTGCCAGTGGCTGGAGCGTGGATGGAACAAAACCCTCATTTCTGATGGAGCAATCCAGCAGGGGCTGTGCAATACCGACCTTGGGGTTCAGGCAGGCTTTGGGTGCAGATTCAGCTGCCTGTGCACAGGAAGGTTGGTCCTGCCCCTGCATTTGCTCATTTGTATTTCTGTGTGTATTCTGCATCTTCCCTTCACAGCTAAGCTGCTCTTTAACCCCTGGGTGACCTGCCTGGCCCTGCCTGTGAAAGGAGCCTGATTTTTGGGGATCAGAAGTGGTTGTCAGAGCTCTGGCTGGGACATGGAACACCAGAGGTTTCTAAGTCCTCTGACAGCCACAGATAATCTCAATAATAATAATAACAGACACTTATAAATCATGAGCTCATATTGCAGAGAAAGCCAGCTGAGGGATTTGAACTAAATCTTGCTTTTCTCTAGTATTTGAGCATAATTCCATATTCAGAGCTGTTGTGTTGCACCCGTTCAAGACCTTTCACTGCATTCATTTGGAGCTCCAAATGCCACATCTGTACGTGAACCTGAATTGCTTTAAAGGCTGGGGCTGAGGACTCATTTCCCTGATGTCAGGGAGCAGAACCACTTCTCCTTTTGCTGTGCAGTGTTGATTGGGAGTGAAGAGGACACTCAGCAAGCTCTGGGCACAGGAACTCGTGAAGGTTCTGCCCAGGAAGCAGCTCAGCTCTGAATGAGGCAATCACAGGTTGTTTGAATTGCAAAGGGCATCAGTGCCTGTCCAGCTTCTCCGGAGCTGATGTTGGCCTGGGAACACAACGCTTCCCATGGATTTCTCGGGGAGATTGGCTGTACCAGCTCCCCCAGCATAAAGGGGACACTGGGCCCGGTACCCACCGGGAGCCCCGTGCAGGGCTCAGCACCGTGGGCATCGAGCAGCAGCTTTGCTTCACAAATCCTGCTGGAACAGGCACTTGGCTTTCCACCCCAGAAGCTGGTTAGTACACAAAACCAAACACAGAGAAAAAAAAATGAAAAGTTTTTTCAAAATTATGTTCTCATACTTTGGACTCCATTCAGCCAAAATCCTTCCTTTTTAATTCAACCCCTTTGGTGGAGCCGTTTATGGTTTATTTTTTTTTTTCAGTCCTGTGGTGACTTCTTTGTTTTCTAATGAAACAATTTCTAAAGAATTCACACACCTGCATTGTTGTGAGATGAGTTCTTGCAGATAATTTAAAGCACCGGTTTGAGATTCCAGGATAATACATATTTATGATCTGGCAATGACCCTGGGGACTAGGAAAATCCAAGTTTGTTCATCCACAGTTTACGATCTTAACCAAGTTTTTCTGTTTGGTTTTCCAAGGCTTTTGCCGAACGATTGAAATCTCCAGTATGGAAATAGCTTTCCCTGGAATTTCACTCTTTGTTTTCCATCTCTTCCAGTAAAATGCCTGGAGCCCTACAGTTACCAACCTCACCTTGGGCCATTCCTCTCCTCATCATTTAATTCAGGGCTCATCAGGAGCCTTTGATGTGCTAATGCTCAACACAATGTGGGCAATAAACATGCAGAGGTGCCTGCAAGTTATCCAAACCCATCCATTCCTTTCAGCTGGCTCGGGCAGACCGGGCAGTTCAGCCTGACGCTGGCAGCTCCATTTCAAAGGCGGTTTTGGTACCTGCTCTGCGGTTTAGGGGTTGCGTTGTGCCTTGGGAATCCTTTCTTGGAGTCAGGCTCAGGACAGGCTGTGTCTTGTCCAGGAAAACAGCTCAGAAGAACCAGTGGAGGCTTGAGTGGGGATGGGGATGGGTTTGGGTGGCAGTGCCAGGCTGGTGGCAGTGTCTCTGTCTCTCCATTCCCCCGTGTCGCGGCAGTTTTGGGTGGAGCTGCCCTCCACGGGAAGGGATGGGTGGCAGCTCCTCTGCTTGCAAAGCCACCAGCGCTGGGTTTGATGCCCTGCACACCCCAGAGCCAACTCTGCCCACGGCTGCAGCGCTCACAGGTCGGTGCAGGGCTGCCAAAGCCACTGTGATGATGTGCCTAAGTCAGCAAGACAGATGGACTTCTTATATGGCATCCACCTTTATTTTTGATAGCCAGACAATATCTGTGTCCCTTTGCAGCAGAGATTCTCCCACTTCAGTGTTTGTTCTTTAACTCTGTGGACTTAGAGAGGAAAATCTGTTGTCGGGGCTGCTGAGGAGTGTCTGAGCTGGCAGATCTGGCTGCGGGACCAGCAAGAACATCTCAGCTGTCCCTGGCTCGGGTGATTTTTGGTGCTCAGAGCCGTGTCCCCGGGCCGGGTGTGTGTGCAGGGATGTGTTACTGGGGCTCCTCCCCAGCTCTTTGTGCCCGGGCCAAGAGCGCTGGAGGTGCGAAGGCACCGCTCGCTCGGGAAGCCCTCGGAGCCTGCTCAGGAGAGATCACAGGGGCTGCAGGAAGAGCTCGGCCTGCGAAGCGGCAGCTCCGCTCCCCGGGGACGGCAGCGACAGAGGGAACAGCACGTACGAGGCTGGAGGGCTCCTGCCGAGGCCGGGACAGCGGCCCCAGGGCGCCGCTCGCTTCTCCCAGCGCAGCTCCAGCACAACGTGCGATCCCTTTCAATCGCCTTCCCTCGAACAAAGGAGCCCGGACACCTCTTGCGCTTGAAAGCAGCAGATCGGGGCTGCTGCCGTTCCCTACGTGAGGCTTGGGAGGTGAATCCCTGGAGGGAAGTGGAATCCAGGAAAATAATAGTAGTGGTGATTCATCTGCGTCTGACATCTGAGCATCCAGCGGGGCTCCGGGGCTGCCGTGGTGCTGCTGCGCTCCAGTTCTTGAATGGATTCATCACCCATCAGCTGCCGGCTCCGAGCTGTGTTTGCCTCGATGGTTCTGTGGTTTCCTTGCTCCTTTACAGATTCCAGAAGATGAATTTGCAGCCTCTCACCTGTGGATCCCCCGGGAGCTGCAGGGATTCTCAGTGCTCAGCTCGTTCTCCAAGGGCAGCAGAGTTCAGTTGGTGTTTCATGGAGGGTTTGTGGTGCCAGGTATTTAAAGGGGGCTCAAAAAGCACAGCTGGAGGGCAGGATCTGGGAATGGGCTCATCCTGGTTTTCCTCCCAGCAGGATTTACCCAGGTTTGGTAGAACAGAGCTGAGCACACTTGTCCTTGGCTCCCCTTGCAGGAGTTGTATTGGGAGTCAGCTCAGTTGCACCAGTTCCTGCCAGAATAAACCACCGGACCTTGGCACAGCTTCTGCTGCTTTGGAGAGCCATGAATCTCCCTGTAAGGCAAAATCCACAATTTTCACTGCCTCACTACCTGTCTCACAGAGACCTTGCCCAAACAACCTATTCATCAGAACCTGAAATAATGGTTTTTCTGTTCATGTCTGACTTGACAAACCACAATTTCCCTGGGCTCAGTCTGTAATAAGTGCTTCCATGATCACAAAAGCAGATCTTTCTCTAATAAAATGTGTCCAGTGCAGAAAGTTAATTCTGGTTTTGCTGAGGTGCTGTAAAGCAGCAGAAGGTGGCTGTTGGCACATGTTCCTGCACTAGGAAAACAATGCGTGTAAAAACCCTCATGTAAATCCATCCCTCTGGGGGGAAAAGTTCTTCTCTGTGATAGTTCACATGGTTATAACAGGCTCTGAACGAGGGAAGCTGCACTCATCCCAAAATAATAAATAAACCAAACCAGTGTGGGCAAGTTCAGGATCCAGCCAGCTCTGATGGAGCAGCCAGAGCTGGGGCTGTGAACCTTGAGCTCACCTCAAACTCTGCTGCTCCTTTCAGGGCACATCAGGCAAAAACTGAGGTTTGAGTCACGGGATTTTGGGGCTTCCCTGTTAATGCCATCGTGGTTTGGTTCTTTCCTGTGACAGCAGAGTGCCTGAATGCAAAGTGCAAAGGTCCAGGTGGGAGTGCAAGGGGCAGCAATGCTCCTGTGTGCAGATCCCTCTGTGTGTCCCCATCAAATTAAATGTACCCTGGCTCAGCTTTCTTTCAGCATCCTGAGATGTCCAACTTGATAAAAATGACTTTGTTCAATATAAATTAAGAGTCCCCCTTTGTATCTGTCTGACCCAAAGTGTTGCTGGTCAACAGGAGTGTTTCCATTTGCACTACACCCAAAGGAATAGTTTCAATCTATTTTTCCCATATGTTTTTTGCTCTGATTTAACTCTGGATCCTCAGGAAGCATTCCCTTCCACAGGATTTAGTTTACAACTTTGTTTAAAAAAAAAAAAAAAAAAAAGGAAATCCATGTCAATATCTTTTACTTTCTGTTTGCTACAGGAAGGTTTATTTTCTTTAATTGTTTGAATTTTTTTCCACTTTCTACCCTGAGCTATTCAGTGCTGCTGGATGCCTCAGCAGTGATGTGAAGTTCCATCCCTGTTCTGTGTTTTGATGGTGAACACAATATAAAGCATGAAACCTGCAATGAAAAGGTAACCAGTTATTAAATTACCTTCACCTCCCCTGCTGGTTTAAGATCCACCGGAGTATACAACCCCTTCAGGTAGAACTTTTTTCAAGCTCCTTAGACTGAAACTCAACCACTTCAGCCCTGTGAGTAACAGCATTTGCTAATCCGTGCTATTTTGCCATTTCTTACATCAGGAAATGCCCCGCTGTGCCACAACCATACAGAGACCGAGGGCTGCCAGGATTTTGTGAAATCTCCTACTTTGGGTCAGCGCTCTGCTGGTGGCCAATTTTATTTTCGGTGCTGCAACTCCGCTGTCCCGGAGCAGCAGCAGCAGCACCCGGAGTCCTCGACTTTGGGGACAGCGAGGGCAACTTTTTGAGGGCAACTTTTTATTCCGAATTGTGCAAAGCGGTGCCCAAAACCTCGGGGGAGCTTCACGCCGGGGCCGGGGGTGCGGGAGAGGGGGAGCAGAGTTGGGAGTGCGAGCGAAGCCGGGGGGTTCAGGAGCGGGGTCGGGGCAGCCGTGCCGGAGTCGGGGGTGCGGGAGCGGGGCCGGGCGCTGCGGGGGCGCGGTGCCGGTGCCGCCGGGTCCCGGCCAATGGCTCCGCGCCGCGCACTCCCCGCCCCGCTCGCCCCGAGCAGAAATAGCCCCGCCGCCCCGGCAGCGGCTTTTCCGCGGGCGGCAGCGGCGGAGCATCCCGGGCGGAGGGAGCATCCCGGGCGGAGCAGCCCCGATGGCCCCGCGGGTGGCGGCGGCTGCGGGCGGGCGCTGAGCGGAGCCGCGGATGCCGGGCGGGGGCCGGGCGGTGCGGGCAGCGGGGGGCCGCCACCCGGGGCTCGCCGCTCCCCTCCGGCCCCCCAGGGCCGCGGGGAGCCCGGACATGGGCGTTCGGCTGCCCCGGGGCGTGCTGGTGCCTGCGGGAGGGCGCCCGGAGGAAAGTTCCTTCTTCCCATGAGCTTCGCCTGCTCCCGGCGCGGGGCGCTCGCCATGGACACTGTGAAAACCACTTACATCGTGCTGGAGCTCATCATCGCCGTGCTCTCCATCGCTGGCAACGTGCTGGTCTGCTGGGCCGTGGCCATCAACAGCACCTTGAAGAACGCCACCAACTATTTCCTGGTGTCGCTGGCCGTGGCCGATATCGCCGTGGGGTTGTTGGCCATCCCCTTCGCCATCACCATCAGCATCGGCTTCCAGGTGGATTTTCACAGCTGCCTCTTCTTCGCCTGCTTCGTGCTGGTGCTGACCCAGAGCTCCATTTTCAGCCTGCTGGCCGTGGCCATCGACAGGTACCTGGCTATCAAGGTCCCCCTGAGGTAAGAGCTGCAGTGGGAGCGGGCAGCGGCATTCCCTGACAGCCCGGGGCTGATCCTCCTTCTCTTGGCGCTTCCAATCCCTGGTGCTGCCCCGAAAGTTTCACTGCTGACAGGTGGTGGAAATAGCAGAGGTTTGTCTCTCGCTCGCTGCAGGAACGGGATCAGTGTCCCACTTTTGCTTCGGAACACACCTGGAGGTTCAGTTTCTTGAGGATGTTTGCCTTGGGAGGGTCAGAGGTTTCCGGGCGGGCCCGCAGCGGTGTAAGGCTGTGTTTGGGATGTTGTGGCTCATCTGTGCAGGTATTTATTTATACAGCCCCTTTATTGCGGTGCCCAGGCATCTCCCAGGTGATTAAATAGAGGAGCAGCCACTCTTTCTACTATTTCCTACTGTGAAAGGAGAAAAGGGGAGCAGAAAGGTTCACACAGATTTACAGTTTTACAGTTCAGATTCCAAGACATGAATTGTTTTCCTTCTAATTCATGGGAATTGAATTAAAATGGGGGGAAATGTGTGGAATAGAAGTTACAGGCGCCTCTCCAGTGGGCTGGTGCAGCAGCTTCCTTAAGCTGAAGTGCACCAAACCCCGGGTTTGCACTGTGAACCGCCTGAGTTTGTTCCTCTCGGTCTCCTCCGTGTCTCGGTTGTCCTTCCCTGGGAACAGGACATGGATGGAGCCCCCGGGAGTGCAGGACAGCTCCAGGGGCTGTGGGGAAGGAGGGCAGATGTGGAACAGGGACCTCAGCTGAACCCCGCAAAGCCGCAGCTTCCCCGGCCTCCGCTCGTCCCCGTGCACGGCAATGAAGTCACCCTGAAACGGCTTCAAAAGAGAGAAACCCTTTCACCCTGTTCTGGCACCTTGCATCTGACACCTCGCAGAGGTTGAGCAAATATGAATTAGTCATCGGGCCGAGGAGGAGAGGCGAGGCTGTGTGTCCGTGTGTCTGTGTGTCCGTGTGTCTGTGTGTCCGTGTGTCTGTGTGTCCGTGTGTCTGTGTGTCATGCGAGCGCGGCGCACGGAAATCCCGGGGGATGTCGCGCAAGCGGGAGCGGACCTGCAGCACACAGGGACGGGGACAGGTTGTTTCCAGCACCCCTGACCCTGTTTCTGACCCTGCCAGCCCCCAGCCGGGCTCACAGAGCCACCCCGGCCCCGGAAAACGCTGCCGTGTCTTTTCCATCGCTCGCTCGGGGTTTCCCCGGGCTGCTGGGGCAGCAGCAGCTACAGAAGCAGGTCAGATTCTTGAGTTTCAGTTTAATCACACCCCTGGCCACAAGCTGTCAGGCAATAACTCTGTTTTTGTTCCACAAGCACTTTCTGCAGCTGAGGGAGCTGGTGAGGGGTCTGTGCTCTGCTGGAGCCGGGGGAGGCAGAGGATCAGAAATGCCCTGAGGGATCGTTCTGTGCTCGCAGAGGGAAGTGCCTTTGCCAGCTGCCGAGCCTGCCAATATTTCCTGCACTCCTTTTCCCCCAGTCCTGCTCTTGAGCGGTTTGCTCCACTCTCCATCAGGGCAGTTCATCCCAGGGCAGTTTTGCCTTGCTTCGGGATTCTTTCCCAGCTTCGCTTTCCTCCCCCCATGTCTCGCCAAACCTTTTATTCCTTTTGCACAAATATCTTTATTCCTATGAGTCCTTTCAGGCTGGACACAAGTGGAGACCGAGGAGTCCCATCCTGGGCTGGCTAAAGTGTGAAATTTGGATTTAACTCCATCTTGGCATTGAGGCCTCTTTCAGTGCTCTCAGGAGGGAGCAGCAAGCAAAAAACCCCTTCCAAAGGAGGGGGCTCTCCCTGTGAGGAGCAGGACAATGGACAGGAGATTTAGGGACTGATACTGAAAGGCTTTTATTAGTTGTACACCAAGATCAAAAGGGGACAGAGGAGGTTATAAATCTACACAGGCAAAACCCTTCTGGACTGCAGCAGGGCTTTCCCAGCAAGGCTTGGTTGGAGTTTTCAGCATCATTATTCCACAGTGCTGCTGGCAGGGAGGGGGAGGAACCTCTTCCACCACCCTCTCTGGGCAGGAGCATGTGCCATTTCTGGGCTGTGCTGTGGGAATGGGAAGCTGATCATCAATTTCTAGGAATGGAGACTGTAGGAAAAGCTTTTCTCATTTAAACAGCAGTTCTGGAGGCCAGTGCAGAGGCTGATACCAGGCCATGAAGTATTAAATGTTTAAGAAAATTATTTGTGCCCAGCCCTGCCCAGCGATTACCATAAATAATGTGGTTGTTGCAGAGCAGATGAGTGTGTGTCCTTGTCACATCCAGTGCTCCATCAGCTCCCTGTGGAAAGCTCAGCAGGGACATTAAGGATGGGCTGTGCCACATTATTTAATACCCTTTCAGAGCTGCTTGAGAGGCTGGGCAGGCCTGTGGGCTGGGGTGCACAGCAGAACTTTGCATTACAGCCAGGCTAATAATGGATTTTTCAGCTCTGTGGCTGAACCAAGAAATCCCATGGGGAAGAGGAAAATTGTTTCAGTGAAACTGGAACAGGGATGTTGGGAGGTTTTAGTGAAGCAAAGTGATCCTGACCAACCTGGCAGATTTTGGGCTCAGTTGCCCAACCCTTCCGATGTGGCTGTGCTGCTCTTTGAGGTCAGGACCTCCTCACTGGGGAAGGAACTGACAACTTCTCATCTGGAGAACTACAGAACAAAAAAAATCTTATTTTAAAAATGGTGGTTTAGAGCCCTCCCTCTTCTGGCTAAAAATATTTGCTGAATTTGACCCAAAGCCATGAATTCTTTGTGTCCCTCGAAACTCATATTTCGCTTGTTTGCTTTTGATGAATTTTCTGTTTGTGGAGAAGCCCCCACCCATGCTGCCCATTCTGTGCAGCTGCAGCTCCCAGCCCTTCCCTCGGCCATCCCAGGATGCAGCTCCTTGTCCTTGTCCCCTTTTCCTGCCCCCTCCTGGCGGCTGCCACCACTGAGTGCCCATCCTGTGCCCAGCTCCATCCCAGCACTTCCCCCAAGCAGAACATCCCAGCCAGGGAATCCAGCATCTCTCAGCAGCAGCAAATCCATCCTGCACACAGCACTTGGCACAGAGGCTTTTTTTGCTCTCTGGCTTCCTCCAGGGCTGGATTTCACCCCACAGTCCCGTAGCTGGGAGCCAAAGAAGATTTGTAGGTGGAATAAAACAGTTTCCTTTTATTTGCATTAACCCAAATCCTTTGGCATGGAGAAGAATTGTAGGTAGGGACGGATGCCTGGAACAAACGTGTCAGGAATTAGGGAGGGAGAAGAGAATCTGTATTTAGAGAGCCAAAGGAGGGTGAAGCACTGAGTAGCAGCCCAGTGTGTGCCCCTGTGCATGGGTACCTGCTGCAGGACAGTGAATGAGGTGCTGCTGCCTGGCAAACCCCAGCTGGGACCTGCCCTGGGAAAATCATCCCCAGATCCCTGGAATCTGAGCTGATCTGCTGCTTGTCCTGGGTTTGGTTCTCTCCCATCTTCAGCTTCACCCCTTGCAGATGTGCAGGGCTGATGTTCCAGGGAAGCTTTGCTATGAACTGGAATCCCAGCCACATCCTCTCCCTTTCTGCACATCTTTGAGCCCTTGCTGCCTCCCTGCAGCCAGAGGATGCTCCTGTGGATTTCCAATCAGTTAATGGGATCAGGATCTGTTAATGGTGCTGCCCTGACCTGCCTCTGCTCCTGCCAGTGTCCCACAGGAGCTGCTGCTCCCTTGGCTCTGACATGAGGAAGGCAGGAGTGCAGCTCCTTCCTGCTGTTCTCGTGGGACAGATTCAATTTGGGTTGTTGCTTTTTCCTCATCCTTTCCAGAGGTGGCCTGGCTGATGCTGAGTCTGTGTGCTGCAGGGGAGAGGCTCCCTCTGACATGTTCCCCTGCAGGGATCTGTTCCCAGATCCCTGTCAGATCCCAGCTTTGCTCAGCAAAGCAAACTGCTGGGGTTTGATGTCAGGTGGGACTGGAGCCACTGGGGAGCAGAGAAAATCCTCCTGGTGTTCACCTGGCACCCTGTGAGTGCCACCAGCACACAGAGCTGCTCTTCCTCCCCGTGCCCTGTGCCCTTGCCTCATTTCCCTCTGTCCTTGCACTGCCCTTCATCTGAACCCTGGTGAGTTCTGCTGCTCCCCTGTGGCTCCTGTGCTGTGCCCACTCCTGAGCACCCCAATTCTGCTGCCAGAGCCTCCCCATCCCCAGGGTGCTGTGCCTGGCCTTGGTTATCTCTGAGTTGCACCCACCAGGGGCAGGAGGGCTGGGGTGTTCCCTTGAGCAACCTTTAGGGAACTTTGTGGCAGCCAAGCTGGGCCCAGGGACGTGTGAGGCTTCCCCAGGGCTGCCACTCGCTCCAGCCTTCAGGTGCAGCCAAAACACAACAACAAAATCAGGAATAATCACACGTGCCCTCGTGGCAATAAAGCAGAGAGGGGAAATCACAGCTATTTTTAGCTGTGAGCAGCCTGGTTTCCTTAAAATGCACATCCCAGATTTTTATATCTTTTCCGCACCTCCGAGGCCACTTCCCAAAAAAACAAAAGTCCTGACAGGAAAAGGAATTGGGGCCTCCTTGGGACCTCTGCCCCCTCTGCAGCAGCTGGGGGACAGCAGGGATGCCAGGGAGCATCAGGGATGCCAGGCCTGGCTCCAGGCTGTTGGCTGAGGGCACTGATCCCCAGGCTGAGTCAGGACCCAGATTTTGGATTTAGACGGTTTTTATTCTGTTTTGGCCAGCTCAATCTGTAAAAAAATACAGGTTAATTTTAAGATTTTTTTTTTAAAAAAAGGAACTTTTGAAATCCAGCAGAATTTTGCTACAGAAGATCTTTTGACCTCTCCCTGCAAAACATACATGAAACCAAAATGTTTTGGCAGAAACTGTTTTATCTTCAAGTTGCAAGTTTTTGCTTTGTTAATTATCAAGCTGCTGCTTGGGATTTTTATGAAATTTGCTGTTTACCAGAGCAATGAGAGTCTGCCCAGGCCCTGGGCTGCCCCAGGCAGTGACCACGCGGGGCTTGGGGACTCCTCTTACTGTATTTGATCCACGGGATGCCAGGAATTGGTGACTCCAGCTGTGCCTACAGATGTGTCAGTCCTCAGGCTCTCAGGCTTGCAGAAGGGACCGAGTTTAGGGAATTTGTGCAATCCAAGGAGAGGATTAGCTCCTAATCCAATGGATGACATCAGGCCTGGGCAGGAGCCACAAATAACCTGGGAGTGCCTCAGCGGGGGTGTGTCCCTGTGGGTGTCCCTGCTCTGCCACCCTGCAGTGCCCTCTGGGCTCTGGTGTCACTGGGACAGGGGACAGAGCACAGTCCCTGCAGGAGCAGCTCTGGGCCATGTCCCCCTTTTGGTCAAACCTTCCATGGGATTGTGCTCTTTGTGCTGGCACAGGCTGGGGGCTCTGTCCAGCCTGGCAGTGCCCAGGCAGGGAGGAGAGGATGAGGATGGGCTGGGGGCTCTGTCCAGGCATGGAGGAAGGACAGGATGGGCTCCTGGAGCTGCTGGGATGAGGCTGGGAGGGCTCGGGGCTGACCCTGCCCCATGTCCCAGCCCCTGGGCTCTGCAGCCAGGGCAGCTGAGCAGCAGCTCGGTGGGGCCGCTGGGGGAAAGGCAGAACTTTGGAAACTTTGGGAAGGGGGTTCCACCCCTTTCATTGCAGAAGGAGGGTCCAGCAGGGATCTGCCATCCCCCTTATCTGCTATCGCTTGAGCCGGCGCTGGGAGGGGCAGCTGCCCCTGACCCAGCCCCTATCTCCCCTCTGCCAGGCACCTTCGACTCCGCACAGCCAGGCCTGGCCCTCGGGAGCCTCGGGAGGACAGAAACCCCCAGGCCCAGGCCCCAGCAGGCTGATAAGGCTGATAAGGCTGATAAGGCTGAGCTGCAGAGCCCGGGGGGCTGAGGAGGAGCTCAGGCCTTAAACAGGGGAGAACTGCGGGGCTGTGGTCTAGGGCTGACCCGGGAACTCAAAATACCAGGATCATACTGGTTCCACATCAGTATCACACCAGGATCATGCTGATTCCTCACCAGGATCACACCGATTCCTCACCACTACCACACAAGTATCTCACCAGTACACACTTGTTCCACCCCAGTATCACACCAGTATCACACACTGGTTCCACCCCAGTATCACACCAGTCCCCATTCCCCTGCAGGCACAGCACCGTTTCGGGGCAGCTGCTGCTCTTTGGCTGCCGGGGGCTGCCGGAGCGTGGGAGCAGCAGCAGGGCGAGGGGCTGAGCTCATTTCCTTCCTGTGCTCCGGGGCTCTTTGGCCTCCGTTTGCCCCAGCCCCGCTTGGCCCAGCCCGCTGACACCCCCGGTGTCTGAGCTCGGCTTCCAGCCGCGTTCTCTCACCCTGCCGAGCAGCGATCGCGGGCAGCTCTCACCTGCAAACCCCTGCCCGGCCCTGCGAGCCCCCCCAATCCCCGGCTGCAGAGCCCGTGTGAACCCCCAGATTGCCCGGCCGTGTGCCAGGTGCGGGTTTTATACCCGTGTTCCTCTCTCCCACAGCCCCGTGGCTGTCCCTCTGTCCCTCTCCGGGCTCTGTCACCACCCAGGCAGGGAGGGCTCACAGCATGGATGAGGGCATGGATGAGAATTCCTGAGCAGGTTTTAACCTGCAGGTGTCTGACAGCCCCGGCTCGTGGCTGGGGACACGGGGACCAGGGAGGGGACACTGCCTTCCACTCGGGAGGGCTGGGGGTGCCCGTTCCTCTGGGGGTGCCCCCTCCTCTGCTCCTCCTGCTCCTGACCCCTGAGCTCACCTGAGCCGGGCTGGCAGGTGACAGACACTGTGACACTGTGGCAGTGTGACACTGTAACACTGTGACAATGTGACACTGTGTGACACTGTGATTGTGACACTGTGATTGTGACACTGTGACAGTGTGACACTGTGACTGTGACACTGTGACACTGACACTGTAACAGTGTGACACTGTGACACTGTGACACTGTGACAGTGCGACACTGACACTGTGACACTGACAGTGTGACAGTGTGACACTGTGACTGTGACACTGTGAGACTGTGACACTGTGATTGTGACACTGTGACAGTGGCACTGTGATTGTGACACTGTGACTGTGAGACTGTGACACTGTGACTGTGACACTGTGACAGTGTGACACTGACAGTGTGACAGTGTGACACTGTGACTGTGACACTGTGATTGTGACACTGTGGCAGTGGTACTGTGACAGTGTGACACTGTGATTGTGACACTGTGACTGTGACACTGTGACAGTGTGACACTGTGACTGTGACACTGTGACACTGACACTGTGACAGTGTGACACTGTGACTGTGACACTGTGGCAGTGGCACTGTGACAGTGTGACACTGTGATTGTGACACTGTGACTGTGACACTGTGACAGTGTGACACTGACAGTGTGACAGTGTGACACTGTGATTGTGACACTGTGGCAGTGGCACTGTGACAGTGTGACACTGTGATTGTGACACTGTGGCAGTGGCACTGTGGCAGTCCCGCCCAGCGGAAGGCCGGCAGTGCTGCTGCTGTCCCTCACAATGGGGACAGATGCAGGAGGAAGTGATTTGTCTGCCCAGGACAGGGACACTCACAGATGTCCCACTTCCCCAGCTGACGGCGTCACCACTGAGCACAGCTCTGGCCGCCAACTCCTTCCTGCCTCAACAGCACAGCTTTTTCTTTTCATTTTTTTCCTTTATCTTTCTTTTTCTTTTTATTTCTTTTTCTTCTCCCCCCTCCCTCTCTAAGGTGCAATTTATGATTCATTTAAAGCGTCCTGCCAGGATATTTCAGCTGCTGTGTGATCTCCATTCCGTGGCTGTGCATGGAGCACAGAGGCAGAAATGGTGCTTATTTTGTTATAGCTAAAAAAAATTAAATAAAAAAAGAGCAAGATGCAAAGTACAGCTGTGAGGAGGTGACAAGGACACAATGCTTGGCAGCCGAGCTGCTCTCACCCCTTGTGAATGGAGGTGTCTGTGCATTTCCCTTCACACTTAAAATAGAAATATATGCCAGAGCACCTGCCTGGTCCCAGCCCTGCAAAT
The DNA here is from genome assembly GCF_028551555.1 of Melozone crissalis. Taxonomy (NCBI): domain Eukaryota; kingdom Metazoa; phylum Chordata; class Aves; order Passeriformes; family Passerellidae; genus Melozone; species Melozone crissalis. The sequence continues at coordinate 8,670,510 of NW_026535835.1, forward strand.
TCCATCTGCTCCTCTCCTGCATCCAGCAGCCTGGGCAGGGGCAGGGTGGGGAGGGGGCTGGGGAGCACAAACCATGGCTGGGTTTGGGGTTGAAGCTCTGGAATTGTTCACTGGGGGCTGATCCTGCTCTGGAGGCAGTGGGAGAGCCCAAAGTCCCTGAGCAGCCTCTGCTGTGGCCCAGGGACAGCAGGGACGGGCCAGGGCTGTGTGGCACCCCCAGGCTGTGATGTGGGACAGGCAGGGACAGGCAGGGCTCTCCTGTTTCTGCTCTCTGACCTAAACCATGTGCCCATAATCCTGTTCCAGAGTTTCCTCCAGCTGCCCCAAGCTCTTCACCCCAAATGCTGAATTTCTCCTGCTGTGCTTTCCTTGTGTGACCGAGCTCAGGGGCAGCAGGGCTGGGCTGGGCTCCCCAGGGTCCAGCAGGGGCTGGTGGCAGCTGCCAGGGACGTGCAGGACATGACTCAGTTCCTGCCAGGCCGGGCTGGCAGCGCGTCCTGCTCTGTGCCAGCTGCGCTCAGCACCAGCCTGGGCACCCTGGCTGCTCCCCAGCCCCAGGAAGTGGCAGCAGAAATGCAAAAACCCAACTCCAACCATCCTCCAACACACAGAGTGAGGCTTCCAACCTGAATTCACTCCTTTGGTGTTTGCTGTGAGCTCCCCCAGGAAAGCCCTGGGGTTTGGAGGGGCCATGGGGACGCTGCTGTGGGAGGGCCACCAGAGCAGGGGACACCTCGTGCAGCCCTGGCTGTGCCTGTGAGGGTGAGGACACAGCAGGGACAGCCCCAGCTGCCCAGGGGACACTGCAGGGCTGGGCTGTCCCTCAGACAGCCCCTTGTCCTCCTGCAGGGACACTGGTGGCCAATGCTCAGCTTCTGCCTCAGGAGAGGAGCCTGAGCCACCCCACCATGGCCTCGGGGTGGGAGCTGGGCTAATTAAAGCCTTCATGCTGATTGCACCCATAAAGAGACTTCAGAAGGAGCTAACACATTGCCAGGTTATTTAATTCCAATAAATCATTTGAGAATATTCAGCTGTTATTTACATTAAGGCAACATTTGATGCCTCCGGGGGGAAGCGCAGAGGTGATTCAATATTTGTTATACATTAGTTGAGCAGACTTAGGTGAGTAAATTTACTTTAATGGGCTTTTTTTTGTCTAATAATATTAAGCCTAAAAGAGAATGAAGGAGAGGTTTGGAGGATTCTGAGCTGTGGAAATCTGTGGGTTCCTCACTGTCTGAGCCTGTTTTATGGAGTTTAGAGAAGAGCTTGTGAGACTCCTCATACCTGGATCTGGTGACATTCATTAATTTATTTTTTTAAGTTTGTGCTTAACTTGTGTTGACTTAAGGGCAATACAGGCAGGGTCCCACCAAATAAGTGCATGAAGGTAATTAATTAACAACTCTAGGACCTCAGGCTGTCCCCAGTTCCACCTTGGGCTCTTTGGGCTGCCCACAGCAGTGACCACCAGGTGGATGCAGAGATGGTGGGAGGGCTCTGCCATGCAAATTCTGGGGAACTGAAGAGCTAATCTGAGCAGGGCAGTTGTGCCCTGTGAAAAAACATCTCCACCTCTGTCCTGGGCCTCCAGCCCTCCCCACTGCTCAGCTCTGGCTCTTGCAGCCCGGGATGTTTTCACATCTTCCCTCGGGGGATATACAAACGCACGTGCCATGGTCCCTGTGCAGCTCTGCTGGGAGGAGCCAGCAGCTCCAAAATAAACAGGACACCAGGACAGCCCCTGGAACACCAAGTGGCTCCTTGACTGGTCTTGTAAACCTTCAAGCCAGGCCTTATCTTAGCAGAGTTCAGGAGAAGAGCAGATGGAAGAAGCCTCATTTGGGGCCAAGTGTTTCCAGCAAGAGGCCGCATCAAATGTCACCAGCCTGGGATCTCAGCATGGCCAAGGTGGCTCCTCCTGTCCCTGAGCACACAAACCCCTCTATTCCTTCAGTTTCTGTTTCTAAGCAATGGCCCTTTGGCATTTTCCAGTCTCACCATGGCAGTTTTTGGGATGGAGCACCTGGAGAGGGCCAGTGTTCCCTTCCCACTGCAGAGCTGAGGGAGCAGCAGCTCCTGGTGCCTCTGCAGCACTGACTGAGCTGGGCCAGGGCTGCAGCTCAAGACTCAGACCTTGCCAAGAGATTGGATTTCTGTCAACTTCTCAAATCTCAATGATTTCAGGTCCCACAAGCCCAGACCAGCTCCAGCTTTGAAAACTTAATGTGAGGTCTCAAAGCAACAGGCTTGGCCTCACTGATGCCCTGTTTGAGACCTTCTCATCTTCTAAGTATTGGAACTTATTAATAATGAGAGAAAAATGCAGGAGAAGCCCCTCAGTGACTGGATCTACCCTTCAGACACCAAGCCATGGTCTGTGTCCACAATTCAGCAGCACCTAAATGTGGCTGCTGCTCCTGCATCCTCCCAGCCAGCCCAGCCTGAAGGAGCTGAGGGCTCCCCCAGTCCCTCTGGGACCCCCAGTGTCCCCCATCCTTGCAGAGGAGCAGGAGCTCACTCACACAGTGATTCACAGCACAGCTGCAGATCTGTGGGAATAAAACCCTGCCCTGCTCACGGCCGGAAGAAAATCAGAACAAACGTTCTTAGGGAAGGAGGAGCAGGGCAGCCCAGCCAGAGTAAACAAGCACTGAGAGAAGGGTGTGGGAAGGAGGGGACGTGTGGCAGCCAGCAGGCTCTGCCTGGCTCTGGAGAGGACAGCAATGGGTTTCTCATGTTGTCTTCTGGCATCTGCAGGTTCTTCTTATCTCCAGACAGGGATCTGATGGATGCTTTGATTTTGGCAGCTGCTCTGGTTGCTCCCAAACCAGACTTGACTTTTGCTGCTTCAGGTTCCAGCTCTGCTTGTGTGTCTGAGCATCTGAGGGCTGCAGGGGCCACGAAGGGACTCTGACATGAGGAAGGTGTGGGGCAGCTCCAGGCTCAGCTCTGCACCAACCTGTCCCTGGGCCACAGCAGAGCTTCTTCATAACCCATGTGGGACTGCAATGGAGAGCTGGGCACCAGCACTGCCGCAGCTGGACGGGGTCAGCCCAGGAACTGCCCAGCAGCTGCCCCAGCGTGCCCAGCAGGGGCTGCTCAGAGCCAGAGAGCCTCAGGGAGCCTCCCTGTCCGTGCCCTGCTGGCCGTTGGTGGTTTAGGATCACGCAATGATAAAGGTTTTTTTAAGCCTCCGAGTCCCTTCCCTCCCCTTGCAGGGGGTTTGTGGGCTGGGGCAGTGCTGGCGCCTCTCAGGAATAGTAAATGAGTCAGCTCCCCAAACCAGGGCGTGTGGGTGGAGACACAGGTGAGAGGTTTTGCCCCTCGGGCGATCAGAGAGGTGAGGCCCCCTCGTGGGTGTGGTTTTTGTCTCATTAATCAAAACACGAATCCTTTAACTGCAGGGAAGTCACCGGCGCTGGTTTATGTAACATTTGCTGTGGTTTTGTCCCGGGGGCTGCAGGTACAACAGCCTGGTGACCGGCAAGCGGGCGAGGGGACTCATCGCAGTGCTGTGGCTGCTGTCCTTTGGGATTGGACTGACCCCTCTGATGGGCTGGCACAAAGCCATGAGCGGCTGTCCCAACGCCACCAACGAGACAGGGACGGAGCCCCAGGGCTGCTTCATCTCGTGCCTCTTTGAGAACGTGGTGACCATGAGCTACATGGTCTACTTCAACTTCTTCGGCTGCGTGCTGCTCCCGCTCGTCATCATGCTGGGGATCTACATCAAGATATTCATGGTGGCCTGCAAGCAGCTGCACCAGATCGAGCTGATGGGCAACTCCAGGACCACCCTGCAGAAGGAGGTGCACGCAGCCAAGTCTCTGGCCATCATCGTGGGCCTTTTTGCCTTCTGCTGGCTGCCCCTGCACATCCTGAACTGCATCACGCACTTCCACGAGGGCTTCTCGCGCTCCAAGCCCGAGTGGGTGATGTACGTGGCCATCATCCTGTCCCACGCCAACTCCGTCATCAACCCCATCATCTACGCCTACAGGATCCGGGAATTCCGCTGCACCTTCCGCAAGATCCTCTCCAAGATCCTCTGCAAGGCCCAGGAGCTCCCCAAGTGTCCCTCAGAGCACAACCAGCACCTGACTGCCATCAACATCAGCTCTCCTGCAGCCTCAGTGACCGTGTGAGCCCGGCCCTGCTGCCCTGGCACTGCCCTGCCCTGCCAGGAGCTCACACATGACCACTATGGACTCGTGCAGCTCTGGGTTTATTTTTATTTTTATTTTTGTAATTAACGTCGTGCCTGGCAGAGGAGTGACCTGAGCGGGGACACTGAGTGCAGCTCGCTCTCCTCTGCAGCCCCTGGGGCTGTGATCCCGTTGTTGTGTTCCCTTTCCAGCTGTTCCCATTCCACGTTGGACACTGACTGGGGAAGACTCACCTGCTGGGGGGGTGTTTCCCCAATTGTGCTGCTCATGTCAAGTCATAGGATCTTTATTTTAATTATTATTATTATTATTTTTTAATATTTGGATTCATTTAGGAGTAATAATTTTGTGTCTGTTTTTTGAGTTGTTCTCCAAGTTCATACTTGACAGCACTTTGGTAATACCCTAATTATTCCATCAATTGTTTGATGCAGCTTGTATTCTCTGATGGGAAAAAGTCTTACTTAGCCCAGTTGCTGGTGTGAAACTCAATCTGTGTTCCAGGCACTGAGGGGAGGGACTGTGAGGATGGGAAAACCAGGTCAGGACTGGCCAGCCCAGCATGGAAACCCCATTTATTGAAAGGTTTGAGAAAAGACTTCACCAAGGTTTTACTGCCTTGAAATCACTTTGGTTCACAGGGCTGTGCAGCCCAGGTTTGCTTCCAGATCTGTTTGCAGCTATCAAAGTGCAGGAAGTGCCCCAATGGTCCTGGCTGCTCTGAACCAGAGCCACCAAGGCCAGTGTCCCTCTGCCTTGGGGACATGAGCCCCACAGTTGGGTTTTTGCTCTGCCAGCCTTGCAGAGCTTCCACAAGTGCAGGTTTTAGCTGTGAGAGGTGGATGCTGCAGCTTGGTCAGGCTGGGACATCCCTGCAGCCCTGTAACCCCCAGAAGCTGTGAATGCTTTCCCCCCCCAATAGTAATTTTTATATTTTTATCCCTGAAAAATTGTACTTGAATCACACAGAAACCAACTCTATATTTTTTAAAATTCTGTTGCACTAAAAGGAGGGTACAAGATCCCAAGAGTTTCATTTCTCTGGCATATATAATGACAAATATGGTGTAAAATCAATTGAAAAGCTGAAGAAATCCTTGTTCCTGCAGCATGTCCTGTGCCAGCTGGCAGGAGCTGCAGGCAGCAGCTGCAGGAATGACTCTGGGCCCACCGTGCACAGGGAATGGTTCCCTGGGAGTGCTGGATTTCACTGCCACTGGAGCAGCTCAGCCCCAGAGCTGGGTGAAATCACCAGAGAGCTCTGAAGGGCTTTGTAATGTTTATACAATGTCCAAATTTAGCTACAGCTCAGTGTCTCAGATCTGGGCACTTCCAGCACCAGTCTGAGCAGTTCCAGTCCCTGTCCCAGGTGCTCCTCCTTCACCAGCCCCACTCAGCTTTGCTGGGCCCAGCTGAGCCAGGGCCACCTCCTGCCACCAGGGCAGGGCCAGGCTCTCCTCCCCCCATCCCTTCTCTTCCCTCCTGTGTTATCTTTGGCCCTGTGCCTCCTGTTAATCAGGCTGGAAACCATCAGGGTTTCACCTGCAGCCCTGGCAGGGTTGCCAGGTGGTTGCAAGCCCCATTTATCCTCACAACAAAGGATGGAATCTCTGCCTTTGGCTGCCTGAAACCAACCCAAACTCTCACATCAGCAGCAGAGTGAAACTCTCAGTGCTGTAACAGCCAGAGAGAAGGTCCCAGAACATTTGTGCACATGTGAGAGCTTCCAGTGCAGCCCAGCATCCACCACTGCTCCCTTCCCATGAGCCAGAATTCCTGCAGCTGGATTGGGAGCATCCTGAGTCCAGCTTTGGGCTGTCAGGCATGAACTCTGGTCCAGGCCATGGTCCCTGGGCACAGGAAGTGCCTTTGTGGATCTGAGCCAAACATGTTTCCAGGCAAAATAAAAATAGGACACCTCCCTTGCCCTCCTCAATAAAAAGCTCATTTCTCATAAAAATGTGAAGGAAAAACAGCAGAGGAACTTTTGTAGCCAGTGCAGCTGTGGCCATTGAGCTGTCCCTGCTCTGCTGTACATGGATGAAGTGTTCTCATATTGCTGAGATTCTGTATTTGCAGGAACTGTTATTTTCATCCAAAATGCTTCATTTACCACCCACAGCACCTGGCTCAGCCTGTGCCCCATTGTTTCTGGTGGCTGATGCAGCAGGAGAGGCCACACTGCCCTCAGGGAGCACAGAGCATGGACAGGGAATCCCAGCTGGCTCCCAGGGCAGCAGCCTTGAGCTGCTCAGTGTGTCTGAAAATGTTTGATTTAAAGCACAGCAACCACATTGATGCTTCCAAAGATCCTGTTCCAGTGGAGGCACAGAGTTTCAGGGTGTTGAGGGGTCCCCCTGGACCAGGTTTGCCACTGAAAAATCAGAAATTGCTCTGAGCTGCCACCTGCAAAGAGCCACAGCAGCTCTTTAATCTGTGCACCACTGAGACCTGCAGGACTGTTTGCATCCTCACATCACAATCATTACAGATTAGCTCAAACATCTTCAGAAATCCCAAAAACAGCATAAATAAATAAAACTGAAGTCAACACAGGCCTAATTAATTAATTTATCAGTGCCAGGCTGCTAATTAATGTCACACTTGGCTGCAGCACAGGAAGAAATCTGCCAGCCTCAATGAGCATTTGACAGCCTTACAGATATTGAAAATGTCAGTTACACATCCAGGAGTGATCCAAATTCTTCCTCCTTCATCCTTCATCCTCTTCCTCAGCCAGGAGGATGTTTGTGAGCTGCTCCTCAGACACAGGCAGCTCCTGGCAGGCTCCCAAGGCCTGGCTGAGGTACACAGCCAGGATGTGTTTGCACTGCAAAGTTAAGAGCAGGAGCAAGGCTGGGGTGCCAGGCTCAGGAATCCATCCTGGCCAAAATGTGCTCAGTGCAGTGCTGAGCCCCCCAGGAACGTGGCTCCCTCCTGGCACAGGTGGGGCTCAGTGTCCCCAGCTCTGCCACCAGCACAGTGCCATGCAGGGAGCTGGCACACAGTCCCTGGCACCCTCCCCACCTCTGCTGACCACCTAAATCCCTCCCTGCACCCAGCACCCAAAATCTGGGGCTCCCAGAGGCCACACAGGGGTCAGGCTCAGCCTTCATGGCCAGCTCCACTCGTGTTTGGGGGGAAATTTGGGGTTCAAGGGGCAGGACAGAGCCTTGTCCCTCCCCATGGCAGCCCCAGGCTGAGGCACAGAACTCACCAGAAGGCTCTCACTCTTCTGCAGCACAGAAAAGCCAAAGGCAGGGCAGGTGCAGAAGTGGCAGGAGCTGTAGCAGGTGTAGAGTTTGCCTGAGCTGCCAAGGACCTGAAACAGAGGCAGAGGAGGAGTCAGGGCAGGATTCACTTTAATTTCTGTGACTCAGGCTGGGTGTGCACTGCCCCAGCAGTGAGGGGAGATGTCACAGCACAGAAGTGTCCCCAAGCACTTGAAGCTCCTCAGGTTTCTCAGGGTCTCCACAAGCTCCTCTCCCTGCAGGTGAGGGTGTCCTGTAGCTGTGCCTGCAGCAGATCCCAGCCCCAGGGACCAGGACAGGGGTGGTGGCTCCACTCCCTGAGCTCCCACTGAGTGCCAGCCCCTCCTGTGAGCTCCCCCCAGCCCTGCAGGCTCACAGGTGGAAATGACAGACTCTTGTCACAGGTGTGAGCCCAGGGCCACCACGGGCTGGGGACAGGAGGGAGCAGCACTGAGCCCTTGCAGGGAGGCCTCTCCTTTCCCAGCCACTGAAGCTGTTCTGCTCTCAGAACCAGCTGCAGCTACTGGAATCCAGATCTGCCTGAATAAACAAAGCTGAAGTCTCCAGAGAAGCTCCCTGCTCCATCTCTGCTTTGGGAACAGCACTGCCTGCTTTTCCCACATGCTGTTCCCTGCAAGGCTGGTGCTGAGGCACCAGGCTGAGCTAACAGGTGAGAAAAGGATTTTTTCCAGCATGGAGCAACCTGTGAGCTGCTGGAGCTGACTGCAGGATATAGGAAAACCAGCCTGGGGATTATAAGTTCTCTTTTGGTCTCCTCAAGAATGGAAAATTGCTTTTAGGAAATGACTTTAAGGGCCCAACCTATGGGAAGGGAAGGATCTGTAGGAGCTGAACACACTTGCACAGGGCCCAGCCCTCTCCATCTGGCTGGGTTTGTGGCACACACACCCCCAAATCCAACGACAAACCCAAAAAGTGAAAAGGCAGAGGAGCTCTGCAGAGTGCTGCTCCCCTCCAGGACATCCCTGGCATCCCAAGCCCCTCCAGGGGAGCATTGTCCCTCCTGTCCAAGGGGAGCCTTCCCCTGTCCCTGGAGCTCCCCCTGCACCCTCTGCCCAACAGGGAACACCCAGAAATGCCAATGCCTCAAAGTGCCCCTCGCTCCCAGCAGACCCAGGACACAAAACTCACATTTCCATTTCAGAGCAAAACTTTTTTTTTCTTTTCTTTTTCAGTCTGGCCTTTACCCTGGGTCCTCCTTTTACAGCAGGCTGAGTTTGTTTCATTTGTGATAAGTTTGTTTTCCTGCAGCCCCTTTGATTGCTTTTTCCAAGATGAAGGATTCTGATGGTGCCTTTCCTTCAGAAGTGTTTTCTTTGGGGAGGGGGGGAGCCACAGACAGACAGACACTGCCAGATTTGGGCTCAGCTCAGCGTTCCCAGTCCTGACCTAGATGGCAGGAACACAGTCTCTGCCTAATAAAGCAAAATCTACAATCCAAAGACAGAGAAAAAGGTGCCTCTGTTCCTGGCCAGCTGCAGCCCTGCCAAGCACTGGGTGCTCCCCTGGCCCTGAGCTGAGATTTCCTTCTGCTGTCCTCATCCCTGGGCCTCAAGGAGGAAAAATCCCCCTGGAGGTGTCCCTGCCAGTGTGGGGGGCACAGGAGGCTCAGCTGAGGCACCAGCATAGGGACAGACAGACAGACAGACAGACAGACAGCATCACAGCCTGTGCCAGGGCCTGCTGCTCAAACCCTTCACCGTGGGGCATCTGCCACACAGTTCTGGCAAATGGATAAAAAAAGACAAAATAAAAAAGAAGAACCCAATGAAAGTGCAGGATGTGAGCAGGGCAGGATGTGAGCAGAGCAGGTGCCAGCTGGCAGGGCTGAAGCTCTGCCCTCCTTCACTGCCACAGCTCAGCATCTCTGCCCCAAATGCTGCCAGGCCAGCACTGCCACATCCAGCACAGCCAGAGCCACCGTCCCTGCAGCAGGTGGGATTTACCCTGAGCTCACATGGCAGTGCCATCCAAGGGCAGGGATTTACCCTGGGCTCACAGGGCAGTGCCCTCCAAGGGCAGGGATTTACCCTGAGCTCACAGGGCAGTGCCCTCCAAGGGCAGGGATTTACCCTGAGCTCACAGGGCAGTGCCATCCAAGGGCAGGGATTTACCCTGAGCTCACAGGGCAGTGCCCTCCAAGGGCAGGGATTTACCCCTGAGCTCACAGGGCAGTGCCATCCAAGGGCAGGGATTCACCCTGAGCTCACAGGGCAGGTGCCATCCAAGGGCAGGGATTTACCCTGAGCTCACAGGGCAGGTGCCATCCAAGGGCAGGGATTTACCCTGAGCTCACAGGGCAGTGCCATCCAAGGGCAGGGATTTACCCCTGAGCTCACAGGGCAGGTGCCCTCCAAGGGCAGGGATTCACCCTGAGCTCACAGGGCAGGTGCCATCCAAGGGCAGGGATTTACCCTGAGCTCACAGGGCAGTGCCCTCCAAGGGCAGGGATTTACCCCTGAGCTCACAGGGCAGGTGCCATCCAAGGGCAGGGATTCACCCTGAGCTCACAGGGCAGTGCCCTCCAAGGGCAGGGATTTACCCCTGAGCTCACAGGGCAGGTGCCCTCCAAGGGCAGGGATTTACCCCTGAGCTCACAGGGCAGTGCCATCCAAGGGCAGGGATTTACCCCTGAGCTCACAGGGCAGTGCCATCCAAGGGCAGGGATTTACCCCTGAGCTCACAGGGCAGTGCCATCCAAGGGCAGGGATTTACCCCTGAGCTCACAGGGCAGGTGCCATCCAAGGGCAGGGATTTACCCCTGAGCTCACAGGGCAGTGCCATCCAAGGGCAGGGATTTACCCCTGAGCTCACAGGGCAGTGCCCTCCAAGGGCAGGGATTTACCCCTGAGCTCACAGGGCAGGTGCCATCCAAGCTCTCCTGGGATGATTTCAGCTCTGAGGCACCCAGCCCTGGGACCCTCCATCAGAAGGGCATTAAGGGACACATCACAGCTCTCATTTGACTGAGGGCTCCTCCTTCTCCCATCTCAGCCTCCTCAGGGCAAGGGCTGCCCACACCACAGGGCCTGTCTGAGCAGAGCCTTCCTCCCCTGAGGCGGGACCTGAGATGTGCTGGCTGATAGGGAGTAATCAGCAGCTCAGATTTGGCTGTAATGACCCAGAGGAGTTTCACAACAGAACCTGCCCATGGCCTCAAAGAGCTCTCCAAGGCAGCTGCAAGTGGAAGCAGCACCTCACATTCCAGCTGAACCACATCTGGGTGCCAATGGCAGGGCTGACTGTGGGGGATAATAGCAGGGATGGTTGTGCGGTGTCCAGGGATGTCCCTCTCTCCAGGAGCAGGCTGGGGGACATTCCCACACATTCCTGCCCAGGAATGAAGAGCCAGTGGCTGCAGTGCCCTGTCCCACCCAGGGCTGGGTTTCTATGACCCCAGATGTGTTCCTGTCACTGCTCCAGCCCCAGGGCAGACTCTGCTCTTTGTTGCTGCATCTCAGACAGCTGTGATGAGGGAGAATTTCACAATGGCACCAACCTCATACCGCCAGAGAAAATATCTCTTCAGATTCCTCTGTTAATGAACTCATCAGCGTGGCCTTAATCAGCAATCAAGCTCCACAGGAGAGGAATGCAGCTGGGGGTACACAGGAATCTCCTTCCTGGAGCTTTGTCCTGCATTAACTCCCTGACCCTCCTGGCCAGGGCTTCCTTCTCCACAGGGAAACCAGAGGCTCCCTCTCCCTGCAGAGGCAGGAGAGCAGTTCTGACACTTGTTCCTTTTCAGTGTGCACCAACTGAGCCCTTCATTAATATCAGATTAATAACTGATGCCCAGCAAAGCTCTGCCTTAGCCTGCAGGGCCTGACAAAGGGAGTGTGACCATTCTCTGCCCAGTGGCATTTTCAGACAAGCAACAGTAAAAAAGGGAAAGCCTTTGAGCTTTCAGTTAATCAGGGAGGCAGCTGCTGTCTAAGGGTGCTGGAAGCTTTCTAGACTTTACCCAACATCCACAGGCAAGCCCTCAGCTGCAATCCAAGGCTGTTCTGGAGCCCTGGTTATGATTCATGTCCCTCTGGAGGAGCTGTGTCCTCTCCATGGCCCCAGAATTGATAAAGGCTCCGCGTGCAAACCAAGCAGGACAAGCTCTGAACACGTGGGAAGGGTTTGTGCCAGCACCAGGCCTGACTTCACAGCCCCTTTCTCACCCTACAGGACCCCAAAGCACCTCCAGGGGAGGAGAAAAGGTCCTTGGCAGAGGGGACACTTGGAAATGTTCCTCTTGGGTGCTGCAGCACTGAGCAAAGACATTTCCCTTTCTCTGGTGTGTGAAAGCACAGAACCAGGCCCAGCTGTGCTACCTGAGGGTTGGGAGTGCTGAGGAGAAGGAATTGGTGCTTTTTGACCAAAATCTTTGGGGCACAGGGTCCTAATGCTCAGCCATGGGCTGGATGCAGCTAGACAATGGCTCACAGCATGGACAGATTGTCCCAAAAGAGATGCCACCAGTGCTGGGGACCACAGAACAAGGAATTGCACACAGTACAGGAAGGTGAGAATGAAGCACCAATGGCTCCTCACCTCACTCCCACCCTGTGCTGTAACTGATCTCAGTCAGGGCTGAGGTGAGCTCTTCCCCCCAAAATGCCATTTCATGGGGATGTTTCTATGATTCACAGCCTTGGCTACTCTGAACCAGAGTGAAACCCACGGGTTTGGCCAGCACTGCTCCCTCCCAGGCAGCAGAGATCTCCTGCCAAGCAGAGGTCATGACAGGAAAGAAACAGAGTGAAGGCAGATAATGATGAGTTGTGTACAACTGGTCAAGAGGAAGAACTTCCTCTGCTGGATAGGATGGGAGTAATAAAGCAAAATTAGCAATCCCTGGAAAACTTCCTCCTGACTGTGATGCCCACAAACACATAAATTGTCCCTGGCTGGCTGGGAGCCACAGGGAAAATGGTTCTGAACTGTGCTGCTCTAATTCCAGCCCGTGGCTGCTGCTCTCCAGTGTCAGCTCAGGAGTTTGTAAAGCACTGGTGTCCTCCCTGTGTTTATCCATGCTCTGCAAGTCAGGAAAACACTGTCTCAGAGGGCAGCTGGAAACCATCAGAAAGGAAAAGCAAAGAGAAGCTGTACCTGGTAGAGAATCCTTCCACTGGGGGACCTGAGCCGGGTGACAGAACGCTGGTCCACCAAATCCAGAGCTGGCACTGCAGATGGGCCAAAAATGAACTTCAGCCTGCAAGAGAAGTGTCTCTGGTTAGGTCAGAGCACAAAGGGAGAGCCCCTGGCTCAGCTCAGGGCATAGAGGCAGCCCTGAAGGAGCCCATTGCAAAGGAAAGACATTTTTCCTGCCCTGGATTGATCAGTTGGTCCTGGATCCCACCTCCAGGCATGGAGCACACATGGAGCTCCCTGGAGAAGGAGGAGTGCAAGGATTGATCCATAATTCCTGGAGCAGCAGGAACTGGGGCTCCTTCCTCATCCCCTGGAGATCAGTTCAGACCCTAGGGAATGAGTGAATCATTTTGTAGTGATCACATCTCCTCCATCACAGTCACAACTGAGGGGTAAATGATCCTTTCTCTACCCACCAAACTGCATCAGGAGGAAGCTGGAGAACATCAGGGAAATACTCAAGACACTCCATGCACATGGATTCACCAGATAGCATCAGTTTTACATCTGTGACCCAGCTAGGGGCAGGGCTCAGAGACAGCCAAGATATTCCAGACAAACACCCAGGGGCAGCACGTGCCTGATGTCCCTCCACTCTCCCTTAAAACCCTTTCCCTTTCAGGGATGCACAGCATTTATGGGATGGGGATCACTGTACATCCCAAAGGGGGATTTTGTCTCCTGCTGCTGCTGAGCAGGGGTTTAGGATAAGGTGTGTGTTAAATATGGACATTTGCACCTTCAGCCCATTGTCCAGACAGCTCAGGGGCTCCAAAGTCCTTCTAGACCAGTAAATCCAGCTGCTCTGAGTGTTTCCAAAGAGCTCAGGGACAACTCAGTTAACTTCACAGACCTTTCACCAGCTGAGAAAAATCTGTGTAGTCTAGATTGGTTCCAAGGGTAAACAACAAGGAAATCAGCAGTGATGAAGAGATAGCACCAAACACGAGCAGGAGCCCAAGAGAAAGGGGAAAGTTTCCAAGTCCAGGGAGGACAGAGCAAGGCAGAGCCCCAGCAAGGCTGAGTCAAGCTGACTGATAAGCAGCCAAGCAGACAGACAGATTCCAGGAAGACCAAAACTTGCACAAACTCAAGGCAAGAAGGGCTGGCTCCATCTGAGGAGGTGGGTGGGGAACATTTAAGTAAGACATTCCTTCATGATTAGGTTTGGGACTAGAAGGGGGCTGAGTTCAGTGAGTTTCAGGAACTCTTTTCAAATCTAGGGAATTCTTTTCTTGTGTATATAATTTGATCACTTCAACAGGAAATGCCCACAGGAAATTCAAGGACTTTGGAGATGTGGAAGAGATTGGGAAATTAAATCAGAATACTTCTGAGCTGCTGGATGCAGGGAATTGATGGAAATCTGGCTGCCAAGAGTTACCACCATTATTAAACTTAACAAGGGAATTTCTCTCCTCTTTTATTTTCTGAGGAGAAGGAAACAAAAGCTTTCAAATCTGATCCCACTTTTCAAAGGCCACTGTGGTCCCAGGAGAAGGAGGCAGCACACCTGTCACAGGTGGTGTGTCAGATAACTTCAACACAAAGGCACCAAGGCCTGGAGGGTTCCTGGTGATCTCATCTCCCACCAGGCAGGAACACATTTTTTTCAGATTAATCTGAAAGTCTCTTTCACTGTGACAATGCCCCTTCTCCACCTTCAACACCAACTGGGGAGGGCTGAAGTTGTGAAACTTGGATCTCTTAGCTCACTGCTGGGAATGATTAAAGCATTCACAGGGTGACAAAGCTGACCTGAGACCGCCCCCAAACAGAAGAAAACTCTCAGTCTCCAAGTTAACATTTCCCTGGAGCAGGGTGATGCTCAGGACACCTCTCCCTCTCCACCACACGTGCCCATGACTCAAAGAGCAGGAGTGAGCTCAGGGTGCTCACAGGGGCAGGAAGGCAGAGGGATGAATCACCCTGGAACATTCCCAGAGCAAACTCCTTCCAGAGCTGAGGCTGGACCCAGAGCTCAGGTTAAATATTCTGGGTTTAAATTACAGCAAGTAATCACAGGAGATGCAGTGACACAGAGATAATTTTGTTAATCTCTGGAAAAAACTCCTTCAGAACCTTCATTTTCAGTACCACCAAAGGCACCAGCATTTCTGTGTTTCAGCAGCACTGGGAAAGCCAGGATGAGAGCTGAGCTGACCACCAGCTGCCCTTCAGCAGGACAGGGGCAGGAACTGGAGCAGAAGACACTCACCCCAGCAGCAGGTCGTCAGGGACTGCAACAGAAAGAAAAAGGAAATGTGATTTTGCAGAATTTCACATCACAGGGGGGTCACTGTCCCCCCAAGGTACCCCCAGAGGCCACACAGGACTGCAGAGCTCTCAACACCCTCTCTAGCCACCAAAAAAGCAACAAGGAGCAGGGAAATGATCCACGGTGGCAGCGCTGAGCCACTTTTCAAGCACAGCAATCACAATCACAGGGATTCACTTTAAAAAAAAAAGCAGAAGCCCAAATGTACTTTCTTTTATGACATCCCATTTTAAAAGCATCCAGGAGGCATCAGCATCTTACTCTGTCACTTTAAGAAGCTGGCTAAAAAATATATATGTATATTGTTTTCCCTGAAACTCTCCTGGCACGAGCTGAGAACTCAGGCCTCACAACTTCAGAAATGTTGTTCTTTTCCCAGCACAGGCTTGCAGGGCACCACTGGTTTATGGCTTTTACTGCAGCCCACTGAAACATTGTGTCTCCATTTATTGGAACTTCTCCTCAAGATGGAAAGTTATACTCCACAAATTGTGTTTGTTGGAGCTTACAGCTCGGGCTCTGCTTGTCCACTCTGTTATCACCCAGGGGACACAGTGTACTCTGTCTCCATATCCCACTGGAAGATCTGGATTTTTGACTTTAAAATTATTCTCTTCTGACAATTCAAAGCACTCGCTATGACCTGCACTGTTGCTTTGAATTTTCCAGCTTTATTTGAGTTTAATTCTGCAAAGGGATCAATCAGTTTGTCTCCAGTCTGCCTCAATGTGTGCTTTAGTACCACTCTGCTGCTGTAAGAAGGACGTTTTTAAAGGGATATGAACTTCTCTTTTTGCTTAGCTTACAATAGCATTTATAAAGCCCTTTTAAAAGTCACATGTAGATTTTGGATGTACTCTAACCTGACAGGAGCCATATTACAAGTGTGCCAAAAAGCTGTCACTGGGGTCACTCTGACAGTTTAGACATGAAGTCTCTGCCCATTCCTCACTCCCACGTAGTGCTCAAGACAGATTTATCTGAATTCTTATTTGTTTGGGTTTTGTGCAGTTAAAAATATTCCTTCAGCACATCCTTTCCTTGGGAAGAGCCATTTTGTGCAGCTCATCCAGCAAACACAAACACCGATATTCTCTCAGCACAGATCCAGCAAAGGTAATTATCCTTAACTAGCTGCTGGAATTGGCCAGGATTTCAGCGCTGGCTGGTGCTCCTTGCACTGAAGCCCTGGGAAGCTGTTCCTGTCCCTGGGAGCAGCAGCACACTCCCTCTGCCGGTCAGCCAGGACACGGCTTTGGGAAATTCCCCTTCCCAAGCCCAGTTTTGGGATTGGTGAGTCTGTAGAACCAGCAGAGCAGAGGCACAGCAGAATTCCTGCCCGGAGCATTAATTTATCATCGCTCAGGTGTGACCACGGGCACCAGGAGCTCTAAGAAACAGCAGAACCCATAAGTCACACTATAAAGAGTCCAAACTGGAGTGATTTTTGAATTTGACTTGGAGGAGGGGCTGCTCCTCATTATCTGTGCTTCTGTTGTCACAAAAAGGGACATCGAGGTCCCTGAGGCAGCAGGATCAGGTAGGAAAGGGGAGGCACAGGGCCCTCATCAGCACTGTGTGAGGTGTGGGCGCTGTGTGATTAGTTTAAAATAAAAAGGTTTTATTCTGTGTGTTTTCTAGCTTATATACTGTTAACAAAGCATAATTTTAAGTCATTAACTACATTAAAATAACTTATATTCATTAATGCAAAGGAATTAGTCTTAATATAATTACCAAAAGTTGTACAGAAATTTAATAAGGCACATATACACATTTACTTATGCACGTAGTTTAGCCTACAAAAATTTTCATGTGTCTTTTAAAATCTATTTTTATACTAATGGCTTTGTCTTCTTTGTTATTGATATACTCGAAAATCATCAATTGCTATTTCTTCTATTGCAGGCCAGCTGTGAGGCCCGGGGTGTGACAGGCCCGTGACAGTGACAGTGACAGTGCCCGGCCCCTCCTGCTGGCATCCCCCACATACCCTGCGAGGTCTCCTGAAAAGCCTTTCTGATCTCTCTCAGGAGCTCTTCTGCCACTGCGGGCAAGGTGCTGCCGTCCATCCCTCAGGCACGGGCTCATCCCTGCAAACCAGACAGTGGGAAATCCTTGGGGTCACCACGGACACTGAGCATCAGGGGGTTAGCTGGGCACCCCATCCCGACCAAGGAATGGCATCCTTTAAGATGCTTTAAAACAACTCCTAAGATGTTTTTTTCACACGTTCTGGGAAGGGGGTTCCCCACAGACACACGGGTGTCTCCGGGATGTCCCCACACGGACAGGTCCCGTGGGAAGCACGGCTCGCTGCCCACAGGATGTTCCTCACGTTCCTGCGGACGAGCAGAGCGCGGTGCAGCCCCCGGCACCCTCCGCAGGCATTCACACACACGGATCAGATCCGCTTCTGCCCCCCGGCTCCCTCAGCCCTTCCCGGGGGCTGCTCCCGCCCCTTCCCCATCTTTGTGCCCCGCTCCGTGTCCTGAGGAGTCCGGCATGGCGGGGGCGCTGCTCACCAGGGCGGGCAGAGCGGCGGGACCCGCTCCTGTCCCGCTCCCGGGGCTGTTCCCGAGCACGGCCCGATCCCGATCCCGATCCCGCTCCAGTTCCCGCTCCGGGAGTGACGTCATGACACCGCCCCGTGCCCTTGCTGACGTCACGCGCGCTCTTAAAGGGCCCGCAGGGCATGGCGGCCGTGGCGGGCGCGCTGCCGCGGGCGCTGTCCCGGCTGTGCCCCCGGCGCCGCCCCGCCCTGCCCCGGCCCGCCTGGACAGCGGCACACCGGGGACACCGCGGGGACAGCGGCACCGGCACCGCGGGGCGGGCGCGGCCGCGATGGGCACGGCCCGCCGGCGCTGCGCTGGCCTTCCTGGGAGGTGAGAGGGGCGGCGGGCACGGGCGGCGCGGAACCGGCACCGGGCACCCACCGCGCTGTCCCCGCAGGGCTCTCCCTGTTCCCGCGGGACGCCGAGGAGGACGGCGAGGATGCCATCATCCTGCTGCTGAAGAGAGCCAAGGTGAGGCGCGGGCACTGTGCGGGCACTGCCGGCTCTGCGGGCTCTGTGCGGGCGCTGCCGGCGCTGCGGGGACTGTGCGGGCTCTGCGGGCGCTGCCGGTTCTGCGGGCTCTGTGCGGGCTCTACGGACGCTGTGCGGGCTCTCTGCGGGCTCATCGGGCACTGTGCGGTCTCTGCCGGCTCTGCGAGCTGTGCGGGCTCTGCGGGCACTGAGCGGGCACTGTGGTGCGGTCTCTGCCGGCTCTGCGGGCACTGACCGATCCCGCTGCCCCCGCAGCTCAGCACCATGAAGGGGGAGCTGGCCGAGGCCGAGCAGCTCCTGCACCAGGCCCTGCGGCAGGCACACCAGCAGGAGAACAGGCAGGCCATCATCTACACCTACAGCATGGTGAGAGCCGGGCTCGGGGCACAGAAGGAAAAGCGGCTGAGGCTCGTCCACATCGCCTCGGTAGAGCTTGAGCATTGTCTGTCTCTTCCAGATGGGGAACGTGGCCTACATGCAGGGACAGCTGGACAATGTGAGCAACTCTGGGTTTTCCCAATGAATTTTTAGATGTTGACATCTTGTGCACAGTCTCAAAGGTGTGGGTTGCTGGCACAAGCTGCAGACTCAGAGCTGTGGGGCAGAGATGTCCCAGTGCAAAGCAGAGTGATCTAACTCAGGACTGCTGTCCCATGAGCACAGCAGGTTAAGAAAGATGCTCTCACAGGTAAATGTTGAGCTCCAACACGGTGTGCAGAAGGAATGCTTCTTTCTGTGAAATGCTGCAGTTCAGCACTGCAGTTGAAACTGAAAGGAGCCACTGGTTCAGTCCCACTGGGCTCTGGTCAGCCTTTCTCTCCAAACTGCTCTTGGTGTAGTGTAAATGCAACAAGTTTGAGCCAGGTCCCTCTATACAGTTTGCCTCTGTTTTGTTTTAAATGCCACAATTTCTCAGTATCCTCTTCAAAACTCTTGTTGCAGGCAGAAAAGCTCTACAAAGCAACAATGAGCTACATGCTTGCAGGGGACACAAAGGAGGTATGTTCTGAGACAGGCTCCCAGTGGGGCCCTTCTCTTTACCTTATTTCTTGTGCTGTAATGCCTCTTACTGGAAATTGGCAATATTTAATGGATGCTAGCACTGGAGGCAACAAGATGGGGATTTTTGAGGTCTAAACTCTCTGACAAAGTAATGTTTCTGTTGGGGAGGTACAAGAAGAGTAACAGTTGCATTGTGTGTTCTCCTGGCAGGATGACAACGCCGTCCTTGAGGTGTCCCTCAAGCTGGCCAGTATCTACGCTGCTCAGAAACAGTGAGTTCCCAGCTGCAGGTGTCACCTGCCTTCACCTCAGCCTTGCAGGGCTGGTGGGGTGGCCAAGCAGAGGATTTTCAATGAGGGATCCTTCAAGAATAGGAGCTTTGCTTTGCACTTTGCAGGCACAAATTAGCTGTAGCTGGCTACCAGTTCTGCATCCTGACCTTAGAGGAGAAGATTGCCAAGCAGAAGGACTTGCCTGAGGATGTCTTATCAGGTGGGCAGCCTTGTCTGCCAAAGGTTTCTCATCTTTTCTCCATTTCCCTGTCCCTGATGTTGTTTCTGTATTCCTAAGCACCATGTTCACGTCAATCCATTCTCTTCCCACTGCCTGAGTTTCTGCTGTGGTAGGATGGATGCTGCATCCTGAGGCAGTGCTCACCTCACTCCTCTCTGTTTGCAGCTGAAGAAAAGGCCAACACCCAGCTCCTGCTTGGGATGAGCCTGGACTCCTACGGCCGCTACCTCCTGAACATCAACGAGCTCCCAGCAGCACAGAAAATGTATGAGAAGGCTCTGCAGATATCCAGTGATGTTCAGGGAGAGACTCATCCACAGGTGATTTGTACAGCAGTAGGGCTCCAGGGAAGGAAAGGCTGATCTGGAGGGAATGAGGCAGCCTTGGAGCAGCTCTTCTGCCTTCAGACATCAGCACTACCTGAGGCTGTTTTCCTGCCAGGAAGGACGAGCATGCAAATACAGAAATACAGGATACTTCCTTACTGAACACTTATCTGGGAGATACTTGTTTAAAAGCTTCCCTTTTCCCTCCTGGTGCAGAGTGTGGTGCTGCTGAGTGACCTGGCCACGGTGCTGGACGCTCAGGGATGCTACGAGGAGGCGCTGGCCCTCAGCAGGAGGGCAGCACAGCTGGCACGGGACACACAGCACCCCGAGGAGCACATGGTGCTCAGCAACCTGGCAGCAATCCTCATGCACAAAGGTCAGTGAATACACACCCAGCCTGGCACTGAGCTGGTGCTGGCTGCAGAGATCTGGATCTGTGTTGTAGGGCTGAGCTACAGTGCTGGTTTGGGGTAGTTAGTTTTGGCTTAAGCAGTAGGTCTGACTTTGAATTGATTTCAAAACTGACCCAAAAGGTTGCCAGGAGATCTTGTTTCCCATGTCCTTTGTGTCCAGTAACTTTTCCAAAAGGACAGAAGACATGCATGAGATTTGTTTCTGAGACAGTTTAAGCAGCACCAGGTCCCATCATCACTGCTGCTCTCTAGCTCTCAGAGTTGGCAATCTGGCAGGATGTTTTCTGAGCCTCCCTAGATCTTGATGTGTTCTCAGTAGTCCTTGTCCTTTGCATGTGATCAGCATGAGGAGGGGGCTCTGAAAATGGGTGATGGAACTGGACAGCCAAGCCTCTTTTCCCTCTTGCTACAGAAGATTTCCTGCAAGCAAAACAAGTGTACAAAGAAGCTCTCAAGCAGGCACAGCAGAAGGGAGATACTGCTTCTGTCCAGCATATCCAGGAGGAACTAGCTGAGCTGGCCAAAAGGAGAAAGGGCTCCAAATAGGTTTGGGCACAGAGTCCAACCTTGAGGTGACTGAAGGCAGCGAGGGTTGCTCAGCACAGGCAGCCTGGGAGCAGCTCAGTGCAATTCTCCAGAGAAACAGCAATGAGGAGTTTCAGGACTGTGTAAGAGGAAGGGGTGCCACTGCCTAACAGCCCAAAATAAAGATGTGAAATCTTAACTGTGTGAATTTGTGGTGTAGTCTGTGGTTTGACTGACCTGCTGTGCTAAGTGATTTAATTTTGGCTGCCTAAGTGCAAGTTTGGTCTGGTATTAACACTGTGTTAGAGTCAGTTTGCTACTCCTGCCTGCCCACACAAGTGTTCAGGTTCAAAACATGGCTGTCCTAGAGCAAGTCTTGAAAAGGAACAGGCAGGAATTGTCTCACTCTTTACATGCTGCACAGCACAGCAGGGGCTGTACTTCTATCAGTGCTGCAGTTCAGTGTGTTTGAACTGCAGCAGAGCATCTCCCAGGCTGTACCTGTCCTGCAACAGAGCTGCAGCTCCCTGTCCTGGGCCAACAGCTTGCCTGAAGATCAACATGTTTCTTAATTTCTTTTCATTTCTTCTTTTATCCAAAGATAGACGTTGTCCTCTCAGAGGAGGGGTGAGGCTGTTAGCACACAGAGCTGCTGTCAGAAATAAAACACTTGGCTGCAGTGGAGAGCACAGGGAGTGCCAGAGGTGTCTTCTCCCTTGGATAGGTCAGCGCTTGAATGCTGAGGCTTCCTGTTGGAAAAGATGCTGTATACAAACCCAGCTTTGTCAGCTACTGCCTTCATGTGAATCAAGCATCAACAGCTGCTTTAGACAACAAAATTTCTCAGTTCTGCCCTGCCAGGAAGCCTGATGTTAAAGAAAGAGGAGAATTAAACCAGAAATCACCAAATCCATATTTAGTTAGGATAGTAGAACTAATTCTGTTACTATTTTAACCTCTCAGCTGTCAGAACTGCAGCTGGTTGGTACAACCCTCAATGTAATTACATCATTATTAATTTACTTACAGTAGCAGCTTCACCTCTGAACTCTGAGCTAAGAGGAGGAGGCACACAGGTTTTCTAGAGCAGAAGTTCATGGAAGCTGGAAAACTTCAGTCACATACAGAGCTTTGTTCTCAGCAAGCTAGGAAATAAAAACAGGGCTGTACTGACAGAAAGGCCCTGGCACATTAGAGCCAACCTTCCCTCAAGTGCTGGGTTTGGGGTTTGAAGCAGCAGAGCTTGGAGGGCAGCAGTGTCACCTGGAGCCCTGCAGCACCCTGGGAGCAGGGTCTTGCCTGATGCTGCAAAACAAAAGGGAGACACAGGAAAAGCAAGTGGAGAACTGATCCCCTTTATTGATTGGTCTGAATCCAGAAGTCACTGTCTAGTGAAGACATTGTGTGGAAATTATGATGCATGGGTTTTTCAAGTCTTAAATGATTTCATATCAGAATCACGAACCATATCAAGATGAAAGCATTGTGAAAGCGCTGATCAGAAATCAGGTAAAAATTTGTAGTAAACTACACTTTGTAAACATGACTTACAAACACCTTCCTGTCTGAAACAGGGCAGATGTAATTCCATACTTGAAGATTACTGGAATTGTGGTAAACCCTAACTTAGGCTCTGGAGAGGTTTTTACACTGGAGAAGTTAAAACTCGGATAACAAACAAAAAAAAGCAGCAACATTTTATGTGCAAATGCCACTCAAACTGTATCTTAGGAGATTGTGACTATCCTACTTTGGATATCTTGCTGCTGCTGCAGCAGTAACATGAAGCTTTGCAATGAACATGCTATACTTACTGTACAGGTAGCAAAGACATTTGTCTGTACATGCCTCTTTCACATTGTATTTGTTACACTAAGAAAGTGAGAACAAGTGAGTTTAAGAATGGAACTTAACTCTCCACTCCAAATTTAAATCTACAAAAAGGGCAGATCGTTTTCCAGTATATGTTGCTGTGGGAACCAAAAAAGAAAGTTAAAATAAGAGCACAGGTCTACAAACAGGATGAAAACTTCACTGCTTCAAGCCAGAAGGGTAAAGGAAGGGAGGATGAGAGAAATCTTTCTCAGAGAAAGACTGCAAGGAGATTTAAGACTGCCAACAGATCTATTATGATGCAGTGTTTACAAAAAGTAGCAAAATAGTTCTGTATTTTCAACAGTGTCAAGTTTCCAAATGAGTTCCTTTGGAATTTTGTTTCCCACACTTGGGGCAAAAAGGCTTTCCTTAAAGGACTGAAAATAAATTTGCTATTGATAAATAGTTCTGTGCTTCTTCCTGTTTGTAAGTGGACCACGGCAGTCCCTGGGCTGCAGAGCTCACAGGACTCGAGGTTACACACTGCATTACACCTCCCATACAACGCATCACAAATACAGCAAATCCCAAAATATTTCTCACTGGAAATAACTCCAAGGCAAAGACCCTGTTGATGAATGAGATGCAAAAGCAGTTTGGAATCTGACAGACCACGCCACCCCCCAGCTCAGTGCTATCTGTCAATCAGTCCTTCTACCCCAGAAGATGTGAATTCACTTCCTGAGGTCAGTGCAGCATAAAATGAAGATGCTTTTGGAGATGGATGTCAGGACAGCCTGTGCCATCACTGCCCAGATGGATGAATGTGTACATGAGCTACAAGCACATCATAGCAAGCATTGATAGATGAACGATTCAGGAGACTCTCCTAGTACCATATACAATTTAAAAATAAAAATCACCCTAACAAGTATTGCACACTTCAGGAGTTAAGCCAAGCATTTGTAAGGACTTCCACCAAAGGCTTGCTTAGAGGGACAGGGACTGGGACGCAGACTTCAAAATAATTATTACATAAAGATTTTAAAATCAGATTGGAGGAAGGAAAAAAATCACAGTACCTATTTCAAACTGGTTGTAACAGAAGCCAAGTAGTTGACTCGTGTGTTGCTCAATTATTCTATAAAAGCACTTTGTTTTATTTAAACTTGGGATGTGGAGCTTTTTCTTCTTAAAGGATTTATCAACCCACCCAGAGCCTCTGTTCAGAAAAGCCATTTGCTGTGGTTAAATATGACAGTAAAATTTAGTAGCCTGTTTTGACTGCATACAATGCAGAAACAGAGAACACTAAGAATAGGCTTTTAGGGCACAGTTAAAATTCCCAGTGTGCATAACAGTGAGGTATGCCTCCAGAAGCTGTTCTTTTTTTGTTTCTTTAACCTTTTAAAAATGAACCATAACATACCCATGCAATAATATTTCTGCAGTGTTGCTAAATAAAACCAACTGCACCAAAAATTTACAATGTGGCAGAATTTCAAATTCCAAAGAAATATATCATCTTATTCCAGCGAACTGGAGTTATGTTAATGTACAGAATTCACTAAGGGGTCAGTCTTAAAAATCAACATTTTCACAAGAGCTTGAACACCACTGAGAAAGTGTCTAGGGAAAAAAATTATATAAAAGCACAATGCCTGCAGGAAGTAGCATGGCATTAAATGGGCAATGATGGTTGGGAGATTGGGGTTCTGGTTAGGTTAGGCTGAGAGGGAGGCTAGGGTTATGAAGAGTATTCTACACTGGAGAAAATGCTTAAAAAAAATTACAAAATGACCCCCAAAGTTTAGGCAATGATTTGAACATAAGTACACCAGATACTATAGCAAGGGAAAAAAACACTGCAAAAAGTACTCTCTATTTACAGAAGAATGATTTAAAAGACATTATGGTTTTCTTTACAAATAGATGTAGAGCAGGAATAGTCCACATTTTTAAAAACTCTTTACATATTTATCTTTAGTAAGTCAACCTTCTCGACCACAATCCTCCAACACACACACCCTGTGCAGAAGGCATTTCACGGACTCTCCAGCAATTCTTCATTGTGTGGCCCTTGCTCTCTTGGAAAGTCTCTGTGGGCACAAGTCAAAAATAGATTTCTTTTTTTGACCCGCAAATTAAAAAAAAAAAAAATCTGCATAGTTCAGTCATCACTGTCAGATAGAGTCTCATATTGTGCTGAAAGCAGTGGTGCAGGCTCTCGCTCCCAGATCCTGTTCTGTGGGTGAGTGGTTGCTTGGCTCATGGACGGGGGGGCACAGGCGATGGAGGTCGGGGGGGTGCTGCTCAGCATCCTCATGGTCAGAGGGTTGTATGGAAACTGGGTGGAACCTGCATCAAAAGGCAAAAACATGAGCTGTTCTGAGGGATCTGGGTTGGCCTGGGTTGTGACAATTGGCAGAAAATCCACTGCAGAAAAGCCCCAATGCTGGGAGCTTCTGGCCAATATCCAGTACAACATCTGAGACTGCAAACACCTTTGAAAGAAGCCCCTTCCTCACCTGTTGATGAAGGCCTGTCTTCCCAGGCCCAAACTGGAGTCTGTCTGTGGTAGTCCCCTTCTGAATGTACAGATGAGACAGAAGAAGGTCTTTCAGTTCCCAAATATCCCTGCCCAGGAATTGGAGACTTTGACTTCCTACTGTTTGACTTGCCGATGAGCTTCTGCTTGCTGACTGCCCCACCTGGCAACACAAGGCACAGATTTCACCAACCACATTTTAGCCTCTGTGTTTGTTTCTAGAAATGATCAGGTAGCACTGAGAAGCTTTAGGTATCCAATACACCCTGTTCTTCTTTTCCTGTTCCATCAGTGTTGCTGGAAAAGCCAGAACAACAAATGCAAACACCACCTCTGCCAATTACAGAGGAAAGACAGTGATTTTCAGCGATACCACGTTATTCAAAGCCTTGATTTATTTATTTTCTTTGAGGCCCTGGGATATCTGGGAGCTGCAATACCTGAATTTGGAGATGGATTGGCTTCTTCCCTCCGTGTCTCATTAGTCGCCGGCACCGCGGCGCCGGAGCTGCCCGGGGCCACGGCGAGAGGCTGGGACATGACCACCCCGTGCTCCTCACTCTTGTCATCAAAGTTCCCCATCAGTGCTTTCCTAATAATGTCCTCCAGACCCAGATTACTGGCAGGATCTGCAAAGGAGTGACCCCTAGAACTGACTGCACCTGGGAGAGAAGAGAAAACACAGGGAAAGGTGGGAAGAGAGGCAGAAAGTGTATCTCAGAAATTACAAAGGGGTGTGGGGAAAGATTTGGTCATTTTGCTTTTCCTTATGGTGCAGGAATCAAGTTTTCATATAGGATATTAGCTTTTAAATTTGCACAATTTTCCTCTTTTACTGGACTCCCCAAAGAGTATAAATTTAAAGTATTAAAGACATTACATTTTTCTGGAACATATGTTGTTTCTTTCATTGAAGAACTTACCTGAGGTAGTGACTGCTGGCAAATTGAATATTTCAGTCCCTGGCTGAGCAGTTGCTGCAATTAAAACACAACATTTCACTGAATTTTTCAGTAGTGATGATCACTAAGTGATCAGCAGTAGCCCTACTTCCCCAAAAAAAAGCAAAAATATAGTTCTAGTATCATATTCCATAATGTCAGTGTTCATTACTGAAATTATATTAAAATGCTGTTTAAAAGACAATCATAAGAGCCAAGAAAACAAAACTATTTCATTTCAAGACACCTTTCCAAATAGGAAAAGGTGTAGGCATTGATACAAAGCAAATTACAGACACAGTTAGAATAATGTCAGGTTTTAACATCTCTCTCATAAATTATGTGGTTCGCACCTCTTAAATTAAATGCAAGAATGATGCGACATACAAGAGTATATGAAAATAATCTAACCTTCTAGTTCTATGTTCATAAATTATTATATGTGTTTTATATTAATAGATTTATATTAATTTGTATTATTTGATCATATTTAGGTCAAGACATCTGCAGGTGAAAGTCACATGAAGCTTAAGCTGGAAAAATTGAGTGAAAAGGCAAGTCCTGCATACCCATGTCAGAGTCACCTCCACCAGATGAGTTCAGCTTTCGAAATATCTCCTGTTTCTTGGATTTTACCATTGGTGAAGTGTTCTCAAGTTTGGTGAAAAACGAAGGCAGGTAACTGATACTGCCTGGAGAGCGAGAGTCAGTCCTGCCAAGACCAACACGTGTCAAAGAGACAGAACTTGTAAGATGCACATTTAAACCTTCCCAAAAGCAGTCAGACAGAAACCACCAACAGTCATATCAACACTGGGGGGCTCAATAATAACTGAGATTGCTTAAGCAACAGCAATCTGACAAATAAGCTTCAATTAAAAAACCAAACAACGCATACGTAAATTAAAAAATAATCTAAAAATGAAGTAAAAAATAATCTAGATCTCCTAGTCCAAGATCCTTACATTTCTAAAAAGTGCAATATCCCCTTCCATGTTTCTGGAAATCCCTTTGCATCTACCTAACATCCATCATGGACCATGACAGCCCTGCAGCAACTGCAGAGTGGAAAACCCCAATAAAATTAGAATCAGTTTCACCAACATGAGGCTGAAATCAGTACTTTGGGTGCTCTGCCTTGCTCAGCAGGGCAAAACAGGAGCTCCCACTCCAGTGTGCATCTCCCACACGTTTGCAGACACCAGCACTGCCAGGGAGCCCGTGAAGGTTCTGTGCAGTTTTGGGGTGCAGATCTGACAGACTGGGACAGGGTTGCCCCATGCATGGACACCCCACTTCACCCCTCCTGGAACCTCCTTAGCTTAGTGATATTTCAAGTGGTTCCTCCCCTCTCCACCAGGACAGTAACCAGGAATCCAACCAGGCAGGAAAAGAGTGAATGATTTAATAAAATCTGTGACCTTTCTCAAAACTCACTTCAGTTTTACAGAACTGGCAACCACGAGGAGTTTTACTCTAACATTCTCTCAGATGTGACACAGAACACTCTGCTTGCACCAAGAAACTTAAGACAGAGCACCAACATGTGACCTTTCCCTCAGCCTTCCCAAAGCACCTCCCAAATCGCAAGTTTTGGATGTTAGTGCAGAAGGATTGACAGTGATTAACAACTTGCCTATGGCACCAGAGGAAGGTCAGTTGAATTGCTCTTTAATAAAGGCACAGTTTGCAGCACAAATATTCAGAATTATGTCTTTAAAAGTCAGTTTTACACCCACCTCTGTTCAGTAGGCTCAGTTCTTTGGGAAAGCAAAAGAACATTTTCCTGTTTCTCGTGTACAACCGGGACCTGAGGTGGCGAGATTGGCTCGTAGGGCTCTGAGGGGACATGACTCCTCTCTGGAGATTTTCCAGGCCTACATCCACAATTCAGAGACAGATAATTACTCTCAATGCATGTACAGCAGTAGTTAACTCATGTAATTTTACAGTTCCTACATAAGTGCCTATGTGTAGTTACATGTTACATGCTTTAGTGAGCTTAAAAGGATGACAATGCATTGTCCATAACAACTCTGGTAAATTTTAAGTTATTACATGTTTTCATGTCTAAAGACTGGATATTAGGAGAAGTAGCAAAGGGAAAACAGCTATAAGTTATGTTATGGAGCCAAGCAATTGGTGAAAGAGTCGGAGACAGACTTTGCCTAAAAATAAGATCAAAAGGTGCCTTTACTTCCAATCTCCACCAAGATTACTGCACCATGTCATATCTGGGCATCAATTAAACTTGCAGTTAGACTGAATCCCTGCATTACCTTCCCCTGGCCTTGTCAGAGAGGTTCTCAGGGGACACTCTGGCCCCTGGCCGCTGGTGGTGCACGGGCTGTGGCTGCGCCTCGGGGCTGTAGCGGCTCGAGGTCTTTGCCCGGCCAGAAGCAGGAGCTGGAGCAGGGCTGGAATTCTGGAATGTAGTGGTGGGAGGCTGCAAAGAGGCCTGAGAAGCTGCTTGGTTTCTAGCAAAGTCTTGTGTGATAATTTGCTGGATGTCACCAAAAGAAACAGAAAAGAGATTTTGATTAGACACTGGCCACAGTGTAGGTATTCATGAACTAGACAAGCCTAATGGCAACAAATGAGGTTATAAATTCAGATATAATGTTTTGTAATACTCCCAAATAAAAGCCATAATTATAAAACCTACACAGATGTGATCAGCAAGGGTGATGAGCCGATGGGTCCTGGGCACGTGGGCCATGCCCTCTGCCTGGGAAGAGGGAGGTGGAGGTTGCTGGGGTGAGGGGGGCTCCTGCTGTGTCCTGTAGCGGTGAATGGGGCCCTCGTACGGCCTGTTGGGGTCAGCTGCTTGGAACAGAAAACATCACTCTGTTAAGCCTCAAGGTTTGAAACTTCCGTACTTACAAATCTAAAAAAGGTGACTGTGAAAATATTTCCATGTAGATGAACTTACTCTCTGCCTGGCTTGGTTTGGGTGTCTCTTGTTGATAGGGCTGCAGCTTTTCTTGAGCAGGTACAGGTGAATTTGCAGGGCTGATCACCTCAATGGCATCTCCAGGAGCTTCATACCGGTGTGAGGACACTGAATATCAAGCAAAGGTTGTGGAATAAGATGTAAATATGACAGAAAAATTTTGTTGCCTATACTTAGCAACACCAGTAAAATGGCACCAGTGAATGAAAGTCAAAACACTGTTGCCTTCTCATGATAACCATGGTGATCAAATACTTCCATGAAACAGTGTTCCAACATAAACAAAGTAATTTTCAGTTTCCTGAATTCTGAAAATGTTACTCTTATGATCCTGCATTCCTGCTGTAGCATGGAATCTGAATAAAGCAAACAGCTCCGATTTTGCAAGAGTAACTACAGGCAAAAACTGTATTTGTCTATCAAGTGTTTCTGCTTTGCAGAGCTGAATATTTTATCATTAAACATCTGAATC
Organism: Melozone crissalis; assembly: GCF_028551555.1. NCBI lineage: Eukaryota > Metazoa > Chordata > Aves > Passeriformes > Passerellidae > Melozone > Melozone crissalis. The sequence continues at coordinate 8,699,932 of NW_026535835.1, forward strand.
ATTTCACATCATTTCCCTAAAGGCTAAGACAGACAGCAAAGAAGTAGAGAGTGACTAAGATACGTACAACTACTGGAAGAATCTGAACTTTGAGAGCCCCTATCTCGAGCATCCTTGTCTGAAGCAATCTGGCGAGTGATGATCACATCTATGAAGTTAGCAGCAGTAATTGTGGTCTTTCCTCGAGTTCTCAGCTCTTCCTCGTACCTGGATTTAGGAGGAGGTCCTTTCTCTTTACCAGCCTCTGAATAGACTACTGATGAGGTCTGTCCCTGGGACTTGCCACTAGAGTAATTGGCAGATGTATAGGGGCACTGCACAGGCCTCTTTTCTACCTCCAAGGTCTTCTGCTCCATCTGCTGTTGGTCAGTCACCACAGCTGACCTGCGGCCCATGTTCTCTTCTATCCTGGTTCCTTCGTGCTTGCTCTCCTTTGCTTTGGCAACTTCCATCTGAGGAGCAGAGGCTGCAGCATCCACAAGGGCTGCCAGGGCATCAGCAGCAGTGTTGTAACGGGAAGCTGGCAAGCCTTGGGTGATAGAGGGAGCTCCAGGGGTGAGCTGCCTGTGGGCAAACATTGAACAGCCTCAATTACATCACATGGAAAGAACTAGAGCCATGAACACAATAAAGCAAAGCTTTTCTGATGCTACTTTCTACCCAAAGTGCACTGATGAAAATGCTCTGATATATCCAAGAATCCACTACACTTCATATAGTGAAATATCCTTAACCCTAAACCCACTTTTTAATAAGCTGAAATATTGGAACAGATATCTGTACCACATTAACTTCTAACACATACATGATACGTAGCTGAGCAGCAGGATCCAAAGGTGTGATTACACTTGTCCCATTGGTTCCTTGGAATATACTTGGCCTTTGCTGCAGAATGTTTTCCTGGCTTCTGACAGAGGGGGATGGGGACCGGACGTATCCATGGCTGCCGGGTCTGCCAGGCTGCTCTGCACCTGCAGGACAGAGTGGAGGGGAACAAACCAAAATAAAGGATTACTCTTACAACAGTGTAGCACTGTGCATCACTGCTCCCACATCCCCTCCCAGTTGTCTCCACCACTCTGGATACTCTTATAACAATGCAGGACTATGTATCAATGCTGCCTCCTCCACATCCCTTCCCAGCTGTCTCCACCACTCTGGATGAGATTTAAATCTGTTCACAGTGCTCTAAATGACATGCAAGCTGTGCTAGTGACAATGAGGATTCACTCCTCTTTGGGTGCTACATTGCTTTGAGAGAAAGTTGCAGAAGCTGCAATTATGACCAGAACTGCTGGGCAACAGCAACCTGCCTAAAGTGCAGAGTAAAAGCAAACTGTAAATGGTATTTGCTATCAGTGACTGCAGAAAATGAGCAGTTACAGTGTACAAGACAAGTGATCCAAGTGTGTCCATGTGCCCTCACCTGGTCGGAGATAAAGTTCAGCAGGGACTGAGGTGATTCTCTCCCTCTCTCGTTCCCGTTCTCGTTCCCGCTCTCGTTCACGTTCCCTCTCCCTTTCCCGCTCCTTCTCCCTCTCCCTTTCCCGTTCCCTTTCAGCATTTGCAGCTGCAGAAGCTGCCAGGTGTGTGGGGTGTCCTGGAAGGTCCATAAGGTAAAATGAAGGGGCAAAGAAATTTACTTAAGTGAAGCATGCAATGTAAACACTTGCCTATATATTTTGCCATACACTTCCAGCAAAATTTCCCAAATACATTTTAATTCCACTAAAGACTATTCACTTATCTAGGAAGACAAAAGCTTAACACACAGTGACAGTGGAAGGCTCAAAAGCCTTTTACTAAAGTGGTTCTATAAAGTTACAGCTTCTAGACCCCAATTCTACCCTTCAACACATGTAAAGTGGGGTTAGTGAATTATAATCAAATTACTACAAATAAAGACCTGACAGAATGAGGCAAATTCAGAATTTGACAGTGCTTCTACTGTAACTACACAGGATATCATCAAAACCCCTTTGCTATCCAAGTGAGAGGTGCATGCAAAAAGCATCTCCTGAGAAAACATCAAAAGAAGACATTAATGAAAGCTGAATAAAGATGGTCAATCCTCTCAGCATGTCAGACAATGAAAGCCATCACCAAGCCATGAGAGCTCTTACCTGGTGACAGAGAAGCAGGGTTGTAAGGCCTGGGAGGGAAGGTAAGCTGGGTGCCAGGGATGTATGTGATTCTCTCCATGGGTGGGGTGCTGGTTCCTCCAGGATGAGGCACTAAGATAGTGGGGGCCATATTGTTCAGGTCAATGATTCCTGTCAGGACATGACACACGTGAGAATGGCCACTCCAGGACATGGTCTACACAGTCAGCAATGAATGTTTGGTGGAGAAAATACAAGACTAAGGCAAGTGTGGAGCTATATTTCATCTGGTTATCCTCTCTTAAATCCGTCAATCAGCAATTTAGGAACATACAAAGTCAGAATTTGCATTTGTAGCCCTCCCTTTAATTGCCCTTTGGGAAAATGCACTTCACTTCGACTCAATAATCTCATCTTTTAGCAATTTTGGGTATTACCCAAAAAATAAAACAATCAGCATTGTTATCACAAACATTACACTTCTGGCTCTTGCTTTTATATTCTTTTTGAAGAAGATATCATTTTGATATAACTCTCTTTTCTGAAGTTTGATGGTGAGCTAAATATGGTTCTGATCACCAATTTAAACAAGCAGAAAACAACCTGCCTCTTGAACACCAGCAACTCTCAGAGACTTCTCCTTAAAAATATTGATTATAGAGGTGCTTTTCCTTTCCACAAAAGGCAGTTTCCAAATGAGCTGTGAGACATCCATGATCACAAACACATTTATACACCCGGCCTTACATGAGTGCATCCAAACCACAGCTGGCACAGCCAAAACACCCTTTCGAGAGGATTACAGAAAGAGAGCCAAGCCCACCTCGTGCTCCTGCATAAGGGAGTGCCAGAGTTTGCTCCCTGGGGGACAAGCCCCTGGTGACATCGGGCCGGAGGTTGACCTGCATCTGCTGGGAGGTGATGTAGTCGTTGAGGATGGTCTGCCGCGTGTTCTCCATGGCGTACAGCTGGTACTGGCTGGGGTACCCCGGCGTGGGGGACAGCTGCCTTTGGAACAGGTAAGCAGCAGCAGCTGAGGGTGACAGCAGGGAAAAAGAGGCATTTAGGAAGCAGGATGATTGTGGATTAAATGAAACATTCAGCTGTTGTCATGGACATATTTTATGAAAAATCCTTTCATTAGGATCTTTTCTCCTGAGAAGCTGAGAGGCCTCAGAAAGGAAATGTAAACAATAATTATCTGCTGCTGTGGAATGCGACAGGTGGATCTGTGATTGGTCTCATGGGGTTGTTTTTAATTAATGGCCAATAAAAGTCCAGCTGTCTTGGACTCTTTGGTCAGTCACAAGATTTTATTATCATTCCTTTTCTATCCTTGCTGGCCTTCTGATGAAATCCTTTCTTCTATTATTTTAGCATAGTTTTAATATATAATTTTCTTTTAATATAATATATATAATAAAATAATAAATCAGCCTTCTGAAACATGGAGCCAAGATTCTCATCTCTTCCCTTGTCCTGGGACCCCTGTGAACACCACCACAAGGTGTTTGTAAAGCTTCAATAAGAGGTGCTATCAAGTCTCTCTAGTTGGTGGTAAATGAGTGAAAATAGCATTTTAATACTGGTGTTTTATTGAATTTCTGAACTAGATGCACACTGAAAGTGCTAAACAATCCAGATTGGACAGATGACTTTAACAGAACTATAAATCCTGAAATTCTGAAAATGTAAAAGGCTGAAATACCCAAAGAATTAGAAAATACCTCAGAGAAGTTACCTGAGGGATAGGTTAAAAGGAAGTCACTGTATTTAATATCACCTGATTATCTTTCAGTGAAAATAATCAGTCTTGAACAGAGGACTTATATAAGTCTATATATAATTATATAGAATTACACTTTAATTCTCTAGCCTCTTCCACATCCTTCTTTGTAAAACTTTCCTGAAGGCTTTTAACACATTCCATGAATGCTTTTCTATAAATACTGTGAACTTTTTAACCAAACAGAAGCAAATTTCAGGCAGCTCTGAAGGGAATTTACAACATTATAAAATACTAATTTAAGTATCTTGGTTAGATATTAAATCACCACTAAACTGATATAAAATCATAGCAGTAAATACTTACATCTTTATAAATTATATTTGGCCATTGATAACTGCCTTATAAAGGTATCCTTTCTGTATATCAGAGCTCACAGTATTTTTAAAACTAAAAAAAGCCAACACAAATGTATTTACCAGGATCCAGAGCCCTGTGAAATGGCATAGCAGGATCTAAATGGGGAGGGAGGTGACCCCTGTAGACTTCAGGAGTTGCTCCTCTGTGGTGAGGGTCAAAAGGACTGTGAGCCACTACAGGATCAACCCCTGGCACTGGAGATTTTGCTGGCACACTCTCCCTCTGTGTTGGAGTGAGTGTGTTCTTCCTTTCATGATTTGTTGACTTCCCAGAAGATACTCCAGCTAAAAGCAATGAAAAATCCAAGTTAATAAAATGCTTATTTCTCTATTGAAAATTTAACTGTAAAAATACACTAGTTCCCAAGGAACATTTTCAATTACTGCAATACAACAGAGCACAGAGAATATTTTATATCACAAAACACTTCTGCTGAAAGACCTGTACTTTAAAACTAAGATTGTTTACACTTCACTAAAACACCTTCCTCATCTAGACATTTTAAAATCAGGAATAGCTTCTGCCCTTAAAACATTATCCTTATAGATACAACTTTCAGTGTGATCCATAATCAAATGCAAATTGAGACTGAATTGCATTCCCACTTCCCTCTTCTATTATGGCAGATTTTCATTTCCTTATTTCAATTAACAGCTTACAGCTTTCTAAAATTCATTCTAGCCAACTTCCAAATTGAGACTAGAATAAAGCCACTAGAATAAAATAAAGAAGAATGGAGTACATAAAAAATTCCAATAATAAAACCATTTGTCTTACTGTGGACAGGAATGACATACCCTCACTAACTCTATTCATCATGGGTGAACTCCTGGACATGGGACTCTGATAGTTCACAGGTGTCCTCCGAGCATTTGTATCATCATAAATCCCAGGGCTCAGCTGTGATTTGGGAGTTTCATGAAGGGTTGACCTGAGAACAGAGGGACCAGAGCTGACTACGGACGTGTGACGGGACCGCACGGCATCCCCGGTCTTCACATCTTCGTATTTTCCTCGCTCCACCACCTTCACGTTTTCTGGCACCATTTCCAGCTGAGGCATTCCCCGGGGCAGCTTGCTTGGTCCAGTGATTAAAGATTTTACATTGTGTTTGATGGCAGACTGGCCAGAGTTGCTTTCATATTTTATGGGTGTGCCCTGAAGAGGAGGAAAAGTTCAGGTTAAGGCCATGTAGTGGAAAAAACTCGCACAGCCTGAGCTGATTGACTCCTGTGTGAGTGTAACAGTGCTTTCTGCATTTACCTGAGATATGGAGCCTTCTATGATTGGCCTGCTTGTCTGCACCATTTCAGGAGTCTTGCGGCTCTCTTGGCTTAGGAGGTCCTGCCTGGGGATCTCGTGGATGGAGCGACCCATCTCCTTTATGGTGGTGACCCCATCGTAGGGCTTGCCCTTGGTGATGGCTCCTTCAAACGTCCTGATGGGAGGTGACTCCCTCTTGATCTGCTTGGGGTACTTCAAACCTTCTTCAAAACTTTCAGCTGTTGCCCTTGGTGTGCCTTTTATAGAAAGAAAGGGTCACGTGAATGGTAATAATAGCTGCTAAGTCTTTCTCTTCATAAGCAGAGTAATTCATTATATATAACAGTGAAGTTTTGGTTTGCTGTAGTCTGTGGTAAGATACTCAAAGTCTAAAAAAATCATCACAAAAATAATACTGAAAAATATACTACAGAAAACCTCCTGTTATTTCAGGTGCTGAAACAAAAGAAATAAATGTGATCATTTCTTCAAAAGTGCTGATTACCAAGTATTCATATTAAAAACTCTATTTTCCAATAAGAAATAAAATCTATGTTTACACACTAGCTTTGAACACAGCATATCAAAAAGCTGCTGATTTATGCTCTGAAAACTTTTCATAAAATAAGCTCCACATTTAACACAGCTCCCACAGTTAATAAGAGCTTTAAGGTTCAGAAATACAGGTTTTTGAGGATTAATTAATGCTCCCCTTTCTTAGCCTGCAATATCTCACCTTGCATTATAGAGCCAGACAAAACTGTTCTCTCCTTTAGTTCAGCGTGTGGGCTACCCCGAGGCAGTGCTCGGCAGATTAAACCTAAAATTAAAATGAAAACAATTTAGGGAATTAAACAAGTGTTAAAAAAAATTCAACCTCCAAACCAAGAAACCCCCTCCTTCTCACACATGAGAGATGATATCTGTACCCTGGCAGTGCCCAGAGGGCCAGGCCTCAGTATGCCAGGCATTGCAGCAACATGTTATAAACACCTCCTGCCCTAAAAAAATAATCTTTCAGTTCAAGTATTTGTGCTATTGCATAGTTGCAAGTTTTAACATATTTAGAAAACAGGAGGTGTTTTTTTATAATTAAGCTTAACCTTTGTTTCAAAAGCAGTCACTGCTTTTCTCACACTCCACTTTCCTTGCCTAGAAAGAAAGGTGTTCATGGTGGGAAGTGGAACCAAGAGAAAAAAATTTCAAAATATGTCTCAGCATGCTCCAAATTATCAAAGTTCATACTGAATCATTGGGGAAGAGATGAATTTACTGTGCCTACAGCAAGAATCTAAAAGTGCTTAAAACACTCAAAATTTTTCACAGTTCAAAGACAGAAAATGTGTCACTGATGAGACAAAGTTTGGAAATATCAGAGCAGCAACTTAGAGGCAACACTGAATTTCTGTGTGCAGCCTACAAACCTCACATTCACCTTGTTCCATTGGATGGACATGTCCACAAAATAGTCTCCAAGGGCTATCCAAAAAAATGGGACAAAATGTTTAAGGAGCCAGGCTCCATGGCTGAGGTAGGAAATATTTTCTTGTGTTTGTATTTTTACAAAACATCAGCAAAGTTATGTAATGACCTGCCTTGGCCTCTGCAGGCTTTGTTTGATTACAGTTTATTAAAACACCACAGCACTAGGGATGCCCTGAAGCAGGATCCTGCAGTTCAAAGAGGTTTTTTGCAGGAATGCAAAAGGTCAGGGCAGTGTGATATTAATATTTAACTAAAGGGTGTGGCAGAGGCTGTGCTGGTGTGACCCAGTGTTTGAGCTCCCCAGGACCACTGGGATTGTGCAGAGCCAGGGACATCTGTCAGATGTGCTGAGAGTTGGAAATGCCACCTGCAGTAGCAGCAGCTGTGGTAAAACAGAAAACTGGGATCTACTCCAGTCCTGCTTCCAACTGCAGTGCTCTAACTGCAATGTTATTGCAAGGATTTGGTCATTAGTGTAATTTAAATTTAACTTCCCTGTTAGTCTGCACCCTAAGAAAACTCTAAATGCTCTTGCATCAATGGATAAAAGATAAAACACCTTGCAAGCAGCTTTTTTTACCTTCCAGTGGTGCAGACCCTGGAGACTCCCTCAGAGACATCCCCTGCTTTATATTTCCTTCCATTGTATCATAGGTTCTCTTTAAACCAATTTCATGAGCAGTTCTGGGACTCCTTGTTCCTTCACGGACATTTTTAATAGCTGGCAAAATATACAAGAGTGTGGTCAGGAAATGTGGACAACAAAAAAGGACACATGAATATTACATTAATGAGACCACAGGTCATTAATATTTAAACAACACATCTTCAATATAATATTATAACATTAAATATCAATCTTAGAAAGATACTTTATAGTTTGTCAAAAAGGTACTTGTTAAGTTACTCATTTATCAATATTTCATTGAAGTTTAAAGTTATGTGATACATTTAGTTTTATTTTAATAGGGGTAATTTAAAACCTGGTTATTTACGCTTTCACAATACAATTTATTGACAGATAGGAAATAAATGGCAAAGGAATAGCTGAACTGTATTTTAAACACCCATCTGCTTGGAAGCAGAAACACTTCAGCTGTGGGTTATCAAAGCAGAACCTGACTTTGATCAGGTAGAATACACAAAGACTCACCATCATAAGATAGAATATGCCCACTTTTGCCTTCATAAATGACATGGCCCTTGGCTGAGGCCTCCTCCCTGCACTTCTCGGGGCTGCTGTCCTCGGTGGCCAGGCGGGTGATGGTTCCCTTGAGCAGCGCGTCGGCGGCGATGCCGGGCTGGGCCAGAGCTGGGGTACCCTGAGAGCAAACCCAGCACAGCAATCAATTCACAGCCTCTGAGGCTTTAGGGAACAGGGGGAGTGAAGGGGAAATACAACAAAACCAAAAAAAATTCATGGGTCTATAATACCAACTAATTTAACAAGTATGGCTTAAACTTCTGCCTCTATTATAGACACTTAGCAGAAATAATCTCACTCATATTTAGGTTATCTTGTTAAACAATATTACCAGTGTATTTACAACCTAGAACATTTAACCTATAAATACCATTTGGGGGAAGATAACATATACCTCATGGTGCCATTAGGTTTTATTTCTGTCCAAAGCAATGAAACCTCCTCCTCTCATCTCAAAACAGATGGTTCTCTGTACAAAGGGATGCCAAACCAACCAAAACAGCAGCATTTAAAATGGTAGGAACAAAAGGCCTGATGTTCCCTTCTTGGATTTAAATAGAATCTGCACAAGACTGGTTACAAAGGGATGCCAAACCAACCAAAACAGCAGCATTTAAAATGGTAGGAACAAAAGGCCTGAATTTCCCTTCTTGGATTTAAGTACAATCTGCACAAGACTGGTTACACTTGATTTGAATATTTGAACTCAGGTGTGATGCAATTTTCAGGAAAGTTGCCCTCAGTTAGGTTTACCAAAGGCTCTGGTATTATTTATTTGAAAACTCATATATATGAAGATGAAATCATGGTAATGCTGACTTCAGCAGTAGTGGGGTTTGAACATCTGATTGGATTGAAAGTTCTTTTCCCAAGGCAGTTCTTATCCTGTGTTAATAATTTACTTTTTCAGACATGCAAATACATTCACAGTGATAGTCTGAAGATGATCTGTTTTGCTACAGTCTTCCCAGCAGTGAAAGGTAAAATACCTGAGTTATGGAGCCTCTCAAAGAAGGAATGGTCTCAACTGAAACTTTATTGGTTGGAGTTCCTCGTGTTATGCTCCCCTCCTGTATTGTTGTGGTACCTGATTTGAAATAAAGACATTCTGATAAATCAGAGAATAAAAAAAATATCCACTCAATTTGAAATAATCAAAAATTCTATTGAGAGCTGTTAGTTTACATTAAAATACAGGGGAAATTTCAATTTAACAGCTGGCATATGAGGCAGTTAGGCTATTTCCTCTTTTAACATAGCCTTTTACAGACTGGAAGTATTTTATAGCATTAACTTACAGCAGTTAATTTATTTTGTTTTGATGGATTTGCTGTAGTGAGCAACTTTATTTTGAAATTGGGATGGCTCATAACAAATATTTTTAAGTGAGCCATGCAGACAGGAGGAGCCAGCTACAAATACACATGCCTTGGAAAACAGGGAACAAATTAACCCTGTAATCTTATGATTCTTATATAATCATAGAATACTTTAAAATAACACTTCAGCAGTTAATTCTCTTGGTTTTCTCAGGCTCTGACAAGAGTTTTTTAATCTGTGTGACTTTCTTTACCTCTCACCACACTTTCATGCTGTGCCCTGACCAGGAGTCCCTCAGGCTGGGAATTCTGGCTTCTGGGTGAGAATTCTTCTTGCTTGATATAGGGCAGAGAAGCTATTGAGGAGAAGAAAAAGGTTGAGGTTTTTAAATTTTCTTTAATTATGGATCATTAAATAGTCTGTATAAAACATGTCAGCTTTTCTTTCCTTACCAGATTTGGCTGACTCTTGCTGCCTTGGCAGCCCAAGGGATATAGAACCCACTGATGGCTTTGCAGTTTCTTGGGCGTAGGAAGCTTGACTGTGGGATGTTAAATAAGTGCCAGGTGTTCCCTGAAACAACAAATAGATGTTAATTCTTGTTTTTGGAATGAGAAGTCACATCTCTCTTTAAAGGAGAATGCTGAAACTACTGTGATCCTATCTGGAAATGCTACAGTGCCTCACTGTAGAGCACACAACAGCAGGAGTGGAGTGTCACTGGTAGTCTGGAGATGCAGGTCACCTAAACTGGATATCCATGCCATTAAATGTGGGTAAATGTTTCATTTCTAAAGCTCCTTTGGACTTTTAGAATTATATGTACAGGTAGGTCTTAAAGGTTAATGCTGTGATTCCATAAATGAGTACAAAAAGCTGAAGATTGGAGAAAGGGGAAAAAAAATGAAGCAAGACAGATTTTCAAATAATAGTTCTCTTACTTGTGAGATCGAGCCTCCCATGATGAAGGAAGGTTTTTCTGATGGCACACTGGTTTTGGAGGATGGAATGAGAGGTGGTGGTGGTCTGGTGGGTCTGGTTGTGGGCAGGCGAACTCCTTCAGGAATATTGGTTATCACCTGGTGAGGGGCTGGCTGGAGAACTTGAGGGGAAAAATTGTACATTAAACACTGCAGTGTGAACAGAAATAGCACAGTACAGCCTCACTGAGCTAGAAAAACACTGAGCACCTATTCACATGCACACACAGAAAATTATCTTCTACTAACTCAAAGTGTTTAGAGAATAATTTGATGCTCCAAATCTTTACCTGGAGGGACACTGTAGCGAGCTGCATTCATCTCAGGCTGGGGAGAGGCTTTATTGACTTCTCTTGGAGATAACCTGTAGGGTGATGCTGACCTTGTGGCTGCATTTTGCACTTGTGCTTCCTGTTCTATTCTCTTGACCTCAGCATAAGGCATATAGGCCACTGGTTTTCCTGGGAGGGGTGAAGAAATCAGAAAGAGAAGAACCCTGGGTTAGAAACTGGAGTCAAAAGGTCCAATTCACAGCACAGTTTTAAAGAAGGGACTACTCCAATGTTAGACACACCCAGCAGGTACAAACAGTGCAATTAAAAAGAAGTATTACTGTGTTCCAGCAAACTTTTGTGCCCTGTTTCAGTGCTCAGTGTTCATGTATGAGCACAGTTAAGATGAATGTTTTACTGCATGGAGTACACTCTCCCACCTACACCTTAAGCTTCTGGAAGGGCTCCCTTAGAACAGAATCATCTGCTCTTCACACCCCCATGCTCCATCTTTCTCTGTAGGAACAACTCATTTTTGGGTTTGACCCAACTGGAACAAGTTTTCTGCCTTAATATAAAGGGGCAACAAGGCAGCTGTTCAACAGTAAGTGCAGCAGAGGGGGCAGGTCCCTTCCAGCAAGTTCATTATAATTTCCTTATCACACTAAACTGCCACTCTCCAATGAGCAGCAGTGTAACACACAGACACAAAGCACAGCTGAGGGAACACCAACCTTCCCACTCCACACTGGGGCTCTTGGAGGTGCCACAGGGGCTCACAGCACCCCGATATTCCATGTCCAGCTGCTCCTGGCGCTGCCGCTGCTCCTCCAGCAGGGCTGACTCGTGCATGGCCTTGATGTGCCTCTGGTACAGGGCATAACCACTGACTGGGGTGCCCACAGGGACAGAGCAGGGGCTGCAGGAAACCTGGGGACAGCAAGGGGACAATGCCAGGGACACCCTCAGAGGCACTTCCTGGAGGAGCTGTGGAGCTCAGCTACCCCCTGCAGTCTGGGTGTTTCAAAAGGTTCACACCTGGTTTTAAGATACTTGGTTGTACTTAACCTACTTTCCCCATGAACAATACAATAAATAAAGCAAATAATATTTTTCTTCATTTGTTTAACAATTTTTTTCCTGACTAGATATAGGGGTAACAAACACTCCTTCAAACATCAATGAAAAGTGCCCATACCATAGGTGGGATGACAGCAGCTCGATGGTGGAGCTGTTGCAGGTCCATCTGCCCTTGCTTTATTGTGGATGATACCAGGATTGACCCAGTGGGATTCAACAGTGAGGGCTTTGACTCCCTGCTGAAGATACTGGAAAAAGAGATAGAAGGGAGAAATATTACCAAAAGAAGCAAGATTATACATCTTTAAAAATGTACAGCCACAACTCTTAAATTCAAAAAACCAACAAAATTATCAAAGTGGACAAAGAGCTGAAAAGTCACAACCACGTTGTGTTTTGTACCACAGCACATATGGTGGAAGAGGCAACAGATGCTGCTACATTTTCATAATACACAGAAATACCAAAATATGAGCTCAGAATCTCCCACATCAGAAATTTATGTGTGCAGCACTTACATCAATGCAACCTTCTTTGTAGAGAGTGCTTTGGAAAAACACCAAGGACAGGAAGGACTACATGTATTAAGTCCACAGAAAATTAACAGTAGTCTACAACAAAATTATTTCTCATGGAGGGCTAAGACATTTGTGGAAAGATGATGTTTGAAGAGGCAAGGGAGTGCACAAACACCATCACCTGCACTCTTCCAAAGCCCACATGCACTCCATGACACTGGATACTTTTGACATTTAAACATCTATCCCTGGCACTGTGTGTATATTAAACCATGGAGAGGGAGGGGGGCACTGGCTCCAGTGCCACGCTGGGGTGACACAGGAACTGCACCAACAGAACACTGAAAGGACTTCAAATACCCTCAGTGGTGTCAGTCACTCCCAAAAGAGAAATAGCTCCAGAGACTCCATCCAAAGCCCTACTCACCCCTGCCTGTCAGGTTCTCCATCAACTTCCTCATCAGCACTGCAGGTGGCACTGGAGTCATTATCTGAATGGGATTCTGGTCTGGCTGCAGTCACTTGCTGGGACAGGCTGTAGTCCATTTCCTCTGGTTCTGACTTTTCCTTGGGTTTCTCCATCTCTCTCTCTTTGGTATCACTCTCTATTTTCACTTGAATATTCTCTGGTAGCCTCATTTCAGTCTCTACAGGTTCTACTTTGGTATGAACTGGAAGAGTAATCACAGGCTTAGCTTCAGCTGAATGGCTCCTACTGTCCACCTCCATAGGCTCCTCAGCCTCAGGGTTTATTTCTTCCTTGACCTGGGGCTCGGGGTTCTGAGTTTCAGTTGTTGTTACACTTTGGGCTGGTAAGGAGGGAGATGTGCTGGCTGCAGGTTTAATGGCAGATTCCTGCTCTGCTGGGGCCTCAGTGGTTACTTTTGGAGCAGCAGGCTCAGATGGAGTTTCTTCAGTTGGTTTAGCAGGTTCTGCTGGAGTTGGAGATGGAGCACTTTCTGTATCAGAACTATTTTCAGCACCTGGGGAAAAAATGTTTTGCCATGGAAGGTTGAATCAATGAAATCTGAAAAATTGGGTGCAGTAAGGATCCATCAATTTTAACCAATTCATCTGCAACAACAATTTTGACTTATGATAGAAATGGACAATTTGCTGAACTACAGAAACACTGCAACTAAAAAATACCAACTACTCAAAACCAACACTTAGTCATCTTCTCACATTCATTGTTTATGAATTCTATTGCCTTTTGCTCTACAAAAGACCAGCCAAGATTGACTGATGTTGAGTGTCTATAAATAAGCAGTTGCAACCAACTAATATGTATTAAAAAAACCACAACCAAAAAAAATAACCCACTTGAATTTGCTTGTCTGAAGCTTTACTGAGACTACCGACTACCAAAGGTTACATTTATTTCATTCAACTTGTTTCAGCACTCCAGATGACAACATAATCAAAGCATCTCAAAATGCTAAGCAGTAAACATCTTTAGGCTGCTAAATTCTAAAAATGCTGCATCCCCTTGAGTGAGTTCAAGTCGCTGGAACTCAACTGAAAGAGCATTTGAACAACAACACCAACACCATGAAGTGGAACACAGCTTTCTGAGCATATGATTAGCACAAAGCATGGGCTCCTTTCTGTGCACACACCAGTTTCCTCCCCAGAAAAGATACCTTCACTGTCTTCTGGGTTCTCTTCTTCATTAGATGCTTCAATGTCTTCATCCTCCTGAGCTGACACAGTGGAAGCCACACTCTCACACTGGGACACATCTCGCTCCTCTCGGGGCCTTCGCGAAGACTGAGGAAGACACAGCATTGACAATGTGCTGAAAATTCACAATTATTGCCTTTTACACATTCCCATTTACCAATCTGAGGTTGAAATGAAGGACAGAGAATCTCTATTTAGCACAGTCATTCACAAAGAGACACTTTTCCAACTTCAGACCAACTTTTGCTGCTCCTGACCAAAACCAAGTTTGGCAATCAACCATGGTCTCACAGCAAGTTTGGGGGACAACAAAACAATTGCAGCAAACAGACCCTGATGTTCTTCACCTCAGTGAGAGAAGACCAAGGCAGCACTGCAGCTTAGAGGATTCCAACACACAACATTCTACTTTCAATGCCCCCAAACCTTCAGTTCCTGGACTTCTGCCACCTGTCCTGCTCTGTTTGATAAGGTCAGTGCCTGCTGTGTCTCAAGGAGCTGCTGTACATCTACAGCTGCTCATGCACTGGTGAGGAACGTGGCTTCCAGAGCACTGAAGAACTCTTCAGGCTCAAGTGTTTCCTAGTACAAAACCTTCTCTTGCATTTCAAAGCAAGAAGTGGTTACTGTCACAGGTCAGTGAGCCTTGGCCACCCTTTGTAGGAGATTTATGTCACAACACAAAAACAAGTAGAAAAGGAAATGAGTGGAGATTGCAAAACAGCCTTAATGAAGTGTGATGAATGACTTCAGAAAGATCCAAGTTTTTCCCTGCAAAAAACTCAATGTCCACAGCACTCACCTTCTGTTTGTGCTGTTGGAGGAGACTGTCCAGGTTGTGTCTCCTTTTGTAGTTGAAGTAGAAGTTCTTACACTGAGCTTCACTTTTCGTCCCAACCATTTTGGCAATCGCTGCCCAGTTTCGCCCGTGTTCCACCAGACCTGATCAGACATAAAGGAACTAATATTTACTGTAATCAATAACTCAGCTATCCAAACCTCAATAAATGGAACAACAATGCCTACAGGAAGGCAAGATAGAGAAATACTGCTGTCTAAACAGTTCTAAGTAACCCACAGGAAAAGAGTCAACATAAGATGATTTTGTCTGTTAAAGCTGCTTGTTTTTTCTTTTTCTACAAAAAAACCAACAGGAATTTTCAAATCAGCATATGTTGGCAAAAGTCACAGCAAATATATTCAGTGATTCAGTGAATCCTTGAAATGTTGTAAATGCAAGTATCCGGAAGGAAATCAAAGGCTTTACAAGGTTTACCTTTCTTAGCAACTTCCATTTCTTCTTCTGTCCAGCGGGATGTCTCCACAGGCTCTGTAGAAGCTGAAAGAGAAACAAAGGCACTGAGCAGAGAAAAGACCAGGATTCATTATCATGGCACCAATTATGCATCCCATAGTCCAGAAATCTATTTACATTATGGCTTGCTCAGGCCACTGGGGAAAGCTCTCTTGTCAGAGGGAAGCAGTCAATCTCCATTAAACCAAGTCAGAGATAGAGAAGGAACCACCAAAAGCTCAGCAGAGAAAATTCTTCAAAACTATTCTGCCTACAAAACTGGGATGAATTCTCTGTCAAGGAAGATTTGTAAGTAACTTAGATGCATTTATCATTGAAATTTTATTTAAAATGTCAGTAATTACCATCAGCTACTAAAAGCAGCAATCCAACATACTCTAAGCTAGTTCAGTGCCATCTCACTGCTGGAATGGTTATTTATTGGTTAGTGGCTGTCAAGAAATCTACTGTTCCTGTATTAACTGAGTCTCCAATTGGATAAATGGACAAAAAGAAAAGAAAACAAAAAACCCCAGTAAAAGTAAGCAGGAAACTGAGTATGATTCAATACAAAGTGCTTTTAGCGCTTTTCATTCACTCCTCTGGATTTTGTGTCATTCTGTTTAAATTTCTGAACAGCACTGAGCTGCACCAGCCTCCATTTCCTTTCTATCAAATCTGCCATTACACACAGCATGTAACAAGGACCCTGCAACAGCTTCCATTAACAAACCACAAAAATAGGACACTGTAAAGTATCTGATTCACTGAAAAACTATTTTAGGTTTTTCAGAAAACCCTGCAAAAATGGTTTAAAAATAAAAAAAAGCAAAACCCACTATTGCTTCAGACTTACAAAACCCCACTGTATCAATGGAGCAAGAATGTTTCTCACAATCTCTGTTGTTTACAGTTATACAAGACCTGATGTGCTCACTTTGTTCTTTATAGGCAGAACATCTGAGTAACAGAAGAGTAGTTACAAGCTCTAGAATAGGAGCTGTCTGTAACTACCCAGCCGAAGCATGAGAAATAACAAATTTTGCCACTGCAGAGCACCACAAGAAAAAACCACAACCTGCCCAGCCATCCTGGATAATTATTTACCAGCCACAAGATAGTCTGGTATTTCTGCATCAACACAAAGTAGGTCAGCCTTTTCCAAAATACACTCAGAGACTGCGTCGTCTTTTTTAATCATAGCAGCCAAGAAAGTAACATTTCATTTTAAAAAAACCTCTTGCCATCTAATGCAGAAACAACAACTTGCCAAGATCTATTTCAGCTTATGAAACTCCCTGAAGTACTCAAATATCAGGCCAATTATTTAACAGCATCCTCAGTGAGCTGCAGCCTGTAAGTGAATCTGTGTCACCTGGATCTCTGCAGCCCCATCATGAACCTGCCCAGGGAGACAAGGTGTTACCACACAAGGGCTGAACTGCCTTTTCTCCCCTCACATCATTCTAACAGTCAGCTGATTGCACATGCCCTATTCATGAAGTTACACTTGTGAAGTTTAGCAGTTCCACACAGTCACAAAATTATAAGCAGGGCTAAGAATAAAGCTGGAATATTAACCAGGAAAACAGAAGTGCACTGCATGCCCGTGTCAGTGAGGAGCCTACACCAGCTGGGAGTGCTGTAAATGCTACTCACAAGGTTCTGGTGGGGGTGGCAGAGGTGGTGGTGGCTCTTCAGTGGCTGCAGCTGCAGCAGCACTTGCCTGTGCAGCCTCATTTGTCATTGACCTGGTGATTCTGCCCTTACGCCGCCCTTGGCTGTTGGCGGTTTTTCGGCCCCGAGGAGCTGCCTGCTCCCTCTCCTCTGTTTCCTCTGGTGCAGCTTCAGTTTTGTCCTTTTCTTTGGTATTCTCTCTGGGAATAGGTAAAATATAATTCAGTCACATTCAGAGAGCCATTGTGAGCAGATATTCCTGAATATCAACAGACACAAACAAAACTCCACAAACCCAAAGGATGCCTTTAGTGAAACAGAATTCACTTATTGCCCACAACTTCCAGCTGCCAGACAGTGACACAGATTTTGTCAACTTCAAAGAAAAGATGAATACTCCATGTGTGATAGAACATATGAGAAAAGCCCAAATCAACAAGATATTGAAATTATTACATGTACAAAATAATAACTCCATTACTTTTTCCACTGATCTGATTAGCTCAACAAGACAGAGAAATTTGTATGTCCAAAACAAATTGTTTCATACAAAAAAGGAATAGTTTTCAGATCATATTTCACTGGCAGGCTGATGCAAATCCTGTTCTGATCCTTGCCAAAACCAGCAATCTAGGGTGAATTCATGCATTTCAGCATAGACACACTTACTTAGATTCCTCCTTCTCATCCTTCTCCTCCTCATCTTTCTTTTCCTCCTCTTTTTTTTCTGATTTGTCTGATTTTTCCTCTTCTACTTTTTCTTCTACCTTTTCCTCTTGAGAAGGACGAGCAATCTGTTGCTGAAATGAAATAGGATTTAGATGAACATTTGATCACACAAAAGTGCAGCATCTTGTCCTCAGAGCAGCACAAAAAGTGATGCTGCCTTACTTCCCACCTGATAATATTTTAAGCTACTGGCACTGCACAGTGGTCAGCATAAGAACAGAATAACTCTGTTTTACATCATGTAAATTCCATGGAAGTACAGGAGGTTTCTGCAGCATGAGCATGGAGGTGGTTGTGTACAATCACACACTGGCTGCTGTGTGTCCCACTAAAAATGAACAGCTGAATTTTAAAAGTGCTTAGGGAGGCTTGACCCGTGTAGTGAGGGTGTTGCTCCTCTCAAGTTTTATTTTTAACTTTGTGCATTTTATAGTGAAACATGATCTTACAACTGGGGAGCAGAAGGTCTTGTAGCATGGAAGTTATCAGCAACTCCAAGTGGCTTTGTCAGAACTGTCACTAATATTTAAGAAATACAATTGCTAAAAAATTGGGTTGAGAATTTTAGACTTACATTTCCAGTGAGTTTACAGAAAGAATTATTAAAAGAACCAACAAAAACTCTTTTCTCTGCTGAGATGACAGTTTTACAAGCACAGTGCTTGTCTCAAACAGATACCCAGAGTACATTTGGCAATTCATGGAAACACAAGGACAGAGAACGACAAGACAAGGACAGAGAATTACAAGATTGCTGTTCTAGCACTTCATGAACTCAGATTTTACACTCTACTAAAAAATTCCCCAAAATAGGCTTTTCTTTTTCACAGAGGAAGCAACCTCCCTATGAGTGTAGCAGCAGGTGTCACTGTTTCACTAACTAAACTGAGGCTAGAAATAGTCACAAACTGACTTGGTTTTGACATTTTACAATGTGAACTGGATCAGAAACCCTAAACACTAACCACTATCATCTTGCTGCAAATTATTAGCAATTAAGGTGCTGGTTATCGATTATGCAAAGACTTCCTTCAAGCAAGATGTAAGAGACATGCTAAGATAAATTATTTCCACCTTGCTAGATAGACTGACCTGAAAACAAGGAGTTAAAACTGTGTTAAAAAAAAATTAAAGAAAATTATTTTATATATAATCTATTTAGAAAACAGCTGTTGACAACCCTGTTCTTAATAGGACAAGTTAACATCACTTGGTTGGTTCTCTGTTACCCAGTAACTTTATTTAAGCTGCATAATCAATGCATAAACACAAACCTTGAAGGAGTCGAAGCCTCGGTCAGCGACGTTCCTGCACATTCATCTGCTGATTGAAACTTTTACTGTCCACACAAGGGGATGGGCTTGAGCTCAGGGCACGGCTCAAAAGGGCAAAACCCACCCAGCAGCACCATCCCAGAGCTCCTTAGCAGAGGCTGCCTGACCCAGCAACGTGTTTATTCCAGGAAATGGTGTCATTCTGCCACTTAAGCTCCTGCAGCAGTGCTGCCCCTCTCACACAGCACCTTCTAATCTCCCCAGAGTCACCAGAGGTGATCCCCGTCACACACAGCCCTGAATTTCTGTCTGCTCACATCACTGCCTCCCACCTGCTGCCAGCCACACACCCTGCAGGGACACAGCCAGCACTGAGTGCTGCTGGGCCACCACAGTCACTTAAAACTTCACTTAAAGAAACCTTCTTTTAATGAGTTGTTTAAGGAATTCTCTGTAATCATAGAATCATAGGGTGGTTTGGGTTTGAAGGGACCTTAAAGATCATCCAATTCCAAACCCCCTGCCATGGGCAGGGACATCTCCCACCAGACCAGGCTGCTCCAAGCCCTGTCCTGAACATTTCCAGGGATAGGCAATTTAAAGCACCATACAGCCATGGCTTTCTCTCAATTCTATGTTAAAAACTTGCTCTACATTTGACAAGCTTTGGTTTAAGACACATTTGTTCAGTTGCCTCTGTGACACTCTGGAACAGTTCAGGCAGCATTTTATAAAAAGCCGTTTCTAGACCTGTTTGAGGACAAACACACATCAGAATTTTATTAGCCTTGCACCTCTTCACATCCTTGATCCAGCACTCAGTTTCTGTCATGTGGAACCCCCCACACTGAAACCTGAGCCAAGCTGTGCTCACTGCATTCTCTGAAGGACTTCAACGTCCTTACCATGATTAATATCTCCTCCACTGCAATATTCCACTTGCTTGCCTTCTAATTTACAAAAATATATGAACTATTAAGAGTTTAAGCTGAAGCACCTGTTATTGGCCTAAGCCCATCTTGGAGCACCTCATAAATCTTACATGACTTGTGTTTGCCAATCAGCAAGAAAGTTTCAAGTTACTACTGAGAGATATGAAAAATATCAGCTTCAAACAAAGCTGGGGCATGGGAGGGGGAAGGGGTGAGCTGCTTTCTGCAACTGGAAGATAAAAGTTCTGGCAAGCCAGGCAGTTCAACCCTCTCAAGTCCTTTTTTACTAGCTGTTATAGATGTTGCTAATTAATCATTAATAAAATTATAAATACAATTTTTTTTTTTGCACCATGTAGTTCTTTACTATTAACATGCTAACTGCAATACTTCTGAATTCAAACTTCCAGAAGTGGTAAAATTTCCCTTTCAGAGTGCTGAGAGTATTTCCCTGAGTTGGCAAGTCCAGTTCAACCCTCTCCAGAGCTAAAATCCTGGCACTTCCTTGCATCCTTCCCAGAGCACACATGAAGCCTGGCCAGCCTTGCCCAAAGTTTAGGGATCTGCTGCAGCACTTAGAGTGGATCAACAACCAGCAATTACAGAGTACAACTCTGCTTCAATTCCAAGAGCAAGTAATCTGAGCTGAACAAACCTTCAGTGCTCCAGCTGATGTATTCAGTTACTCACATATAAATCAGCACTCACAGGAGCAGTCACAAAATCAGGCAGAGCACCTTGAGCTGAGCTCACCAAGCAAATCCATGCCCTTGTGTCTAAAGCTGGAATTAAAATCTTTCTGTTCTATATACATTATCCAAGGTAAGCAAGCATTTATGGATAGAAAATTCCATCCAAATTTTGAATTCTAACATTTCCAATATTCTGAAGTTGAACAATGTGGAAAAGACATTTAAATATATAGTAATGACTTTCTAAATATCTCAGAATCTCCAGTTCCACTGCACTAGGCTGAGCCAGTTCTGTCTCCTCACCCCTCAGAACAGCACCCAGCAAAGGCACCCTCAACATGTGACACTTCCATGGCCACACCAACCTCATCTTACAGTGGCACAGGGAGCTGAGCCACTCCAAATGGCAGCACTACCTCTACACAGTGACTGTCCACATTGATTTCCATCTTCTTTTCATTTGCCACACACCCAGACTTTAATTGCAATCCTTCCCCAGCCACTACTCCAACAGCAATAACCCTTGCTATTAAAAAGGATTATCAGACTTAGAAATTCTAACAGAAGTCCTGGCAGAACTGAAGTTATTTCCAGTGATTTCCCCCATCAGAGCAGAAGCTCTGTGAAATCCTGTGCACAATGACAATGCCCTTATCCTAAGCAATCCATCATTTGTGGGTACAGCCAAGGTGCTCTGCCATGACAGGACTCCCCTGGCAGAACACCAGCCCATCATTCCAAAGGTTTAAGGACAACAGCACCACAGAAGCACAAGCCCATGGTCATTTCTACTGAACAGGATCCATTCCTCAGCTGAAGCTGTTTGCAACAATTTCATATTAAAAATATCCTTTTACTGGGACTCCTAGAGAACGTTCTTTGTGTATTTCAGTGCAATATTTACTGGCTTGCAGAGCAGATTTGTGCAGTCCCAGAGTTTCAGGAGTATTTTTTTCAGGTTTCTCAATACCCACATTAACCCTGCTAGCCCAGCACATGTATTTATAAGCTTTTGGTACATAAAATGCTGTTCTTTTTCTCTCTGAAGACTTCCAAAGGAACACTTCCTGAATCAGCAGGATTTTTTATTCACATGCATTAAATTGGTCTCTTCTGGCTCTGAAGTTCCACTTTGACTTTAAGCCTGACCACCAAATAAAGACCACTATTAATTTCTGCTTTTTGACAAACACTGACATTATGAACTGATTATATATTTTCCACTGCATGTCACATGCTAAACCTAATTTCTCTTGGCTCCAACACAGGATTTAGGGATGGATTCAACCTCAATATCTGTGGCAGACTCCTCAAAGAAAATGAAATGTCATATTAAACCAAGTAAGAAATGTGCAAAGGAAGAAGATATTTCAGAGAATTAAAACCAAACTAATCAACAACACCCTTGACGTCAGGATCACTTAAATTTTAAAAGGGCAACAATACAATAAAGGAAAAATAATTATTTCCCCTCAATGGTTAAAATATGTTGCTATCTCAGATAATGAAACAGTTGTAAATATGAAGCAATAAAATAACAACACTCAAGTGATGAATAAATTCAATGTACCTGGTTTCTTCCTCTGCGTTTGCCATAATTCCTTCGCACAAGGGCTTTATAATTTTCATTTTTCTTGGTCAAATAATAATATAATACACAGTCAGGAACATTCTAAAGTGAAAAAAGCAGGAGAAAGTAGGGTTTACTCCTAATGAAAAGATTTGAGTTTTTCATTTCTTCAAACACTTAAAACTATTCAGCCCCCAGACTAAAGTAGAAAAGTTTCTATATATTATATATATCTATTATAATAATAATTTATTATTATATTGGAAAGTTAGGGATCTCATCCTAAGTTATGTTTATATCAAAAAATGTCTTACCTTTCGTTCCAAGTAGGAAGCAATTAGACCAAAGTTCTTGGGATGTTGGACAAACCTTTAACAAATCAGAAATTATTTCAGTTTAACAACACAATCCATGATCCAACAAGCAAAACAATCTAGCAAACACTCTGTTCCATCAGCAAGCCCTTCATTTACACAAATGAAATTAGCCTAAAAAGCCCAGTTTTCAGATTGTGCAAATTTAGAACTCAGCACTTAAAATGATAAAATGAAATTCCTTATCTACATTTTTCATTTAAATCTTAGCACAGAACTAAAGTACTTTTGAGAAAATTCTGTATTAAAGGACTAAATGCATGTGAGCACACCCAGATGAAAAATAGTCTAAAACTCTTGCAATGCTCATGACAGCCAATTAAGAACATTTTCAAATATTATTGCACAAAGGCTTCAGCATTCCTGATTTAGCTTTATGGGGTTGGGCATTTTAATGTTACTCTGTCATTTCAATGCAATAAAAGGAACAGATAAGAAAGGCCATTACTTTTCCTTAAAAATCTCCTTCTCATGGTCTGTCCAGACATTCATGAACTGCCTGTCCTTATAAACCTTCATGGGATCCTCCATGAGCCCGTTCATGTTGATGAACTTCACCCTTCTCTGCTCTGCATCGAACATCATGGGAGGGATGACAGAGAGCTGCCGCATTTGCTTCTCATTATTCTGCAGAACAAAAGACAAAGTAAAGAACACCCAAAATGCTGCTACTGATGATTACAGTTCTTGAATTACACATTCACAGGCAGCTTGGAAGTTTTTTTTGTACACCACTCTTGAAGAAGTTGTCACTATCGCAATGAACGCTTATGGGCAGCTAAAGGAAATAGTGTCACAACTGGTGAAACACCAAATTGATGGAGGGTTTGAGAAGAGGAAGAGTCTTCACATGTTTGTTACAGCTGTAAAAAACTAGGTTGCAGCAAGCCTGCAATGAACAGCCACATGAGAAAAATCTAGGGCAGATACAATTAGAAAGCAAAACCCTCAAAAGAAAAGTGTTTGTAAGATCTGCTTCAAGCCACACTTCACACAGATTCTCTTAAAGAGAGAAGAGCTTTCTCTTCTCAATGAAACAAACTCTCTACAAGACACCTTGCACTGCCAGTGAAAGGAGATTTCCTGGCTGTGCTTCTACAGCAAAGCACAGGCACCAGGCTCACCTCCTGCTCAGAGAGCCCATCGATGATTTCTGAAATCTCGTGCTCACTTCTGGCAATGGTTGCTGAAAGGCCAGCCCCTCTTTGGCCAACTCTGAAATGAGGAAAAAACAGAAGGAAAAAGGATTAAGCGGAAATCAGCTCTATCTGCAGCTTTTGTACACCACAACAACCTTCAAAATGCTTTATAATGCTGTTAGCAGTCTCCCAAATCACCTAGGGCTGGTCTTTCTTAAGGAGAGTCAGAGCACAAACTCTGTCATGTCCTGCTTGGCTTTACAGTGGAGTTTGCAAAGCTCAGCAGAAAGGGCACAAAAAAAGTGTTACCACCAATTCCACTGCAAAGTAGGTGCTGCAGATAAATGAATTTGCTTCTGCTGAGCATGAGAAATGTTCATCAGTGGCACAGAAATATCCCCTTAATTAGCACAACTGATGCACCTTGAAAGAGCCTTTTTTGGTTTTTTTTAAGAAAACCACACTAAATTTTATCAATTTGGTCAAGGTACTAATACAGTACTGAGATTTGTTACAACAAAACAAAATTTTCCACTTGTGAATTGATGGAGAGAGCTGCAATTTGGAAGAACTTTTCACCTCGTGATCTTTACCCTTAGGAACTAAAAATATATACTATAGCATGTGTGTCAAAAAGCATTTCAGAGGTAAAAATCACTACTAAATGGAGAGACAAAATACCTCCAAGATTTTACTGAATTGATCCATTTGCACAAAATCTGAGGATAAAAACCTTCATTTTTACATGGTTTAGAGCACAGCTATAGACAGAGAGGCCATTATTTTACAGACTGTAAATATAATGTAAAGAGATGACCCCTCCCCAAATAGTTTACAATGACCAAGACATAAAATATTCTTGAAGTGAAACTTCTTATGTATGAGTGCTGTTCCCATTCTAACAGTTTACTTTCTTCTTTTCTTGATTCCAAAAAATCTTGCAGCCTTCACAGTGTATTGCCAACTCTCTGCTTTCCCCATGTTTTATGACAAAAGGGTGATGTAGACAGATGGTTACAAGAGATGAGATTAAATCTTTATGGGGCTTGGACTCTCCAAGGTGTATTGAAATTATTTCGAACATCAGATAAACAGATTTCAACACAACTGAATCAAACTTGACCTAATTCTAATTTAAATCCTATCTCTCTACCTACAGCACTGCAAGGTGAACTCTCAAGTGAAGTGCATTTCATTCCTTTTAAGATTCCTTGTAGTTTCCATCTTACAAATGTCTGATAGATTAAAATTAAATAATAGGTCCTTAATTGTCGCACCTTGAATATTTTAAAATGCAAAACTGTCTGGAATAAAATTACCTGGCAAGTACAATAAAAGATCAGTCAAACTGTTAATTAAGAAGATAAATGGTTTTTAAGTGTGGAGGCTAATGAATACAGGGATTATGAAACAGAGGAGTACCACAGACAGTGATAGAAAAATACCAGTGTAAATTGGGGTGTGTGCCCAAAATGAGCAGGCTCATGGGAAGCTGATGCTCCAGCTGCCTTCAGAACTCCACAAAACTCTTTTTGAGCAGCTTAACTCTCCTCACCTCACTGACACCACAACCTAAGCAGCCTCTGCTAATTGGCCATTTTCCTGTGCTCCTTTTGGAAAATATGGGGTTTGACAGCAGATCTGAAAAGGGACATGGGAAAGGAGCCCTGTGGCCACCACCACAGCCTGAGAGACACCAAGGGATGAGGCTGGCACTGCAGGGGAGGGACAGCAAAGGGGACATTTGTGACAGTGGACAGATAAAGTCATGGAGATCCTTAGGATGGGAAGGGAAACTTGAGCTCAATGCCATGGAAACACAGTGAACAAAGGGAAGAACATTTCACTTTATACTCCGTGACACAAAGCAATAAGGTCATGAACATAAAACTTAACCATTAAAATTAACTAATTTTATTATAAATAATTGTAAAACTTAAGGCTGAAGAGATATTTTGCAGGAATATTTCAAATCTCCAGGAATACCTTTGGAATCTTTCTTGCTGTTCTCTCTGCTTCCTGATTTCTGGGAATTGTTTCTCATAGTACTCCCGTGTTTTGCTCTCCTTGGCTTTCCTGCGTGGATTATTTTCTATCCTGTCCACTTTCTTCTCCCATGCCTCCATCAGCTGATCATAACGTTGACAGATTTTCTGTTCCTGTTAAATTCCAAAAGCAAACCTTGAACTAAGCAAAATACACCAAGTGATCAGTACCTGTCTCATGGGCAGGCTCCTGGAATGCACAGATTTTTCCTGCTCCAGTCCCTGCCATGTTGAAGGTGACTTACACCAAATTTCCAGCACAAAGAAGGTGAGGAAGTGGATACAAAAATGGAGATTTTTAATATTATACACTATTTCTTAGCTTTACATATCCTAGTGGTATTTAGTAATTGTCATTACTGCCTTCCAGAAATATCCCACACTTGTTTTAGCTCAAGGTCTTATTTTTCTAATTAATATATTTGCAAATGTAAAACAAGGTTCCAGACAGAAAACCAGCCACATGCTCCTTTTAGAAAACCATGGTGCTCTTACCCGTTGTTTTCTTGCATGGTTCCTTCTTTTAAAGAACAGGATCAGCTTTTTCCTCATCACCTGGTTTCTGGAGAACAAAATTAGGGGAAAAAAGTGAACTACATAAGAATCAAGCATTTCAAAACTACTCAACAAAACCCATCTCAATTCCAGATGTCACATCTTTATTATGAATAACAGTTTCAGGGTAAAAAATAGGAAAAATTTTCAATGAAGTTGAAATACCAAAATCACCTAATACTGTATTATTTCAGAGAGGAGATTCTTGAAGATGGCTGGAATAAGCAATTGAGACACAAAAGGTTCCAAATTCAAGGCAGGTGCTCTCCTTAACCACAGGAGAGATAATATGTTAAAATGAAAAAAAATTGGTTTAAGCTATTTTGCTTTTATGGGGGAAAAAGCCTTTGCAATTCAGCCCTAAAGTTAAATTTTCCAATATATTATTCAAGAAACAAGTACTTTGGAAGTGCTATACAAATCTATTTGATAAAGTGGAGCAAGAATTACTTTTATTAAGAGAAGTTTTTAAAGGACAGCCAACTTAATGTTTATTATTTATTTTTGTCTTTAAATGAAGATGGAAAGCCAGAGCTTCCCTCTGCCTTCTGCACATACAATGCACACCTTGCAGAACTGTTTTACAACAAAGAAATCAGAAAGTTACATGGACTGGAAGCTTTTAATTATGGTTTAAACTCACACATCCTATAGCAATGAAAAATGTCAGGGCATGTTCAAGTCCAGATCCCCTGAGTGGGACAATGAGAAGGAATTAAAGCACTCACGTTTTGATGTTTTCATGGTAGACCTTGGTGTCTGAGGGTTGGTTGTAAAGTGGCTGCAAATTGGGATGAGAAAGGAGCACTTAGCACTTGGCAACGCATGGAACTGTAAATGTGTATGCACCACATTTAACAATATTTTAGTATTCTGAGAACAGTGCACTCAATCTGAGATGCAGCAGAGCTGAAGGGACTACAAGATATTCAGCAGAAAGCACAAATTTCATTACTTAAAATTGGATTATAAATACTTCTCTATATAATAGTACTCCATTTCTTCATACTTCAAACTGTTCTCTCAAACAGATTAAAATCTACTTTAAACATCACACTTACATGGCAAATGAACTCACTCAAGCCCCAATCCACCAATGCATTCAGACACACATTTCTTCTATACATACAGAACCACAGCTGCTCAGCACAACAGAATTAGAGCAACTGGCAAAACAGAAAATAGTACAAAAGGAAAAAACCGAATTCCACAACTTACCAATTCAACTTTTGGACCAAGACCTTCAAAAATCTTGTGAGCTTCTTCTGCTTTTTTCTGCAAATAAGATTTTTTTGGTATAGTCTGAGTAAATCCTCTGAAGTTCATGTCAAATGTGGATCTGAACTCTATGTTCTCTGCTAAACCCCTGCCTGAACACACAAGATCCTTCTTAACCTACTTCTGTAATGTTGCCTCAGCAAATAAAGAAACCTGTACCTGAATTGTTTAGTAGTGACTCTGATCTCCCAGGCTGGAAGCTGATAGAGCATAAAAGCAGAAACTGACCTCTGCAGTTCAAAAAAATCATGCATTTCATAATACAGAAAATAATTATAAAAAGGAAGAAAGGTGTCCAGTAAAATAAAGTATAATTAGTTTTGAAAAATGGAATTAAGAGACTAAAATGTTCCAATTGCCAAATCAGGGAGTGTGAATCCATGAGTACATAAACACACAAAGTGTGTCAAAGGTCCCTTATTCAAACCAAGTGAAAACCACAAAATAATTCTGACCCCTCCTTTCATGCTTGAATGCTTGGGACACAGTTGTACTGTACAAAATCTAGCATTGTTTTGCAGGGGGTTTTTAATTCCTAAAAAAACCCCCCAATCTATTGTAATAGAAGTTAGCTGTTCCTCTAAACTACAGAACAAAATTGGGAAATTAAACAAACATATAGCACTCTCACAGAAGATCACAATACTTTCAAAACCCCCAGATATCTGACTCCCTAATCTCAAACTACCATGAGAAAAAAAGGCAGGAAGCATTTTTGCTGTTACTGTTGGCAATATTACTGAGCTCCTGAACTTTTCTCACCACTTAAACAACACAAGCTCCTAATTCACCCACATATTACTACTTAGGATTTGGATAAATGAACAGATATGAAATGCCAGAAGTCAGAGTTTATAAAGAAGGCACAAAATCCTACAACATATGCAGTTTTTTCTCTTCAGCTCTTTTAAAAGTAGAGTCTTCAGCCAAGTTTGTCAGCTCATGTGAGGAATTCAAGATGAATTTCTGAGGCATTTTTCATATCACACACTTAAGAGAATATATATGTGTGGATATATAAGAGGATAGATAATTCATGCATCTCAGCACAAGGATGAGACCCAAGGAAGATCAAAGGAAGATTCCCGTGCTCGAGAATAAAAATGTCATTAAAATGTCTTTCATTTAAAGAAGCTAACAAATAGCAAAAGAGGGGTGGGTAAATCAGTAAAACAGATAGATTTGCTCCATGGAAGTACATGAACACCTAATGAATGTGAGCTCAGGGGCAGAGGGAGGGCCTGGCTGAGGGGCAGGGACTCACCCGGTTCTCATCGTAAATGATCTGGACGATGCTGCGGTGCTTCTGCTCCACGGGCGGAGGGGACAGCGGCCGCTCCGGCTCTGGGGGCTTCGCAGCTTCCTCTTCAAGCTGTTGCTAAGAGACCAAAGAAAGAAAATCAGCCATCCATGTTCCCCCCACCAGTAATTAGTCACCAGAGATAAAATACGCAGCTGATCAGTCAGCACTGCATCTTGTTTGGTTTTGCACTGACAAGGAATGAATGAAATGGTTTAAATGCCCTCAGGGACAATAATAAGACTATTTTTTGTACTATTGGTAACTCAAAATTACCTGTTTACAAGACTCACCTGCCTTGAATCAGACTTGTTTCAGCTTGACAGTTAAAGCCACTGTCACTTTGTAATTTATCATTATTTAACTGTAAACAAAAGTATCAACTTTGGAGAACAGTTACATCAGAGCCGCCTTCTCACAGTGGAAATAAACCACAGAGCTGCCTTCCTGCACTGTAGATGTTCAAGTGTCACCATAACTGCTGTCTTATGCCTTCAAAAGGTACAAAAGTCCTTCTAACACACCACAGAGAACATCATTCTAAAGGTACTTCACAGCAAAAATAAACCACTCCACATGCATTAAAGTTCCAGGACTGTTACAATACCAAGCAAGCAAAGAATAAAACCAAAAGCAAAAAACCCACCCTGTACTCCTTTCTTAGCTAACTACTACCTTTCCTACTAAATCTACTGCTGTGATTTACTTTTACATCAAATAAATCTGGTTCAGTGACATCTTAATTTTTAAAATATCCTTCACCTGTGCCTGCCAAATACACAGCAAAGAACTTCTGACACCAGGGATCCATCCTGCTTTACAGTCCTGGCTAGAATGTGCTACATTGCTGGGCAAGAATTCCCTAAAATTTTAGCAGAATGCCCCAAGACTTGGGCTCAGTTATTTCAACATCAACTTTGTAGTTTTTTTAAGTCAAATCACAGACAAATGTGCACAAATGACCCTTCAGAGATGAGTGGCACAGCACTTGCTGATTTTGTGGAAAAGTGCACAGAGAGATAAGAATTATTACCACACAAACAGGTACTCAGTGACATCCTTTTTTATTTTCTGCTGGAGGTCACTTTACAGCTCATTAAAATTCAGACATAATTAAACACTTCCAGACCATAAATTGTCTGTTTGTTATCCTGGACCTACAAGTTAACAAATCCTACAAAGTAACTCTCATTTCCTCCAGAGTTCCAACAAGAAGAGTAAAGCTGGCACTTTTTCTATCTGGATCTTTGAAAGTCAGAAAAGGAAAAGGAAACAAGGACTTTGTTTTTGTCAATGACTAACAGATGCCTCGATTGAAGGGTGGGTTTACTTGGCCACAACAGCTCCTGGGAAAGCAACAACTTCTGCCAGCAAACACTTCCTTTGCTTCCAGTGGCTGAAGTGCAGATCTCTGATGCAAAGCATGGCCAGGGCCATGCAAAAACAAAGTGATATTTCCTTTTCTATTTCTCTGCTCTCTGTGTTTGTTTGCACCACTCCTACTGCACTTTCCCCCAAGGCTGGCCTTAGCTCCAGATGTGAGGATCTCTTGCCCTTAGGGAAGCAGATGATCCAGGGGCTTTTGTACAAGCTCTGGTTTTGGAGATGCATGCAAGGGATTCTCCCCTTGCACAGACTGCAAAAGAAGAAAGATGATCCTCATCTCAGCCAGCAGGCAGCTCTGAAGCTGAAATTACAGTCACAGTGCCCTTGTTTCACAGCAGTTTCAAATATAAACCCATCTACTGCTGCTCTTCCTACGTGGCTTTCTCCTGCTTTCAAAAATGTTTAGAACTGTGTGACATCCAACTTATTTAAAACAAAATCACACATATAACCCTTCCTTTTCAACTTCTTCATCTGATTCATGTAACCAAAAAATTCCCCATCACCAAATGAGGTTTTTCCACACCTCTCACTGGCAGAAAACAAGAGCAGTGCCTGCTGTGCTTACTTGCTTTTTCTTCAGTTTCAGGATCTGCTGCTCCACTTTGGCGATTTCGCGATCTACGCGGTCCATGCTCTGGATCAATTCTTCCTTTGACAGCTTGGAAGGCGAAGCATTTTGGTCCTCCCCACAAGGCTGACCAGAAATTGGAGAAGATGGTCCCTCATGCTTTCCTCCAAAAGCTGGGTCCTTCCATGGGGACAGGAGATGGGGGGGAGATAAAGGAAATCAGTCAGAACTTGGAAATGAGTGCCCAGTAACCAAACACTCAGGAATTAACAACAATTTCCAATTATCTATATCTCTGTTGAGAGATCAATTAAAGTTTTCATAATGCTCTAAATCTTTTATGATACTGTAATTTCAAAGTTAGGGTATTTTTTTAAAACACCATACTGCAATATTTACCTTGAAAGCAAAATAAGACCCAAACACCTTCCTTTTAAAATATATCTCCATAAATTTTAGTAGTAACTTTGATTTTTAAAGGAGGGTTACTTGAGAGCCACTCCTCAATACTCTGCACCTATACTGAGGAGGATATTCTTGAAGATAATAATGACCAGCCTGATAAAGCCCATCTGGAGTTAGTCATGGTTATAAATGTGAAGTTTTCTTGAATTTAGCTCTAATATTCAATATCTAAAATAGAAAATATCCACCCCAAACTAAATTGTCCTAGATTTAGCCAGTCAAATGAGACAGTCACAAGTATAATTAGTGTTATGTAAATAAGCAGATTCATTTCAAATGCTTAGAAGGGAAAAGGGGGTGGAAGGAAGTACTTTGACTATTCAGTCCCAATGTTAATTACAGGAAAAAATGGACTTGCATGGATTTGCCAGCAGCTTTCAGCTGAAAAGCAGAAATATTTCATGCACTATGCTACAATCATTTTACAACTGAGGTTTGAGTGACTTAAGAGAGTAGTGGCAACTCAGAATTCCAGTCTATTTACTGTGTTTGAGTCAGATTGTGTAAGAGTAACACTGACTCATGATCACAGCTTCTGATAATGTGTAAATTTTTGGGATTAAAGAAAAAACCTAAACAAACAAAAAAATTACCTAACAGAAGAAGTCTGATTAGCAACACAGAAAGTTAGACCTTCAGCACTGTGACAGCAAATGGCTTTACCTTCTTAATATCTGCAGACCTCAACCCTTCCTGCAGAGGATGCACTAAAGGCAAGACAGTGGCTGCACTGACACGCTGGAAATGGGAATCAGACACTTGCTCAAGACGTGGTCGCTTGGACTCCAGAGAATCATGATCAGTCTGAGATGGACCTGGATGGAACTGCTGTTCATATCCAGTTCTCCTTTCCTGAGGCCTAAACAGGAGAGATTAACTGTTAAAATATACATTTTTGATATGAGAAGAATCTTCAATGCTTTTTAATTTTAAAGGAGATGTCATTTGGTGAAGCTCCCTCTAAACAGTAAAGCAGATAAATGTTTTTAAATATGACTTCAAAAATACAACAGTTAAAATTCATTGGAAAATAGGAAGTGAACTTGAATCTCAAATTGAAGGCACTCCTATAATTAAACAACCTTAAAGAAACTCAGCTCTGCTACAAGGATATTGTTCAAATCAAAGATCTGATTCAAAGTATAAACCCACCAAAAATCCATGAGAAAAACACAGTACTATATTTCACTGAAGATCACCACAACAGCTCCATTATTGAATTTTTGCAGCCAAATAATTTTTAAATATACAGAACACTTGAGATGAGCCATGAGTCTGTTTGGAACTTGATCTCTACTAAAATGCTGCTCTGTGACAGAAGCAGTCATTGATTCAATCCATGAGTCATTTGAAGACTCCTCCTTCTCAGAAAAATGCCCAACAGTTATCACTTGGTGCTCCCAGAGCAGTGCACAGGATGCCCATAAAAGACTCTCATATGCTTCAACGTCTTCCTATGAAGTGCCACTGAAGAGATGACAGCAGCAGTTTCCTGCAGTTTGCCAGAACTACCAAATAAGCTTTTACAAATTTACAGTCTGGGGGGGGTGTGATTTACTACTGCTATAAACCCAATTTTGAGAACTCTAAAAGCTGCTGTGATTCTCAGCACTAAAACAGAGCCTTACTGACATTTTGCTGACACGAGATGAAGGCAATATGGGAGCCCCAGATTTCACTATCATCAAGTTATTTCTGGGAATATCCTAATGAGATTTTAAGCCAGACCAGTATTTACATAACATTCATCATGGGTATTTGTTCAGAAGCAGATCGGTCAGTTACAGCCAAAATAAACCTCCAGCAGTAATCCTGCATATAAAGTTGCTCCTAGCAGATATACTCACTAAGAGTCCAAGGCAAAAGAAGGTTTGTACAAGCAGTAAGTGCAAGAAAAGAAGAGGCTGTTACAGGCCCTAACACTTACTTATGACTGTACAACAGCAGCCTAACACACTAAAGAATTGAGGGCATAAAACATATTTTAATCTCTTCCCTAAAGAGAAGCATGTTCCTGCTAATTTACAACAATCCAGTTAATATTATTCTGATCTGCAGTGGGATTTTAATCTCTGAATTTGATGGTCAGAGAATATTCAGTGCTCCTCAAATGAATGCTTGACATTGAAAACCTTCAGACAATGAAGTATGAAGTAGCACAGCAGTACAGCAATGATGATGCACATTGATCATCCCTCAGCATCCCCCATGCACTGACCCGTTTCACTGGGAAGGAAGATATTGGCAAAGTGAAAGTAAACTCCAGCATCTGATTCCCTGCTGCTGCCCACTCTGTGCCCTCAGGTAACCCCAGAGCAGCTGCAGGGATGAGACTGGAGCTCCCACCCCTCCAGATCAGCCTCCTCACCTGTCAGAGCCCGGGTGGAACTCAGAGAGCAGCGAGGGCCGGCGCCGGAGCTGCTGCTGCTGCTGCTGCTGCTGCAGGAGCTGCGTGGCCTGGCTGACCTCCAGGTGAGAGGAGCGATAGTCGGGAACGGCAAATTCCTGAGGGGAACACCTCTGGTGTTAGCAGGAACAAAGGCATCCACTGACCATGGTCATTTCCAAAGATATTGAATACAGAGTGACTCCAGATTGAGAAAGTCTTATTCCGGCTCAAAAAATGTTTGCGAATGGCAGTTCTGAGGTTTAAATAAACTTTAAAGAGACTAAATATTTATACTGGGAATTCCACCTCATTTATTAGCAACTTCTAACAAAACACGGATGAGTCAGCAGCAAGCAGATGAATAGCCTTTCAAAAACATCCTTTAAAATCAGTCTTGCACATCCAACTGCAAAGTGGTAAAATGAGAGCAACCTCAAGGCAACTTCTTTTGTTACCACCTCAAGACAATTTTATATCAGACATTATTAATCAGGACTAAGAATCACACAAGATGCATCTTCCAATTGCTACAATTTACAAGCAAAGTGAAGAACAAGATTATTTATTTGTATTTTTGTGTGATCAACTACTTGCTTTTAAGAATTATATGCAGCTGGCACTGACTGAAGAGAAGCTCTACAAGACATGTAATAGATCATTACCCATGAGATGCAGTTTTCATAAATTATCTAAAAATAAACACAGAGCAAACCAAAAAGCTTCAGTTTTTGAATTTCTTTTTGATAACATGGAAGGGGAAGAAAGTATCATCCAAAGTATCTGCAGCAGGAGGAGAATGTCATGAAAATGAGGGAAACCTGAACTGTTGTAAAGCCAACAGCTGGTCCTGCACAGCACAGAGCACAGGATGGCAGAATAAAAGCTTGGCAGAAATGAGCAAGTAGGATATCCTTAGAAATCCTTTACTCCCATTCTGGCCAGCAGAACTCAGCTGGTAGCACTGGTACAGCTGCTTCAGAAAAAAAAATCAGCGTAACACAAATTTTTACACATTCTCCACCTTGCACAGAATTTTGACAAGTACCGCACAACTTACAGAGATTCTCTATATTGTCCAATACTGCAACAGAAGTTTAGGAACACAACTCTTGATGAATTTATTCAAGGGTTAACCATGAGAAAGCAATGATAAAACCAGGATGTTTCTATTAATAAAGGGCAAGGAGAGCAGAGTAAAACAGCAGAAGCCACCCCACCAGTGTTTAACAGAGCAGCTCTCCCAACAGGGCCCATGGATGTGTTTTCAGATGTGAAGGAGTTGTGTTATCTCGGTTTAAAAAGCAGAATGAATCCCTTTTAGGCAGGGCAAGCCCTTGGAGAGCAGGCTGGCTGCAGCCCAGCTCGGTGTCCTTACCTGCTGGTGGCGGCTGCTGGGGAAGGTGTACTGCACAGAGTGGGGCGGGTACCGGCTCTGCTCCGTGCTGAAAGCTCCTTGGTTCGGAGGGTAGCCTGAACTTGACATTATCAGGGAAGGAGTCTCCACAAAGCTGCGAGATCAAGACCAGCAAGCAATCATGTTTCTAGGAAACCGCCTAAAGGGAAAAAGATCGCTGATAAGCACTGAAGTACCAGATGTACTCACAATACATTACAGCCATAGTCACCTAAGCAAAACAACCATTACCAGTAAAAGCTTTTTCCTGATGTATTTATTTAATAGGTTACTCCAGTCTGAAACATGTTAACGGGTCTTAAATGGGCTCAAAATGAGACGTGTCAGCATTGTCTACACAAAGATTTGAGGATTATATTGTCGGAATACATCCTTTTAGCAGTTGACTTCGAATTTGATAAGAAAAGTAGGTCACTTTAAATAAATTTTAAAGAGCTTATAAGTCTATAGCTGGATTCTGCATTTACAGTAAATTTCCTTAGTACAACATGAAGTTCACTTTTGTTTCTTCTGCAAAGTTTTTGGGTTCCATGAAGTGTTGGTGACTTTCAGATCCAGGTGGTCTTAGGGCTGCACTCAGTGTCACCTTCAGTCCACTAAATCCCAGTGCTTTAGTCAGGCCCTGAATGCCATCACCAACCATCCAACAGCAGCTTAACTCAAGCAGTCAGGAAAAAAGGCACTCACAAAGCAGAGAACCAGCTCTGCTTCAAATGCCAGCATAGTTTGGCTCCTACAGGATGCCAAAAACTGAATATTACTACAAAGCCTGAAAACAATCCTGCTTAGTTGACAATCAATGGCTACTCTGCCTCTGCTGCATTCTCCAGCTGCAGATGGAGAGCAAACACTGATTGGGGAAAGATTTTAAATACTGCAGCAATCCAGACAAGTTCCCTAGCAAAGTCTGACCATGCCTGAGTCTGGCTATAGCTCCAGCTGCTGAAAATCCAAATAAACTGATTCAGTCCTGCTTCCCCATCAGTGTTTTGAGTGGGTAAATTATGGCTCTAAGCAAAAAAGTGGGACATAAATATATTTTAAACAGAAAATATTTTTCTCTGATAGTTCAAAAGATGCAATTCCAGGAGCCTGTGTATTAAATCCAGAATTCTATCAGATGTGGAGCACATTCTCAACCTGTTGCCCAGAGCCAGCAGATACATCAGACCTTCAAATAAACTGTTGATCTCTGCCTCAATGGCTGCATTTCACAGCACATTAATCCACAGCATTTCACAGACATCACCTATAAACTGCATTCTCCATTATCAGCCAATAGGCAAAACCAGCTCAGCAAAGAGCAAGCTATACAAACAGATCTTAAAGTATATCTGTAATATTTTATCATTTCTGTTCTGGTCAGGGGATTTTTCCTCCTTAACTCTCCATCAATCAAAGCTTTACATGTTGGACTACCAAAATAATGAGACAAATTTACATTTACCTCTTAAACCTGATTTTCAGCTATGAAAAATCAAAGAAAAAGACAACAGTTACTCTTTCAAAGCAATACTACATCACTAGTAGTGTGCTTTATAGTACACTATGGTGGCTATACACCTATTTATAGTAGCTATACATCTATTATAGTACCTATAATTCATAGCCAAGTGACAAGCTGTAACAGAATGCTGCACCATTAACATTTATTATACCTCATCATTCACACTGCATTCATTGGAGCACAGCTTTACCTGCTATGTGATGCTCTAATGGCTCTGAGTCATTTGATTTCCATTTAATCAAGGCACAGAGTCACAAAGGCAGCAGGTTCAGCTGCACATGTGAGAGCAGAGAGCTGTCCCCGAGCACCCCACAGCACCCCTAAACCAGAGCCAAAATAAAACCTCTGGTTTGCCTTTCTTGCATGGACTTTCACAGGAATGAAAGCTCTGGCACAGAGCTGCCAGCTCCATCCAATGTTTGCTGATGGGATAACTCCTCCAGTCACAGGCTGGGGCATTATTCATTCATCAATAATGAACTGGCTCCATGGTGTAAAGATGCTCAAACACTTTAAGGTTATGGAAATACAAATCTCAGTTTGATGAGTTGCTGAAGCCCCAACCTGTGCTCCCTCAGCAGTTTCATGTGCAGAGAGCTGAACAATCTGGGGATGCAGAGGGGATCAGGAAAAAGCTCACACACAAATATAGGTCAACCACTGCAGGATTCAAGGTCCTTCCCAGTTTCTCTCTATCCAGTCACATCTGCTCCTTATTCCCACAATATTCAGTCAACCCCCAAGTTGATCATTAACCCAGGTGCTGAAAGTTCAAGCCATGCTCACTTTCTATGATGCTGTAAAAGCCATTTCTCCATCCACAGCAACTTCAGTGGACACAGAGTTAGGTTGGGGTCATCTTGAAATCTTTCACAAGCAACTGCAGTGAGAGGGCCTGAGCATCTCTCCAGATTCTGCACTGGACATGGAAAGATGAGAGAGAGGGCATGGAGTACAAGAATGAGCATCCTGCATCCATCCAAAAATATCAACCTAAACCCCCTGATAACTACAAGTTTTACATAATAAATAGGACAACATTGATTCTGATGACTTTCTTGTTGAAAACTGCAAGTGTCATCATGTTCATGGTGGAATTTTTTAAAAGGGGAATAAATGAAAGCTGCCAGCAGAGGAAGGCATCAAGGAGCATTAGAGATTACAATCATGGTAAATATGAGAGGTGAGAACCACAGAGAGGAGAAAAAGAAAACATGCAGTTATCAGAGGTGGGGGACCATTCCTCCTCCTCCCTGAGGGAACTGGCAAAGCAGCAGCAGAGATAAGGGGGTAACAGCAGAGGAAAACATGTGGTCACATATTGGCAATTACAAGGTGGGGAGGGAGCTGAAGGATGGGGATCCTGCATGGGATCTCATTTCTTTCAAGATAAAATCAACCCTGGAGTACAACCACGTAAAATGACACTGAAGTACAACATTCCCTCCCTCTAAGCCTCCTTTTCCTGCCAGACACATCCACATGCCTGCACACTCTCCTGATCTGACCCCTCATCTCCCAGGCTCCTACAGCATGAGCTTGTTTATCCTCTCTGCTGGGAGGGGAGGGAATTTTCCCCAATTTTGCCAGTAGAATTACCACTGATATTCTGCTCATTTCTCCCTGGCTGCAGCTGGAGATGGAGGTGCTTGACTTCAACTCCTATTTCTCTGCAGGCAACCTCTGACCTGTCAGCCAAAAGCATCTGCCTCTCTCCCTTCAGCATCTGCTCACACATTTGCAGCAGACACAGATTATTCTTCATCAATCCAGTTCCTGGGCAGGGAGGGCAGTGCCAGCTTCCTGCTGTAACCTCTCCAATTTCCATACATCCAGATTATGTTTAAATACAGCCATCCTTTTGCATAAAACTGTAACTGTGTGTGCAGACTGTAAACAACCCCATCGGGGCTTTCCTCCCTGCTGTATCCTTTCATGAGTCATGACAAACCTCCTCTTGCTCTACCCAAAGCCAACCAGAATCCTCCTGGAAAGTTCCTCACTATTTATTAACTCTCTCTGCCTCTCTGATCCTTGCACTGCTCTTTCCTCTCCCCTGCCACAACAGAGGCTGCTCATCTTCATTTTCAGCACCCCTGATAAATTACAACACCAGAAACCAGCTTCCAACCCTGCTCAATGACAGCAAGATTCTATTTTTCAGACAAGTATTTTTGTACCTTTTCATATTATTCTGCAAATTTCAGAGGTTAAATATATAAAGGTTTAAAAGAGCTGTTACAGACTCTGGAATTCTGCCTCATGTCTCACAAAGATAAAGTTGGGTCATGAATACTTTCACACAGCTGCCAACCAGGCTGGCAAATTCTGTCTCGTCTGTCCGTCTGTCTGTCTCGTCAAATATTGACAATTAGAAGGGGCAGAAAGAAATATTTCTTATTTTGCAGTTCAGAAGCCAGAAATTGTGCTATAATGTCCCATTTCACTGACACTCCCAGACTCTACAGCAAAACAGGAAACCCAGTAGCATCAGATGGATAATATTCAAAAAAATAAAAATTACAGCACACATAGGAGCAAAGAATCAAAAAAGAAGCAGCTAAGGGAAGATACCCAGGGGAGAAAAAGCAATGACAAGAGCAATGGACTCAGGAACAGTGAAGAGATGCTTGGCCTTGTGTTAATTTGAGCTTCTTGGGCAAGGAAATGATTTAACAATGTTTATTTCTAAAGGTATGATGATATTTCTGTCTTTGGCCAGCTCAAACTACTGAACAGATCCTATTCAGAATTCCCTTAAAAGCTGCTGTTCACACTTCCATTCACCATATGCAGGGAATTTAGAGTAAGTTGGAAATAATTTGGAACTGAATATTTTAATGGCAACAATCACGGCGTAATTTCAGCCTGATCTCCAGAACTCAAAATGCTTCAGAAGCAGAAGTACAAACTATCTTCAGCAGACATGTGGGAAAATGAGTCACAGAAAGGTTAAAAAATCTATCAAAGACTCCCCAGGAAATAGTCAAAGCCTGAATCAGAAGTAAGACTGGATTCTTGCAGCACTTTGAAGGCGCTGCCTGAGCGAAGCAGTTCTCACTTGGAAAAACACAGCAGGTTAAAAACTGGGACTATTTTTAGCAGGGCAGTTCCCCAAAGCCTTCACTGTGTGGCCACACAGACCTGAGAGCAGCTGTCCCAGGGCAGGCACCTGCTCCCCTTGCTGGAATATCCTGTCTCCAACTCTTACCTTCAGGGACAAAGGACCAGTCTCATGGGGAAACTCAGCTTTCCTTCAGCTATCCAAAACAAGCTGACATTTCTGCATTTAGAGTCATTTTTGTGCCATCTTGAAGTGCTTAACCAACATTTGCTAATTAAATTTCACATCCTTTCGGGAATTTTCCTCATCTTGGTTTTGAGCAAACTAAGTGTGATATAAAGAGTGCAAAGAATGAGATTCCAGTCTAACCCGAGTTGGGGGATTTTGGTTTTAAATCAGCAGCTTTAGTAAATTGAGCTCTGATGTAACTAACCCTTGGCACAGCAAGGGAGGCTCTGCCTTGCACAGGGGATGCACAGTGAATCACAAAATGAATTCAGGGATATTTATTCAAAGTTTACTCTGGCTGGAGAATGAAGGGTGAAGGGAGTGTTTTAGCAGTTAGGCCTTATCCAAGGCATGACAACAATATTGTGAATAATTATTTCTGTGATTTCACTTCATCAAAAGGTAATGAAACTACCTCATGGAAAAAGCCAAAACCAGGCTGTATTTATGGACCAGCCTATTGAGTCACACTGAGCAGACTTCAGGAATTACAGACCCTTCAAGATTCAATGCTTCAA
Source organism: Melozone crissalis (assembly GCF_028551555.1). Classification (NCBI taxonomy): domain Eukaryota; kingdom Metazoa; phylum Chordata; class Aves; order Passeriformes; family Passerellidae; genus Melozone; species Melozone crissalis. The sequence goes on from NW_026535835.1 coordinate 8,740,386, forward strand.
ATGGCATAAAAAATCTAAATTACAAGTTAAGAGTCACATAAGCAAAACCCTTCAGTGTATTGCTAGCTTTGCAAAACAAATCTTCTCATTAATATTTTATTTTACAGGTAATCATTAACCTGTTCAGACACCCAAACAAAAATATCAACTCTGCATCCTGGGGATATGCCACACACCAGAAAACACTAATGTGCCCATTCAAGACAGATTGCTAAAAATAGCTCAATGGGTCCAATTCCACATAAAAGTTATTTCTTTGAATTGCTGGTCACAGTACAAGGCTGAGTATCATCCCCCAAACATTTCCAGTAGGGCTGCAAGCTCACACTGCCTTAACAATCTAGAAAATCTTCCCTAAAAAAAATCACCAAACACTGCCAGAGCACTCACGAGTCCTTCAGTCACCCCTCAGGGTCCACTCATCAGCAAAGCCAAATGACATTTATTCAGATGGTGAAATTTAGTGACAAAGTAAAGAAGTTAAGGTTCAAACTGATCTGTGTCAACCCTGAAGCCTGACTACAAAATTCTGCAAAGTGGGGTGGGATGGGAAGTGAGCTCCAAGATCAACACATAGGACAATCCTGAAAGGTGGAAGGTTTTCATTCAAGAACTCACCAGAAGGTTGATGCCTGAGCAGATTTAAGATAATTCTGTGCTTTAAAACTGAAGGGCCTGTACTCCAGCTACAATGGCCAAGCTTACAGATGAGATGAACTGCAAAGTATAAAAATCTGCTGGGCATACCCTTTAAAAGATGAAAAATTCGTTTTGTGCTACAAGCAAAAAAAAATGTTCAAAGGTCAAAACTAAAATTAAAGACAACTTGAGTAATGGTCATTTAAATATGCCCCAGAGTCCTGTGCTTCCCATTTCTGCAGAACACAGGCGTAACCCCAAAGCTCAGGGCCTCTTCCACACTTTTTCTAATCTTTCTTTCACTTCTTTTTCACTCAATTTTATGCTGCAGAATTCTCAAAAGCTTGTAGTCAAAGCACAAGGACATATGCTATTGGAATGAACAGAAACAATGAATGTATTTTCTCCAAGTTGAGAACAACTCACTGCTGAATTTTCCAAGACAATTCCACATGTGCAAGTGCCTTTTCTTCTTCTGTGACAGACAGAACCATAAATTCCCCAATACACCATAAATTCCCAAGAACTTTAATCTCATTCAGTTGCACTCACAAAGTTATTGATGGAAAAATCATTATTTCTATCCCTGCTAGAAATACAGTACAAAAGTTACATCTGTAGGGCTGTTTTACTACCAGCACTGAACAACATTCTCCCCATTAATTATTAACATCATATAAATCAACCAACAGGAGTATTTGAAAAGTAGATGCTAAGAAAAGCCCAAAAATCTGAATTCAACTCTTTTCACACTCTGAAATTTCCATTAAGGTACAATATAATCTGATTTCTGAACATCCAAAGCTCTGCAGTGCCTGACATATTCTCCATGACACATGGTAAACTTTAATTTAGCCAATTACACAAGTTAAGGAGCATTACAGCTGTCAATTCAAGATGTCACACTGACTCTGCACTAGGAGACTTTTCCATCTCCATCAAGGGAGATGGGAGCCAATAATTAAAATAAGTTTTTATACTCCACATTTTAATAGGAAAAGATTCTCCATTCACAGGTAACCAGCTGCTTAAAGTACTTAAGTAATGGTTTTTAGAATACTAAATATTAAATAAGTATTTAAGAGTCATTCAAAGCAATTTTTGTTGCCATTACAAAGGTGAAAATTGGTTGCATCCTTACACATGTGATTTACATCCAAACTCTTGCCAGATTTCAGGATCACATTGTTATACTTCATCTTAAATAACAGGTTTTTTCTTTATCTCCTGCTACAAATACAAATAGAATTTCTGCTTACCAAAATGGGGTTGATCAAATTCAGCTGACAAGATACTCCTCTCCTGGAAATTCTATCTTAATCCTTCCTGTAATTTATGATCTCAAAGAAAAGTTGCTAATACATGATTTCAGGTCCCAGGCCATACACAAGTTCCTGCATTATAGAGGGGAAATAACAAGAAAAACTGAGATCACATCAACACCTTTGGAAGTTTCTGATCAATTACTCACTTGCCTACCAAAAAATAAAATAAAAATAGAGGGATGCTGAGCACATCCACTTCCAGTAAGAGCCCAGATCTCCAGCATCCACTCAGCAGTTACCACACAACACCCTGGGATCCAGAGAGCCCCTGAGGGAGGAAAGTTCCTCCTGGATCCTCATGGAGGAACAGCTCTCACACCCTGCCATGGAGCTTATCCAGATCCCTTCTGCCAAGGAGGGTCACAAGAACACCAAAACCAGCCAAAAGAGGTAGGAGGAAGTCCTCCCTTCAGAAATGGAAATTAAGGATGTAGACATTTCCTTGACTAAAAATACCACAGAGCGATGACTTAAAACTGAGAAGGGTACAAACATTACAGGGTTTTCTTGTTTAAAAGTATGTCATAGAAACAAAGATAGCTTCTTTCCTAAAATCATTTTCCAAGGAACACCAGATTCCTCTGGTTGCCCCAATATGGTAAATGGCACACAGTTTATGCACACCATGAAAAATTTCATGAGCCAAAGAAGCCAAATCTCCAGGCCTGAATGTGCAAAGCAAACCCCACAGAGCCCAAGCACTGCTCAGGGAAGGACTCACCTTCCCAGGAGGAAACAGCTTTTTTCTGAGGTGGCTCCAGCAGCTCCCAAACCCCAGGCATCTCCTTCACCCCTTCTGAAGGGCCCTATCCCTGCCAGGGTAATTCCACTGGTTCTGAAACACCAACTGGAGCATTCAAACTTCACCCTGAAAACTGCAATGTGAAACAGAAACCAGCCCAGGCATCCTCCAGTGCTGCAGGCAAGAGACTCAAGAGGTGCTACACAAACCACAGAGACAAGAACTGCAAAAAGCCTTCCTCAGCAACTCATCCTCACTCACAAGTGCCCAACAACCCACTGAGGTTTGCTCCATTTCACCTCTTTCCTCACATTTCACCAATGACAGAAACAGCCATACCTCAAACTTCATGTGCATCACACACTGTGTTTAAATATTCTCTCAGAACAACCATTTTTCTTCTCCTTTTTTGGACTGAAAGTGTAGACAGCTCAAGAACAGCTCCTACACATGAATTTATTCCTTCAATGTTAATCCACCTGCAGGTAAAATTCCTTCTGACATCACCTAACAGCCAAGAAATTCTGTGGTCACAGTTTCAAGTTTCCAGGATCTTCTTGTAGTTCACTGATTATCCAAAGTGGATCTGCAGTGACAGCTTTTAAAAGCAGCTTTGGTTTGGAAAAAGAAATATAACCTGACTAGTCCATACTGACTAAATCCACAAACTATGATGGATTGTAAGAAAAAACACTTCTAAAGAAAGGCTCAGGGCAAACCAAGTATCAGCCTCATAATTCCCCTCAGCTGACTGGGTTCAGATAAAATCAAGTCTAGATTTTAACTAAAAAGTACAGAAAGGCTAAAATAACATTTTTTAAACTGTATCTAAGAACAATGACTTGGTCAATTCTGATACTCCACAGGAAATGCACCAGGGCCTTCTGGAAACAAAGTTTTTTGCTACTACATTTAGGATTACATTTAAGATACTCTCTTTCACAGCAAATGCAACAATATATAAAGATAGAACTCCACCTGGGACTGGTACAACTGCCTCCAAGCCACAGAAAAAGGCAGGGAATGAAAGAGATCTTGAACTAGGAGTGGTATCAATAAATAATCCTCAGGTTTTTTAGTAACAAAACCCAAAACCAACCCAGAACTTCAAGGTTCCAGATATGCTTAAGTCTGATCTTTGAGGCCATAGAGAAACATCAGCACCTACACAAATAAAGGCTAAAATGGAACAAGTGACATTTATTATTCCAGGTTCTGGATACAACATTCCAAGACAGTCAAACCATGAAGTTACAATGATTATATAGGATTCAATTCCCACTTTGCAAACACCCCTTCTCTGTAAATCCAGCATTTCAGACAGAATTAAAACAGAACAAGAATTGAAAAATAGGAACCTGATGAGACAAAACTCTATGGGTATACACAATTTTTTGACTTACACTAATTCATCATTTTGCCCCAAAATACTGTTAATGAGGTGAAAAGCAGCAGATCTGAAATCATATACCTGCCTCATCTGCTGAGCAGCACTTGAACTTGTCATGAACTTGTGTGTTAACTCTGTACCACTGACAAACAGGGCAGGAATCAGTCGGGTTTGCAGCTGATTTATATTCACATTTGTTAGCTGTGCTCCCTGAAACGTGAACGCATTTTAATCCCTCCAGGAGAGCATTTGCTCCTGCAGGCAGCCCCGGGCTGTGCCCAGCAGAGCTTCAGGGGAGCTCTGTGCCCCAGAGCCAGGGAATGCTCTGGGCTTGTGCAGCTCCCACAGGACCAGAGCTCTCTGACATGGTGAGGGCACAAAGGAGAATCACCCAAATGTCCTTTCCCTGCAGCACACAGCAAGTGAAGCACATTTTACACTGAACATCTTCCCTTCTCATTTATAGGTGTCCTTTCCCCCAACACCTTTGTGACTGTATTTTCATTTTCAGTTTTACCCAAGAATAGTCACTCAACATGTACAGAATTTTTAAATCCTGCCCAACAGTTTGTCCAGGTAATCCATCTGCATGAAACATTCATTTCTATATTTTACTGCTGAAAGTTATGAACAACAGGATTTTTCAGAGAGGCCTGATGCATCTTTGTACCTTAAATTTTGCAATAACCTTTGCAATCCTAAGGAGGTAAAGTTGCTGACTTCAAAACCACATAGACCAACATCTTTCTTGAGCCTGAAGAAAAAAGAAGGTTTGGTAAGACAGTCTGGGAGGGGCAACACTATGAGTGGTTTAGATGTAGAGCTGGGCAAGAACATGGGAATATCTCTTAGGATACTGGGATGAAACACAGCTCCAAGGTAAGGCTGAGCCCTCTGTCTCACACAGCTCACTGAGCAGAGCCCCAGCAGGCCCAGGCTGGATTCAACAGGGGCTGGGAGAGAACTGAAGGAGCATGGAAGGGAAAGGAACCTCAGAGAAGGAGCATGGAAGGGAAAGGGAAGTCACTGAAGGAACATGGGAGGGAAAGGAACCTCACAGAAATTCATTCCTAGAGGGAGAATCACTGAAGGAGAGAGACTCTGAAATGGAAGATACATTCAGCACTGTCCTGGCTATTTGCATGATTTAGAAGTATCACAAAGTAAATATTTACAGGCAGCAGTGCTGCATAGGTCAGAATTTTTATCTGGACCAGTTGCAGGAGGGAGGGAAGGTACCATGTTCAGTTAATAGCCCAACACTGAAACACTGATTCAGATTTGACTAAAGAACATAAATGACTTGAAGAGCTCAAGCCTGGCATCCAGGAAACGTTTGCTTGCATTATGAAACCACTGTCTGGTTACAGGTCTGTTCTGGAGATTGTTCTGTGCTGCACCTGCACGAGGAACAGACCCCTTCCAGCTCCAACAATTGTTAAAATCTTCAATATAAGTCATACACACACCAGAACTCCAAACAGTATTTTTAATCAGCCAAGAAAGCCTTCATTTAAATCATTTTGTAAGCAAAAGGCCATATAGAGGAATAAAACATTTCACCAGAACTTTTGCAGAGAGCTTTGAAAGAGCATAAATTCCTTATTTATAAGAAATGTTGTTCTCTACTACAGACAATTTTTTTTCAGTTGCTTTCATGCATTTAACAGCAGCTGAAGCAGAGGCAGCTTCCCTTCCCTGTGAGCATCTCTCATTCATGCTACAACTGAGAAATGAAACAACTCAGAGGTGCAGCCAGAGGAGCACAAGGGCTGTGGAAAGGGACTGCAGGGAGGAATTGGAAAGGAGCTTTAGGGTCTGTCCCTACTTCTATCACAAGTTTTGAGGGAGTTTTGTAGATCCTTTTAGATCACAATGGAAAACATGTCTGCCCTGAGTGGTTGTAGGAGACAAAGTGTATTCAAAACAAAACAGCAGCAGCACAATGTAGCAAAATGAATATATTCTGATTCTGTGCATGTCATTTCAGTCTGGAGAGCTGCTTTTAATTGATGGCTGCAACGATTAAGAAGCTAGAGAGAAGCAGCACATGTGGAAGCAAACACTTGCAACATCCTCTCCACACGTTAAAAAGCACACATTGTAACTCCTAGAAAGAAGATCCCAAAACCCTGCTCTTCCCCACATCTCAGCAACAAGTTTAGGTATTTCAGTGACCAACATCAAACAGTGTATTTCAAACAAATTACCCTGCACATGAATCACAAAAGGGCTCTCTTTCTTCAGCAGTCCATAGCATATCACAAAGAAAAGCGACGTAAAGAAAAAATTAACCACGCTTTCACAAAAAGGGTCACTGCAGTTGGCTCCTTTCCCCTGAACTTTTGAATCCCTGAGCTAAGCACGAAGCTCTTTCATCCCCCAACACAAGACACCACATTTCAGCTAACTAGAAATCCACTTCAAATATTCCAGACTTCCTTTCCAAATGTCAAGGTTGTTTAGTTAATCAGGAATTACAACAACATTCTGCGGAATAAAATTCCAGTGCAAAACTGCAACAGAGCTGCACAGTCCCTGTGTGCAGTGACAGAACTGTGGCCACTTCTTCAGGCACTTGCACTGTGCCATCCCACTTACCAACACCAGCTTTTGTTATAATTGCTCTGGATTTTACCTCTCAAATCATCCTGCCTAGGATAAAAATCCCTATCTGAGCTCAAACAGTTCATAATTATAGAAAATTAATAAAAGAATACTGCCACAAAAATCAAGTATTCAAGACTAGACATCTCCACTGTAATAAGTTGTCCCAGGTTACACCAACATTTAGAATCATGAAAAGGTAACAGACTTGTTAAAACCACATCTGTGAAACAAGAAGAAGCAGATTTTGGACAACAGATTGTTCACAATATCTACTTGCTTACTGGAGCCTGTCTGCCACTGACAGTTCATACATCCACCTCGAATCCTAGCTAACTGCAACCAACTTGATACACACAGCTTTTCTAAGTACAGAAAAATCAGCAAGCACGAAGTTCTTTACCATCAAGTCAGAATAATTCTAGCAAAAGCCACTTCCATTGTGCCCTGCAGCAGCCCGGAGATGACAGAAGCCGGGGATGTTTACAGGTCCCATATGAATAATTCAGCGTCAGCATCAGCAACAACTCCCCGGCACTGACAGCGATGCTCGCCCGACACGGAGCTGCGGCCGCAGCACATCCTCAGCAACCACCGCGCTCCTGGCCGAGCCTCCGAGGGGACGATTTGGAAGAACTGACCCTTCTTTTCATTTTTTTTTTTCGTTTTTTAACTTGCACTCCTCCTGCCCACAGCGCAAGGATGAACGCCCAGCACGGAGATGCTCTGGGATTTCTGCACAAACTTCCCAGCGAGGGCCAGCGCTCCGTGCCCCGCCATCCCCGCGCACCCTCAGCGTCAATGGGGGAGAGCCCCGCGGGCACCGGGCACCCCCCGGCGCTGATCCGCCAACCCCCCGCAGCCCCGGCGGCTGCCCCACGGGCACCCCCGGCTCCAGCGCCCTCCCCCCGGAGACCACAGGGCTCCGTCCCCGTGAGGAGGGAGGAGGACGGGATGGCCGGGCCCCCGCCTCTTCCCCCTCCTCCCCCTCCTCCTTCTCCTCCTCCTCCTCACAGCGGAGGCGCTCAGCCCGCTGCCCCCGCGCCGCCCCGCCGGGCTCCCCGCGCTTACCGAGGCGCGGCGCGGGGGCGGCCCGGGCGGCGGGTGCCGGCGGGTCCCGGCGGGGCTGGGCGGGCGCGGCGTCTCACCTCACCCTCAGCGCCGCCGCCGCCGCCATCTTGCCTCCCCTCCCCCGGCCCCGCGCGCTCCGCCCCCTCCCGCCAGGTCCTGCCAGATACAGAACAAGCCGCGGCACCTTTCACCGGTACCTTTCACCGGCCACGGTGGCTGTCCCCTTCCTCAGGCTGTGCTGTTGTGTGGTGAAGCACAGGCAGTAAAATTCCGAGAAAAGTCACCGGGGAGCGCGGCGGTGGGAGGGCGGGGTGCTATGTCCCTTCCAGGACCGCTGGCCGGTGCGGCGGGGAGGGGCTCCTTCCCCCTCCCGCTGAGGGCCGGGGGGGGCGCGGCCGCCATGAGGCGAACGGGGCCGGGCCCGTGAGGGGCTCCCGGGGCTCGGACCACCAGGGAGCCGCAGCGCCCCGCTGGCCCCCGCCGGACCGGTGTAAATTGATAATAACCCATAAGGGGCCCCGGCCGCGGCCGTGCCGATGAGCGCGGCCTCACGGGAGCATCGCCCGGAGCCCGTCCGGTCCCGCAGGGTTCTTCCCGCCCCGTCCGCGGTGCTTCCCGCGCTGTCCCTGAGCTCGGGCCCGAGCCCCGGCGACGAATGACTTCCGAAAATGTGAGAGAGGTTTAAATCTCGTTAAATGTCTGATAATTCCTCCCCTGGAATGAGGAGTGTGTAACTCGTTCCTTGCGTTCTCAGGAGTTTCAAATCTGCACGGCGTCGTACGTGCAAATGTGCAACTCAGGATGCGCTAAAATCACAAATTCATCTCTAATCAGGTTTACTATGGGAAAGACATAGCATTAGGCAAGGTTAGATTACTTCATGGTCACAATTTCCATTAAATGGAGAAGTCGTGCCCACATTTGCAGGATGGGTGCCCACACAATTACTGGTTCAGACGAAAAAACTGGGGCTCACTCTGTGGTGAGCAGGATCATTCAGCAAACACGTGTTGTACCAAGGGTTGGGTTATTACCGTGGTTAAAAGTGCCACGCTATGGTGACACGGCACATCTCCAGACTGATGTTCACAGTCTCTAATCCCAACACAAGCCAATGACTCTTGCTTGGAATCACTTGGAAGTTAAAGATGTCCAAATAAGAGCCAGGGGAGACCAGTCAGGCATACACCTGCTGAGGTCTGAGCTGCTCCTCAGAACTCTTATAAATTGTATTCACCTTTTATGCTTTAACCCACCCAGCTCCCACACTCCACCATTGCTCTGTACACTTGTCTTCCATCTTGCCTGTTAGGAAAAGCAAAGTATTCATGCCATCGTGCATCTGCCTGACTGTTTCATGTTTATTTTAATGCTTCCTGTCTCCTTCTGCTCTGTAGCTTTCTCCAGTGGTTGACTTCACTTCTAAACCATACCCAAAAGTTCCCCCCGTTTGCAGCCACACTGGGGATAGCCCACAGAACGTGTGTGAAGACAAGCTCCTCCTGCCCTGTTTTTGAGCTTCCCCTTAACCCACGTCTGTTCCACAGCAGGGATAAAAGGTACCACACGCTGAACGGCAGGACTTTTTCACTGTTAATCGCTGTGGAGGCACCGGCATGGTCAGTACGGCTTTGGCCCAGGGGCACAGCCGGTGTTCAGCGCACACCCTCGGGCCTGGCCAGCGCAGGGTCCCGCTCCTCACGGAGCAGCAGGAGCGGGACACGTTTCCCTAAAGTGGCGCGGCCCGGGCCCCGTTTCCGCGGCAGCGGCCGAGCGGCCCCGCCCCGAGGCGGGGACGGGAGGGCCCTGGGGAGGGTGGGACCCTTTGGTGCGGCGGAACCTTCGCGCGGCGGCCGGCGTTTCCCGGCGGCACGGCGGCGGCGCGGGGCGGTCGCCATGGCAGCGGGCCGGTGGTGCTGGGGGACGCCGGCGGCGCTCTCGGTGCTGCCGCCGCTGCTGCTGCTGCTGCTGCTCGGGGGCGCGCGCCGCCTGCGCCGGGGCCGCGCGGGGTGCCGTGGGGGCGCGCGGGGCGGGCGCGCGCTGCTGCTGACGGCGCACCCCGATGACGAGGCCATGTTCTTCGCCCCCGCCCTGCTCGGCCTGCGCAGCGCCGGGGCCGCCCCCGCCGTGCTCTGCTGCTCCGCAGGTGAGCGGGGACCACCCACGCACCCGCACCCCCATCCATCCCCGCCACTCCCCGGGGCACGGGGAGGCCGCCGCGATGGCTCCTCGCGTGTGTGGCCTCGCGCCGTGACGCTGTGGGGAAACTGAGGCACGGAGCGGCCATCGCCCGCCCTTCCTCGCCTCCCCTCTCCTCTGCAAGAGCGTGGCGTGAGGGAGCAGAGGGGAACGTGCTCAAATTGAAAGTTGCGATGCTGAGGCCCTTTCAGGCTGCGGGGCGGTGTCATTGTGCTGTCAGAAGTGCTGCTCAGCGCGGCCTTTTGCCATCTCCCTGTGATTCTGTTGTCTTGCTCAAGACTTGTTGGGATGGTCCAGTTTTAATGTCCACTGTAACACACCTAAAGCAGCACTTGCTTTGCGATCCGATCATGGAGCAATAGCCCGGCAGGGAATGCGAGGCCGCGCTGTCCATCAGTGCTGACCTGCAAGCAGCAGCGATGTGCCTTCACTTGCTGCAGACAAATGTTTGTTCTCCAGGATGTCCGGGGAGGTGCCTCAGCCTGTGGGGTCTGTGTCGGTGCTGCTTTAGCTTTCCCTCAAATCACTTTTTCCTGAGTCACTGGTGTAATTTAAGCTTGTTTGTTTATTTTTTCATGCCTGGCAGGAACATAGAAATCAGAGTATCCCTTTGTAACAGCCTCTTACATATTTTAGGACTGTTATCTGCCTCTTCTGCCTTATCTTCTCCAGACTAAACAACCTGATTGCTTGCAGTCTTCCCTCATAGATCATGTTTTCTAAACCTCTAATCATTCTCATCACTCTCCCTTGGACTCTTCCTTTGGTTCATGTAATTTTTGGAAGGGCAGTGATGACAAACTGGAAGCAGCATTGCAGCTGGGGCTGAAAAGAGTGGAGAGATTCTCACAGGCTCCATTGTTTGCCCAGAACAAGAACTTTTCACAGCACACAACACTTTTGTGTTCTTCTCATGATCTGCTGAAGCTCCAGATTGTTCTGCAGAGCTGACACCTGAGCAGTTACTCCATTGTTCAGGTGTCTGTGCATGAGAAACAACCTGGTTTGAGTTGATCTTTCAGACCACATTGCAGTACCAGAATTCTCACACTGAGAGCTGCTTAGCTTTGGGAGAGAGCCCCCTGTGCCTCTGGCAGCTCCAGCCAGTTCAGTGCCAACATTTCTGTCATTTCCAAGGCTTCCTGTCCTGCCAGACCTTCAGGTGAGAAGACAGGGACTGAACTATTGAAACCCAGTGGTTTTACTGATGGCTCTGCACCTCCCATTCAAGATTTACTGCAGAGCTTTCATTGTCTCTGCTGAGGGACAGAGGTCTGGCATCTCCACAGCTGTGGGGAGATTGCTGAAGTGCAGCTCTGCCATTTCAGTTTTGGGGACTAATTCACTGCTGCTGGTAGAGAACTTTCCAAAGAATGTTGTGTTTCTATTTATTTTGTTGAATTTTCTTTTCTCTTTACTCCTGATTCAGTGGCATGACACATTCAGGGTGTTTGCTGTTTCCTTCTAGGTACTTTCTGACTTGTAAGGAAATGCAGGGGAGAGCACCTTTATGAGCTAAGAGATTTTTATTTTAAAAGCCTCTGATTAGTCTTGTGGGTGATTCAGATGGTTCATCCCCTCATTGTTTGAGTGATTGATGATGACAAGTGAGTTGATCAAAGGCACTGCAAATTGTTAACACTGAGACAAAATCATTACTTAAAAACCATTGTACTTGCAGTTTTCAGTTATCAATCAATTTGACTTAGAAATGAGTTAGAATTACAGCACTGGGGAAAAGAAATCAGTCTTTGACACACTGAATAATCTTAGATTGAATTAATAACTCAGTCTAAATGTGCTTTGCTCTCTGTAGTAGCTGGCTCTGTTGTGAGAGCTCCATGGGTGAGGTCCAGCAGCATCAGCTATTCAGCTGGGCTTGCTCTCAGCAGCTGCCCATTCTTTCTGGGGAGCCCTGACACACACCTGATGTCCTGACACATTTCTGCAGCTGTGGAGCTGTTTGAGTTCAGCAGCAGTCAGGGATTTTGGGAGCAGTGGGAGTGTTTGGATAAAGCATCACCTGCATTCTGCTGTGACACTGCACTGCAGCAAAAGCTGTTTATTCCCAGCACTGTGTTGGTAATGGCCTGGTAAAAACCACTCTGAAATGAACCCTCTTGTACTCCTCAGTGATTCCAGACAGGCTGCACCCTTCAGTTCCCTCTGCTGCAGCTGGAGCTGCAATCCAAGGTGCATCCCACTGTCAGTCTCCCAAAGTCATTCAGTCACAGGCTGTGGGAAGAGGATTTTTCCTTCTAGTTACTCTTTCCCTCTTTGAAAATTGTACAAAGCTTGCTAGAGATGGCTCAGATTGCAACACTGCTCCAGAGAAATGCTAGATTTAGATGACTCACACCCACAACAATAAAAAGTTCTGGTGTAATTCAAGACAGCTGACTACAGACTTGAATCACACATTAATACTCAACTGTATTTTTTTCATTTTATTACTTCAAAGTTAAAATTGAGTTGCAAGTATTGCCCTGCACAGAGCAATGTCCTGGAAGGGGCATCACAGCTCTGGCAGGGACTTTGCATGGCTGATGCCAAGAAAAAATAAGGGAATGTCAGGGCAAGATGAGAAAAAAATAATTCAGTGAAGAGGGAGCCAATGTTTTAAGATGATGAATCCCATTTCCCTGTTAGTTGTTGTTCTCTGTTACAACTTTTCCCAGCTGCCTTTATCTTGATTTGGTTTTCTCTCTTCTTTTGCCTCTCTAAGTTTTTGCAGTCTTGCCATATCTGTTCTGCCTTAATTTCCTCTATGAATGGCACAAGGAAGAAGATGCTGAGCTGTTTGGACCCCTTGATCTGAACCTAAAGTGAGTTAGCTGGTGTTGCTGTGTTTGCTGTTTTCAGGAAATTATTACAATCAAGGAGAGATTCGTAAGAAAGAGCTGGAACAGAGCTGTTGTGTGCTGGGGATTCCTGCTTCTGATGTCACAGTCATTGATCACAGGTAACTGGGTTTCCTTTCCAGTAGAATTCCAGTTTTAAAGGGGATTGAAGTTCACTTTAACATTCAGGAGAACTGACTGTGTTGTTCTAAAAAGCCTTGAGGAATCTCAAGAAAGACAATATTAGATATTTGTGTTAATTCTTCTCATAAATCTAATTAATGCAGAAGACAATTCTTTTGCATGTTGGGGATCACAGTTCCTAGGTGAAGCTCTGTTCATACAGCATTTGGAATAATGGTAACCACACTTGCTGGCATCTGGCACCGTGTCTGGGCAGCATGATCACATTTTGTTGTATAACAACTGTAGACAGACAGAAATTCTCTGGATTGCCTGGGGCAGGTTTGTCTGTAGGTGGTCTTTTCAAGGTTAGTGTGGAATTCTATTATATTTACAATCTGCTTTAGTCCTGGCTAAAGACAAAAGTGAAGTGCAGAACTAAAGACAGTGCACAGTAACATGACAGTGAGATTCTTCAAAATTAAGCCATGCAAGATGTGTTTTCCTAAGGTGTGGTGTTGTTTCAGCTGTGTGTAGCTGCAGAGGGTGGCAAAGCTGACACTTCTCTGTGCAGGAACTCTCCTCTGGGAGGGTGATTTAACACTTTGAATCAGTGAAACTTGGAACTAATGTTGTAAAAGCCTCTCAGATTGCCCAATCACTGTCTGTGTTTAAGATCTGAATGAGACACTGATTGCTAGGAAACATGATACAAGTGGTTGTTTCACTTGTAAACAGCTATCACACAGCCCATAAAGAATATTTCTGTTTATGAAGAAATAATAGCAACATATTGATTTAAAGCCACTCCAACTAGAGCAGCCAGAGTTGGAAAAAACTCTGGCTCCAGGCAGGCCCTTTTCTCATGACCATATTTTCCCTTGAGCTAAGGCAACAGAAACCACAGTCCAGAATATGAATCTTTTTGAGTTCTTTGCTTTTTTTAGCTTTAGGTTTCTCTCCAAGTTTTCAGCTTGCTGAGGAAAACAGCATAAAAGTTGTTTTTCCTTTGGAATGAAAAGAGATGTTTCCGTTCACTTCTCATGAGCTGGCTCTGGGTAACTGCAAGTTCTGTACTACAAGCATATGACAATGCCCAAAACATTCTGGGGAGGAATAAGGAAAAAGCTGCTCAGCTTTGCTAAGCATAAAGTCTGCTCAATGAACCATCTTTGCCATTAAAGCCCTGAAGCCACTTGGCCTTTCATCCTCTGAAGCAGTGTGAGCTTGGCTGGTGAGTGATGCAAGTTCTGATGCTGCTCAGTCACCCCCCACACACAGCCCAGGGAGCTGCTTGTTGTAAGTCAATCTTTGGAAGGTGAGGCCTTTTCAGAGAAATCTCCTGGCTGATGCCTCTATTCTTACTTTATTTATTTATTATTATTGCACACATTTCTGTCCTGATCCGTGCTCCCCCTGTGAAGGCAGTGCCTGAGATGACAGAGCCATCCCATTGCCCAGAGCTGGGCTGGAATGTTCATCATTGCTCCAAGAAACAGGTTTGGATTTGAGGTCTTTACCTCTGAGTTAGATTGCTGTGAGATAACCATCAAACCCTTCAACTTTGTTGTGCACTCAGGGAGTAAATGAAGTGAAGTTCTTGATGAATTTTGCTCTGAGCTTGTTTACACAGCGAAGTTAAATGTGTTTACAGTGCATTATTTACTGTGCCATCACTCCCCATGTGGATGCTCTTTATGAAACACATCTGTGGGTCAGGTGTTAGCAAACTGGTAGAGGATCAGGATTAATCTCTAGACCACACTGAATTTCTAGTGTAGCTGATTTTTAGATACTGTTTTCCAGCAGTCTAGACAAAACATTGGGACTCAGGGTTCTTGAAACTTTCTCCAAGTTCTTGGATTCACTAAAGTCAGTAGTTTTCCTGTCTCTTGAGACTTATGTAATTTACAGGTTATACAAAAATATTTGTTGATATGGCATTGTGTGGAACTTGCTAAAATAATTCATTATTTACCACTAGATTTCAGTGTAAATTCATGCCTGCAGAATACAGCTCAGGAGGCTGTTCCTCCTTAGCATTTTAACATCAGAGCCCTTTGGCTCTTTTGTTCCTTGCTGAACTGTTCAGAAGATGATTTGCCATCAATGTAAAGGAGGAGCACATTGCTCTGGGAGAGCTGCTGGCTTGCTGCCCATCTCCCATTGCTTACACAAACACTGCAAGCTTTACATTAGCCAAGCTGCAGCTTTGTGTTTTGGTAAGGAAAGCCCAAAGGATTGCAAGGTCTGGATCTGCTCCAGCCATTGTAGTGTGCAGCTGAGTCATGCTGCTTCCTCTTTCTTTGTGTGATCTACAAGTGAGTGAGTAGAATTTGCAAGATGTAAAAAGGGAAATAGATTTTCAAAGCCAGGTGATTGACTTGCTCTGTCATCTCCCTGGGCAGGCAGGTATAAAACCAACATGACTTTTGGGACTGTGTGTGACCTTGTAAAGAGAAAGCTTCAGTCAGCCTATGATGAAATCTGTGCTAAACACCAAATCCTTCTTAAGCAGTGCCTTGCCTTAAATAATGCCTGTCTCAATTCTATCCAGGAATCCCAGCAGGACCAGCTCAGTCTCTATCACACAACTGCTCTGCCTGGATCCTTCAGGAGCTCTGTTTGATGTTGCCATTGTGTTTGTTATCTCACTTAAGGACAACTCAAATCTGCACAAGTATGGCCCCAAACTGTACCCACGTCAGCCCCAGAGATCTGAGATCACCACACATTTCCTGCAGAAAAGTTCTTTTCTCAGTGGGACATGTCCAGCAGTGGGAAGGGCAGGGATGTCTGGGCATGCACACATCTTCCAGACTAATTTAGATTTCAGCTCTGGACTCTTGCAGCTTATGACTAGTACAGGTCAGGCACCAGATTTGCAGAGGTGTTCCCTGACCTGCCATGTCATTATCACAGCTCCCACACTACACCAACCAGCTGCATTTAGGGGACAAAAGTTTCACAATCCACTTTTGTTACCATTCCCACACAAGGCTTAACACTTGGGGCAGCCCAGCTCAGAACTCGTGTTGTTCAAAATTAATTTCTGGACTGTCACAATTATTCCTGCTGCTGGGTAAGGGAGGAGTAGCAAGAGAGTGAGTTCTGAAACTCATGTAAGATAAAAGTCACTTCATTAATTATATAAATGTGAATGTAAACTCTGTGCTTTTGGTGTATTTTTATCATCTTATGTGCCTCAACAGCAGATTTTCCTGTGAGTTAAGCTCCCATTTACAGTGGGCACATCTGCCAGTGCTCTGGCTGTCTATTAGTCTGAAACATTGCAGATAAAGAGGAGATGATTTCTGATCTGCCTTCTCTTTCTGAAGAGAAGCAGATAAAAGGAAGCCCAAATTATTCTTTTTTCTAATATGTGTTTTGGGTTCATGGAAAGATAAATATCCGATGTTTTACTGTGGATTCTGAAGCTTTTGTGCACAGTTGTTCTGGACAGAAAGTAAAACTGACTATTAGCATCTTTAATATGACAGAAAATATTTGGCCCAAGTTTGCACTGCAAAGAAAATAATAGCTGGGATCTGTGTAAACTGGAAAATTTTCCATTCACAGTCGGACGCTTACGGCAAACAATGTTACATCTCTGTCCAAGTTTCCATGGAAATTGCACTCCCTTTGCTTTTTATTATTATTATTTCACTGAAGTCCAAAAGGGCTCTGATCAGACACTGCTCAGCAGAGAGGACATCTGCCCATGTACTATCACTGGCTGTTTTTATGAGGCTGCAGAGAGGCTCAAAATCTTTTATTTTTTTCATTTTTTATGTAATAATTCTGTGCTGTTGGACTAATTTTTTCCTCCTATAAGAGATGAATAGACTTTATTGCACTTCCTCATATTTAACTTTTAACAAACTTCCTTCCATGACCTCTCCATGACAGAGAAATGAGTCTGTAGGGTCATGGGAAAAATATATCCTTAAGTAAATAGTGTGTGTGTCTGGCTGTGGTGATCACAAAGATACAAAAACACTCAGGCCCTTCAGAGAACAAAATAAATCACTGGAAATCTGAGCCTTTTTTAAAATTAGAATTTAGAAGCACAATCATTAAGTCCATCCCATTGATCCAGTTTGGATTTGCTGTCCTTGGGTTTATTGATGGGGGGTGCTGAGTGCACAGAACTGTGAGATTCTAAAAAATGTGTTCATCTTACTTATTATGTGTTTCTATCACAAAGGTGATATTATTCCCTAATATTTTGTCTTTCCTGTTCTATTGTTTCATATTTTGGGATCAGTAGTTAATAGTTTTAATTCTGCTGGAGTAATTGTGGTATGAGTTACATTTTGTCTTCCTAAGTTCCCCGTGGTATCATAATTTGACATTTTATTTTATTGCTAATTCTAAAAAGCTGATCTGTATGCTGATTAAAATTGCTGCCATGCTTTATTCTGGAAGAGCTGCATATTTCAGGAGTGAGTGATGGGATTTTCTTAATCTTCCTTATCCCAGCAATGCTGTAAAGGCCTTTTTTTTTTTTTTTTTTTTTGTTCAGAATTTTCTGTAATTAAGAACGACATCTGTGGGACCAGAAATCTGACATGTAAATTGATCACATGCTCAGTGTGTATTGCAGGGAAATCAGCCTACATCCCTTGAATCAGCCAAACACACTCCAAATCATCCTCAACACTAACAAGCTTCATCATGACAAGAGGGCACTTTGTCAGTCAGGTGGGGATCTTGGTATTTATCAATCTGTAGCCAAATTTCATTTCTGTTTGGTGTAATTCTGGAAATGTAAATTGTTTTCTTTCTGAGAAGACAAAGATTTGGCCACCTATTTCTATTTACATTTCTAAATTGATAATTTTTTCAAAATGCTTTCCTACGTGGCAGTTCCTGCTGGCATTTTAGGACCTCAGAACACTTTATAAAAAGGATTATATCAAAGTCTGCCTTCAGGCATCTGCTTTTATAAGTGTTGCTCTATGCAATAATTTAAGAGGAAATTCTTCTGGGGGTTGAGCTGTCTCACAGCCCTCCAGGAAAGCTGTTTTCTGAAACAAAGCTTTGTATTGCCCTAAGTGAGGTTTAGCTATTTTGTCCCAAGTTAGATATTTTTGTCAATAAGGAAATCTGCCCCCTTTTTTCCCCCTGGGGCTGCATGAACCAGGTCCTTCCTCAGCTTTCCAGCAAAAGGAACTTCCTTGCTGTCCACCAAGGGAGAGATGGACAAAGGAAAAAGGCCCTGGGTTCCCTCAGCAATGGTGCCTTTGGAAACACTGAGGATTCTCCCTCAGATGCCAACAGGGACCTGTCCCAGCCCATCACTGAAACCACAGCAGGGATTGATTGAGGGGAACAGCCTGGCCAGAGAGGCTCAGAATAAATGCAGGGGGAAATGAAGGAGTACAGCTAAAGGACAAAGTGGTTTATGGAAATCAAATCAAAATACTCTGCATTGAAATTTATACTTTTAGTTCTTGAGATGATTTTAGCAGAATAAAAACTATGAAATACTGATCTCAAAACATGAAAGATGAAAAGAGGGATCCCAGCCATCCCCTGAAGCTGATGAAAGTTTGATTTGACTGAAAAACCATCAGCATTGCTAAGCTTATGGTAAGAAAAGAAATAAAGCTGTGCATAATGGCTGCATTTCAGGAGTCTGGGGCTGAAGATAGGGACATGCAGAGAACAGGAAAATCCATTGCAAGGATTTTTTTTCTTTTGTTCGTGCTTAGTTCATTCAGAGCTGCCTTTTACTGTTCTTTCATGAATGATTTTTAAATGTCCTCCACATACATTAAAGACAGGCATCACCTTCAGAGCAAAGAGAGCTCCAAGGAGCCATCCTGGATTTGCAGATGGTTCTTGTCCCAGCTCTGCTGTCTCCTGGGAACACAGATTTCCTGGCTGGGAGCCATTCTGTCACTAGAACACTTGTGTCCAAGCAGAAGGAAGTGTCTTTGAGTTTGCTGATTTCCTGTTAAAACATTTTGAGTGGACTTTCTTCATGCTTGCAGGAAGCTATAGAAAGATACAGCCTTTAGATTAAAGCTATTTTTAACAGTTATACCCAGGAGTCCCCTTTTAAGCACAGCAAACTACAACAACCTCTTTATTTTGCTGCTTACATGTAGAACAATTCAGTATGTTTTGCCAACACTGACCCTGAGGAACTAATGGAGAATGACAGGCACTTTCCTTTTGCTTCTGAAGGTTCCCTGCTTTGATACTCAGCAACTTCTCTGTTAGTCCCTCATTTGAACTTGCAGCTGTTAATTAAAGGCAGACACAGGTCTTTTTTTCAGAGAAATGCTTAACTCTTACCCTTAAAGAGTAACAATTATGTCAAATAATCACAGCAATTTAAAAATGAGGAACAAACAGAAAAAAAATCTAATGGGGATTCTGCTTAAGCTTTTGAATCTCTGCATTCCTCCAAGCTTACTCAGGGAAAATATATTCCTGTTTCTGCTGGGAATGCTCTTAAAAGCCTTCTCACAATAATGGATCAGACATTAACACCTTGATCACAAGAACTGTGTGGTTTCTTTGTGCATTCTCATCATCTTATTTTAATTGTAGCTACAGCGGAAAATGTGAGTGCCTCAGTTAAAGTAAATCTGTGAGAGCTGTGACATGCTTTGGAAACATCATCCTTTGCATCTGCAATGGACTTGCATTTTCTGCAGGTAATTACTGTATTGGAAAGCAGAGAAAGGGATTTGCAATCTCTCTTGGGCAAACTCCTCCTTGGGATCCAGTCTAAAGAATTTCAGTTCCATCAATTCCAGTGAGAGTTGGCCATTCACTTGAGCACACCCAGGAATTGTCACTAAAAAAGTCAACAAGAGAAGACAAAGTCTTATTAAAAAAAAAAAAAAGTTGGTATGGGGAAAGTTGGAAAGGGAACTGTACAATGGGTGTTGTGTAAAATGTGTTTTCTCTTAATGACCTTCCAGTTCAGATTGGCTCTGTTTACATACAAATCAAAAACTGGTTTGTCTCCCTGCCAGCACAGCAAAGCTCAGTCTGGGTTCTGAGTTTCCAGCTGTGTCTTTGCCTCTGACATCCTCCCAGTAATAAAAGTTGTGTGGCTGGGATTTGGCTGGAATTGCAGATGATGTGTGAGCCAGAACTGAGTTCAGCCTTCTCTTCCTCTGCGAGACAATAGAAGTTAAAGCTTGTTTGTGTCAATAAAAAAAGCATGTACAACTCCTAAGCCCTCAGGGAGCAGATATGATGAATAAGATGCTCTTTTTCCGTCATCATGTTTCTAACCCTGACCAGTGTTACTACTAAGTCTGTGGGAACTCAGGCATTTGTCTTCCTCATTTCCAAGGTGGAGCAGAAGCTTTTGTGGAGTTCACCTGAGAAGATGCAGCATCCAGAGAGCAGATATAGTTACAACAACCTTTCAGTGTTCCCTAATCCAGGTTTTCTGTTCTTCACTTCAAACTCCCTGGAGGGTACAGTGTATTAACTGCTGTCTTTACTCTGTAAGCCTTAACAGCTTCCCTGCAGAGAGTGACAAAGTGGCAGAGACGGGAACCTCTCCTCAGGTGAAGTGGCATTGCTGACATGCCTTGTAGTTGTCACTTTCCTGTTTCCTTCTGTTTTCAAAAGCTGTTGTAGGAAACTCTGGAGTTATTCCAGGTCCTGGGTTCTGTCTGGATGTGGGCAAAGCTCTCTCAGTTCATCCAGGAGCAGCAAGTGTTTGAATTATTCAGTGCAGGGTCTTTCTTACAGCAACTGAAAACTCTGGCTGCAGTCAGCAATTCCACTTGCAGGTTGCATATTGGTCACCTCGTTGTAAAACACCCATTTGTAAAGCTCTATAGCAGTTGTTAATCTCCACTCTTGTGTTAATTAAACCCTCTTTGACACATGACTGAGAACTCCTGCAGTTGACAGTGTCAGTGGGAGCCAGCAAAGGTGCTCTCAGCAGTCTGAAATCTCCCCAGCTGCTCCTACCTGACTGCAGAGGGTTCTGCTCTGCAGCAAGATCCAGAGCTGCCTTTGGAAGCATCCTACAGCCAAAGAATTCCCATTTGTACATTCTTGGCTGAGTTTGTTGGGACATGCCCTGTTATTTTTGCATTCTGGGTGCATTGTGCAGCTCCCCCAGGCATCCCTTCAAATGAAACATTGCATCACTGAGGAAGTGAAGCCATTACAAGGGAGCACTTTCACCAGACTCTTGGAGTAGACACAATCAGCTCTCATCTTCCAGAAAAGGACTTGCAAGTTGACATTGCAAAATTTGGGAGGAACAATGGTCCTTTCTGGAGTGGTTTGATGCAGTTTTTAAAAAAGCAGAGCTGTGCTGTTGGTTTTTTGCCACATGAACATAATGAACAAAGGTTTTATATCTGCATAGAAGAAATGTTACAAACAAAGCAGTTGGAGCACAGAGCTTCAAAATCCTTTGTAAGGAAGAGAATAAGTTCTCTGCTGAAGTCTGCTTAGGTCTCTGACCTTCTCTGGGTCTTATTTCATCCTGCAATAATCCTCCCAGTTTGCAGAGCTGTGGGCATGGAACAGTTGCTATTTCCATGCTATTCTCATGGTGTGAGATGCTGAGGATCATTAGCAGAGTTTTCCTTGCTAGTCAAAGGGTTAATTTCGAGATCTGATTTAGGTTTGGCACAGGAGGAGGGGAGACAGAGGATTTTGTTCTGCAGGAAACTAGGTCAGCAGGTTTTTATTATCGTGCTCCACAGCTAATGTGGTTTGCATTTAGGAATGAACTGGGCTGATGTCAGGGATGGTCGTGGATGGTTTTCCCCTTCCCACGACTCAGCCTCAGCCACTGCAGCCACTGCTCACTGCATTGCAGCTTTCCCAAGTGGAATTATAGGGAATACTCAGCTGAGGAAGCTCAGGCCTTTGTGAGTCTGTCAGTTATCCTTTCAGAGCTGTCTGTCAGGAGTGCTCAGGAGCACAGGATGAGGTCCAAGATGTTTTGGAGAGGAAGAACAATAGCACTGGAATATTTTCAGTCACTGAAGTGCATTGGAATCACAGAGGTCTCCATTGCTTGCACCCCCCATGGACTGCTGATTGTTCTTACAGCCTGTGGCATTGTTTGGTTTTTGTTTGGGTCTGGTCAGATTCTGATCTTGCTCCTGCCAGTGTAAATTTGGAGTAATTCCCTTATTTTCTGTGCAGATCCTGCTGTGTGTTGCTGAGATCACTGTGTGGCCCTGCAGATAACCCTTAGGTGGGGAGTTTTCCATTGTAGCTTTTGGATCATCATGACTGATGAAAGATTTGAATAATGCAGAATCTTTGTCACATCTCCCAGCTTTCTTGGCTGTATCTCCTGTTGTGTATTCTCTTCCCAGGTAACTGAGAATACCTGTCTGTTCCTTACCTCTGCCTGTTGAGGACCAAATTGTGGCAGATATCTCCTATATTAGACAATCCAGGCTGCCTTTCTTTACAGATTATTTTCACTTTACTGAATGATGAGAATCCAAGTAGTTACAACTTCAAAAAACATTCCACATTGTTTTTATTGTAAAGATCAGATGAGGGTGGTGGAGCTTAAAAAGATTTAAGGTGGATCTTAAAAAGACATTACCAAAAAGATTGGTAATGCCTTGGAAAATTTCTGAGTAATAGGATTTAAGGCTGAGCATCTATTTCCAGTTTTATGCTCTTGTTGTTTTGCAGACTTTCATGTGAGTTAATGGCTTTTCAGCATAATAAAACCATCTAATTCTGTCCTGTTCTACTCTTTATTCAGTTCTGGCATCAAGAAACCCAGACATTTTTGCAAACCGAGTTTGGCTTTTAAGGCTGAACAAGGAAAATACAGGCAATACTGAGAAGAGCAGACAGCAGTAGGTTTGCCAGCAGTTCCTGGAAATAATGGAGTTTCACAACCATTGCCTGCAGATTGGACATTTAAGGAGGAAAAAAATCCTTGTGGCTTGTATGGGTAGAATAATGAGAAGGCAAAGTCTGTTGAGAAAGTTTATTATGGTAAAAATTCAGATGCCATTTTTGGGTTTAAACCAAAGAGCAGCATATCAAATGCCTCAGAATGATGACAGCATAGAAATAACACAGGTCTGAAAATTGCATATGGTCTCTCCTGGTTTGCATTTCATGCTGTGGTGGACTATGCATTTTTATTGTCCAATTTTGAATCTCTATGAAACAGTTTCAGCTGCAAGAAATGTGCTCAGAGAATCATCTTTAAGATGTGAACATGTTAAAGAGGGATGAAGGAAGGAGGAGTTTCTGCAATACCCTTGTGCTCTTCCCCTGCTGTGACTGAGAGCCAAGAAAACGCCAGCGTGTGTCAGAGTGAGAGGCAGTGACAGCACTTGTAGCAGGCAGACACGTCCACACAATAAACAGCAGGGCTGAGGCAGCATTCTCCAAATTGCCTCCTGCATAATGGAACAGAGGAGTTGTGGCAGAATCTCCACAGCTTCATTCAGAGTTGGCAAATTATTTCATTCAAATTTGCAGCAGCTCGGGAAATGTCATTGTCCTGCTGGAAGGCTTGGGTTGTGTTTCCTATGCCTAAATTGAACTAAGTTCAATTGAGCTCTCAGCACAAGAAATGAGAGATGAAAAGCCTCTCTCTCCCCTGCAGTGGCTCTCCAGAATGTATATTATATCTCTTGAGGCTGTCAGCCATGTGAAGCCTTCAGGATGTGACTCATAGGATAAATAAGTTTGGTCATTCTTGCTGTGAATAGAAAAAGGTAAAATCTTGTATTTTTATAAAAGCTTTTTCTTCCTTACATGAATTCAGAAAACATCCCAAGTCGTTAACATGCTGGAGCTGTCACTGAAAATCCAGTAGCTTCAGGGTTGAGCAGAGCTGTTAATAGAGCTCAGTGATGCCATGTGTGTGAAACGTGTGCTGCTGAATATTTGTGCTCTGTCAAATGGATGAACTCAAGTTCCCAGCCTGCAGACGGGGGTGGTGATGCAGAGGAGCAGCTCCTGTGTGTCAGCAAGGGAGCAGATGCTGCCAGGAGAGCGGGGGATCAGCAGATGCCCAGTGATGCTGTGGAGGGAAGGAGCAGTTTGTGCTGTTTGGGAGCCCTGCTGCAGGGAGGATGCAGCCTGCACATTTAAGTAGGTTATGATGTTCTCCCCTATGGCCGGGCTGGAGGCGCAGCCAGTTAACTGCAGAGTGTCACTTTGTGGTGCAAACATCAAAAAATCATCTTTCAGAGAGCAATGGCTTCAAATGGGTCCATTCCTTTTTTGTTTTTAAATGTAACCCTATCTTTACCAATTAAAGTAACTATTCAATGGTTAGAATATGATCTCTGAGCTATGAGCACAGATCTTGTTTATCCCTTTTGTGGGATAAAATATATTTAGCCTTGCTGGATTTGTAGTTACTATTCCTTCTGTGTGTTTTACGTGGCAGTTAACCCTCTCCTTTACAGGTGGGACCAGGATGACAAGAATGGTGCTCTTTGTTCTGCAGGAGCAGGGAGCTGTGCCAGGTATCCTGTATCTGTGTCCCAAACTCAGGTAACCTTCTCCTGGGGCGATCCCAGTACCAGGAGAGAAGGAACAGCAGTATTCTTTAACATGGCTGCTCACTGCCAATCTTTTCAGAGAATGGAAATCAGCTGATTAATTTTATTGACAATTTATTGCAAGCAAAAGGTGCCAGGCTGGATGCTCTGGTGAATGGGAAAGGCTCCTCACAGTAACCCTCACACCAGGATGTGTTTGTGCTCTTCATCATTCCTGCAAGTTGATTGCTTGTATCTGCAAGGAGATTACTGCCCACTGCAATACAACTTCTGGCCTCTTTCCTTGGATGCCAACAAGAAGATTAATTAGAACTGGGCTAAAAATCTATTAGTATTTAAGGGAGATATATTTTCCCTGTGCTGCCTCATCTCTTATTCCTCCCCAGTCCATTACATGTTGTGCTCAGGGTCCTCATGCAGTTCTGCTGTTCTGTGCCCTCTATACCTGCAGGGAGGTGAGGAAGGACTTTCTGTCTCCATCCTCAAACTCCTTATTCCAGGAGAATGTGTGAGCCCTGGCAGGAGCAGTGTGGAGCCAGCACAGGATGTTGGACACAGGACACCCTCACCACCCCTCCCTGTGGGGCCAGCACCCAGCTCACAGGTGCTCTCTGCTCCCACAGCAGCTCTAAGACTGAACTCATTTCCATCCAGACTAGGCAGTTGCACTTTCCCAGTGATCTGTATAAACCAGAAGTGTCTTGGGAGGTTTCCCAGTTGCACCATGCTGCTTTTGGTGTTTACAGCTACAGTAACCAACTTCTGACATTTGTCCCCAGCTGGTGCTCTGCTTGCTGAGCTGGTGCCTGTTTGCACATGGGGCCTTCTGATAAGTCAGGCATTTGACCTTTCTATTCTTAACCCATTAACATTTAGAAGAGTTGCTCTCCTCACCTCTGGGGCTGTGTTCCTCCTCCCAGCCCCCCTGTTCCTGCCAGATAAGATTACTCCTGGGTTATGTATTGATCTAAAAGCAGAGTGCCAAATGCAGCCCACACCAGTTCAAGGGCAAACACTGAACTCACTGAGTCCCCATGCTCAGCTCACTGTGGGAAGGAGGTGACCAGAGGCTCTTTTTGCCCTCTCAGCAGAACCTGGGGACAAGCACAGGGCTCTCAGTTCTGTTCTGTGACCAGCCCAGTTTGCTGAGGCTGCACCTTGGTGCTCTTCCCGCTTCTCCATCTGCCTGTGGACAGAGGAATGGGTTGGAGGGGTCCTTCACACAATCATTATGATTATAGGATTATCACACACTCATTTACTGGAGGCAGAGTATTCAGGAATCTGAGTGTGCAGTGAGAGCCAGGGATCCTTTGTTTGGGGCCAAGCCCAGCCCAAGGAGTGCTGCCCTGTGTCCCCTCACCTGTGCATTTGTTTTTCCCAGTTTTTGAATATCAGACAGGAGTAAGGAGCTGTTATTGCATCTTCAGGTGTTGTTTGAGATTCTCTTGTTCTAGTTCAATATCTTGGTGTAAAATACTTGGAAAACTGCCACCAGAATGATGAGAGAAGTGGAAACCAGGCCTAATAATGGATGTTTAAAATACTTGAGCTGTTTGCTTTATCCATGAGAGGACTTGATGGTCGTGCAGGAGGAGCAACAGCAGGAAGAGATTTGGTGGGTGGGGTCTGTTGAGCTGTTCCACACATTTTGTATGAGAATAATGACCATAGTGGTCCTGCTGGCTGTAAAAGCCTATGGCACTGATAATAACTACAGTCAGTCACAAAAATTAATTAGCTGACAAGCCTGATTATGCCCTGTAAAACCAAAAGCCACTGGAGCAGCATGGATCAAAATTTATTGCAATTATTAATATTTTATTATGTTAAATTAAATGGTTTAAAATAAAACATTGTGATTTAATGTGCATTTATGACCATCTGTTCTAAGAACTGAGATTCATGTCTTCTTAACATGATAACTTACATGAAATTTAAGAGGCAGGCACTGTGCTTTTTCCTGCCACTGTTTAAGAGAAAGTAAAAGCACAGAATGGATGGAACCCTCTGTCTTAGCTCTAGACTATTTCAGAGTGAGAGACTCCTTTTGAGTTGTCTTATCAGACACTCAGTAATTCAGAGTTGAGAAGCTCATTCAAAACTGAAGGAGGAAATCCTTTTTCATCTTGTGGTCTGTGAATAAAAATAGATGTGAAAGTCTGTTCTAATTTTTTAGATGCCTCAACAGCATGTGTGATCCAAAACCAACTGCTTTATCTCCTTAACTACAGTTAATATTATCTTTGTTTACTGCATGTGTTAGTTTTTAATACTGTGTTTTGATAAGCTTTTCCATTATTTCTAAAAATTCTGATATAATTTACCCCGTTGTTTGGAAACAATTATAAAATACTGTTATGATTTGGAGCTCCAGCTTCCGTCTCAACTCAAAATTGCACAAACCATGACTAAAAGTTAATTTAGTGAGGAGAAATGCATCACTCCATCCCTATTAATACAACAAAGTGGAGAAATTAAATTTTATCCTTAGAGAGAGAGTTGTTTTAGAAAGAACTAAATCACTTATTTAGTGAGTGGGTTGACACCCACCTGTCCTGGGCTGCAGGAAGAGGTGGGCAGGAATTTTGCTGGCTTGGTTTGAATTTTCTGTGTGGCACTGTCACTGTTGTGGTGTCACCAACACCCCCTGGCCCTTGGAGCAGCTGAACTGGCAGGGACAGGGCCCAAGGTTGGGAATGCTCCTGCCAATTCTTTGAGTCCTGTTTTACAGGCCTGTTTTCCCTTTTTTTTTTTTTTTTTCCTATTTCAAATGTTCCATGAAGTAAATTTTATATCAGTGACTCAGAGCAAAAGAAAATTTCAGATTTTTATGATAAAATATTAGATGTCTGGGCAAGCCTTCAACTGAAAATGGTTTTTTGGCTTATCCAGCATGCTGTACTTGCTGAGATGGGAGTGTGTGAGCCTCTACTTATGATTAAAACACCAAAAGCGTGAATTTAGGAAACAATAAAGTATTATGTAGGAGAAGATTCATCATCTTTGTGACTTTGTTTAAAGAAAGCCCAGATGTGGGAGCAGATACCTACTGAATCAATCATTTTCTAAGCCACAGATGACCAGAAAATTAATTAAAAAGAAGGAATGTTAAGAGGTATTAGAAAAATAAACCTGCAGAATTTAATGTTTAAACACTGTTGCCCAAGGTCTTGGGGTGATGTGCATGAGCAGTAATTGTAATTTATTTGGGGATGTTTAACCCTCAGGATGTGCATTCAGGAGATTGTTCAGTGTTTCAGGGACTGGATTGCTCCAGTTTGCTCCTGCTGCAGAGTTTGTGTCAGGAAAAAGAATTTCTGCCTTTGACTGCAGCTCTGCCAGGGTTTTCCTGAGGGTATGGGGTGGGTGAGGGTGTGGGGAGGATGAAGATGTGGGATGGGTGAAGGTGTGGGGAGGATGAGGATGTGGGATGGGTGAAGATGTGAGGAGGATGAGGATGTGGGATGAATGAAGATGTGGGATGGATGAAGATGTGGAATGGGTGAGGGTGGGAGCTGCTCAGTGCTGATACAGCAAGACTGCTTTTCTCACAAGAGCCAATAATGCCATTAGAGTGCAGATCTCTGCACCTCCCTTCTTTGTGAGCTTTATACATATTCTGTGTGGTCTCGTGTGTCTGAAACGTGCTCAGAAAATGTTCATTTTTATGCTATGTTAGCAACAGGTGACCAGAGAAGTGAAATTCTTCACAATACTCGGACTTGCAGAACAGCACCAGGGTCAAGGTATTTCCTAAGAGCTCAATAGAATCTCCTTTAGTAATACCTAATAAACTTCCCTGGCTTCCTGGCCTCTTTCCAGTCCTTGTCCTTAGCCCTAATCCGTGTCAGAAGTTGTGTTTCCATTTTGACTCGGGGATTGCCCAGCAGGACATTTGTCTCAGCACACAGGGACAGCTGTGTTGACAGTCTCAGTGGCCTCGGGGCATTACAGGCTCTCTGTAATCAGATGAGACCTGAGCATGCTTCAGTGCCTTCCAGTGAACTGAAACAACCTTGCTCTGCTTGGGATGATGAAGGAAGTGACCACATTTAGGGGTTTGGTTGTTGTTTTATGAGCCTTTCTGAAGGATACATAAACTGCAAAACCAAGTGTGGGTCCAGGAGTCAGTGAACTGCAGCAGTTCATCAGCCAGCATGAAAAAAGGATGGTTAATGTTGGAGAAATACATACAAGAAATGTAGAGGATTCAAACTTAACTTGTAATTACGTCAAGTAATTTTTTATGTAATATCTGTCCCCTAGATCCCTATCCAGTGTTAGCCATTGTACATAGCCATTTTCCAAAATGTTTCCTTTTCTTCCCTTGTACTGTGTGGCAGAGATAAATATGCAACTCTTTCTATTTGAGGAATCCTAGGAGTTATTGGCAACAACAGCAGGTAAAAGACAGAAATGGCATTTTTCAACTGCTGGCACACCATTTAACATGCACTTTGCATAGCATAACAATGACCAAATAAATCCCTGTTGAACACTGGCCAAGAAAATCCATCAGCATGTTTTATTCATGTGGTGTGACAGTGCAGTTAAGTCTGTATTGATTCTGTTTATTTCAATTTAGAGAACATCTCCACTGAGCATTCCATGTAATTATTACACAGACAAGGAGCAACATCTAGAGCTGACAGCCAAGCATAGAAATACAAATCTTTTGCAAAACATTCTGTCATGCTGCTTCTGCAAGGAGAACAGGTCAGACTTAAACAGAAGCAGATTCTGCTGTCAAGATTTTTGCTGAAATTGCCTTTCCTCCAGCTCTGTTATGATTATATCAGGGCACCATTTGTTTTAGTCTCCCAGATGATCTCCACAGCTGCATTACTGTACAGAGAGAGAGAAAAACAGGGCTTAAACAGACTGAGTGGGTAAAACATGCACTTTACATTGTAACTAACAGTAAAATCCTCTATATTGACACAGTGTAAATAGGAGTTTATAACCTGCTGCTTCCTGAGCCCCCAGGCAGTGTGTGGGTGTGAACAGACACGGAGCCATGGTACAGAGGGCGCTGAGTGCTGCAGGTGACTCGTGCTTGTCCCAGGGAGGGGCACAATCACAACTGGTTGAATGCCGAGGCAGGCCAAAGGTTGTGAACGTGAGGCTCGAGCTTGAGGAAGTCCATTCAGGGAGGGAACCTACAGTAATTAGCTCTCCACTTGTTGCAGTTGTTTCCTTCTTAGGATGATTAAGTCGCACTGATCTGGTCAGCCCAGGTCAGCCACGACGTTTCCAAGACAACAAAGTAAACTGGCCCCTGCCCTTGGGGCTTGCACAGCCCCTGAAGTGGCTCACAGATCCCTGCTCCTGATGCTGGAAAGGTGACGTGGTGGGACACAGCCTCAGCTCCTTGTGCAAACAAACTCTCATACAGCTGGAGTGTTGTTCAGGCTCCTCAGCAATGGGTGAGACTCCATCCATAACAGTACCCCATTGAAACATCCCTCTGTAACAGTCCCAGTTCCTGCCTGCCAAGAATTTGCTCAACATCTTCTGTTAGACTGGAAGGGGAGGGGGAAGGAGAGCCCTTGCTATCATTAAAAAGGAAAAAGAAAAAAAAAATCTAATCAAATAAATCCCTGTAGTTCATTTCCTCTTACGAGCTCTGTGCTCTGTAATTATATTACCAAAGAAGTCTTTCTTCTCTGAGCTCACGTGAAACCTTAATGGTTTTATTCCCCTTGGCCCCAGTTCAATCAGCATACATAAAATGACAAAGTTTTTCAGTTCCAGGATAAAATTGAATTAGAAGGTGGTGGGTGTGGTACTTCAGATTAGAGCAAACTGTTAAAAAGAATCAATTCCTTAAAGGACATTTGCTAGGTTGGGAGTACATTTAACATAACCCCACTACCAAGTAGGAATTTTCTTAAAGAGAACCCAGCTCTACAAACAAAGAGTGCCAGCAATGCAGAATGCCCAACACACAGCAACTGTGAATAGAATAAGATGTTCTGTTAGCAGGTAGGTGATGCTGGCAAATGGCTAAACACTTCCAGATATTTTCATATAATGAGCAAAAGAGTGTAAAAGATATTCAGTATCTCAAACAATTCAATGAATTTTACTTGTTTGCTTATGGAGTTTTACTGTTGCTGTTGGTGGAGATACTGAAGCCAGTTTTGAAGACTTTAGATAATTTGTTCTGAAGGAAATGCTGTTCAGGTGATGCAACACCAGCTTTTTTAAAAGAGAAAACAGAACTTGATGAAGCAAGTAGGGAGTGAATGTTTTCATTTGTTGCACATCCACCTTTTTGCTAATGTGCACTAGATTAGCAAATGTGGGTGGTGCTTTATGATTTCAGTTTTATTGCATCAGAAGAAGGGAAATGAACTCTTTGCTGGACATCATTGAGCATCTTTGACTCTTGTAGCTTCTTAAATCCATTTTAGTTAAAATTAAAAAAGTATTTTTACTGCAGTGCAGGGAACTGAAATGCCTTTTTAGCAACTGAAATGGGATTTGGGGTGAATATTTTGTTACCTGATCCTTCTATGCCAAGTGAAGCATTAAATGGAAACATTTTGATTACAGCTCCATGCCAAGTCATGCCCCCTCTTCTAACCAGTCACATATTAACTCACTCTCATTGTAGCTGCAGACTGCTTGTACAGTAATTTCAGGGTTTCTCATTTCAGCATTGCAGTCTGTTTCTCTGCAATTGCCATTTGCACTGAAAGAATTCATTTCACATCCTCCCCTCCATGCACATACATTCTACATTCTTTATATGTGACTGTAAGCATAACAAATTTGTCTGAGTTCCATGCCATTTTCTCATCTTTAATTGTTAATAATTAACTGAATTTTGTTAAAGGTAGAAGTGCTCAGTCTCTTTTAGGATGAAGGATGGATGTTTTCCTATCAATCAGTTTTTAAGTCTGAGCACTGAAAGTCTGACAAACAATGCTTGAAAGAAGCAAGTGTTGTTCCTATTTTGGGGTACAAAATGGCAGGTGATAAAAGGAGGCAATTCAGAATTGAAGTTGATTGAATTCTTCATTAAGTCCATTCTACTTCTTGTCATTACATTGCTTCAGCAAGATTTAAACCCTTCATTTTGGAGAAGGGTCACATCTGTAATAAATTATGGTCTCCATTATTTAAACAGTAGCATTATTATAAATATTTTCTTCCTGTATTTCTGTCTCATAAGCCAAATACTCAGCATTTCTCTTCTTCTTGCAAGTAGCCACACGATGGGCTGCCAAGGCTGGTTTATCATTTGCCTTGGGAAAGGCACTGTATAATATTGCAGGATAAAAACATTTGCAGGCAGAGGTTTGACCCGTGGGGGAGAGAGGTGAGGGCTTTGCAGGATTGGTGCCAGGAGACTGAGGCTTGGAGAACTCCCGCAGCTGCTGTCACCAGTGAGGGTCAGAGAGCTGCAGCAGCCTCTTCCTGCAGAAATGAGACTGAGCCTCTGATTCAAACTGAAATTTGGGAGTGGCAAGACTTTTAGCCAGATGTAACAAATTTCCTGTCTATTTTTTCTAATGCAACTTTTATATTTGGATGTAGGGATAACTGGATGAACATGTGAAAGGCAGTTCTGGTGTCAAGGCACTGCTTTTCAGGGCTGTATCTGCAGGGCCCATTCTTGGGACAAGGAACTTGTCATCATAGCAAAGAAGAGAAATCCACACAACCTCTTACTGAGAGCAGCAAGGTTTTACTGGAGAATACAATATTTTAGGGCAAGACATGAGTTTTTGCCTAAAAAGAAGAGCAGCCAAGAGTATTGACACAAGGAGTCACCCAGGGCTGTGCCATACAAGCACAATTAGGTGATGCAGAGGTCACACTTGGGCCCCTGGCAAGTTTTGGGGATATGTTTAAGCAGCTCCTTTGATGTTGGTGGTAATGGTGGATCATTTGCAACTTTAAATGTGTTTTCTGCTCAGTCCAAGTGCCCAGGAGTACAGGAGGCTCTGCAGAGCACGGTGAGAGAGAGGCCTGTTGAGGATTGGGTTTTTGTTTGCCCCAGGCAGTGCAGGATATTCCTGGAGTGTGTGTGGGTGCTGCAGCCCAGGCTCTGCCCCTGACTCAGCTCTGCTGCCTCGGGCTCTCCAGGGAGAGTTACCTGAGCTCTTAATTCTCTCATTAGAAAATGTGGAGGTTATTATTCGCTCACTTCCCCATACCAGCCTCACAGGGGTGTGAGTTAATGAACATCTGCTAACGTGTGGAAATAAATGCTGTGGAAGTGCCTGAGCAGCGTCAGCGCTCACACAGTGCCTTGGGAATCTGCAGCTTTTCCCTGTGGGATTGTGCTGTAAGACTGAATCACCACTTTAGCAGGCACCTGTAGAGCACAGCATCCCTACCTCCAAATCCTCCTCTGTGCCCTGGTGAGTGCTCCCAAGCCAGGGCTGGGACAGCTCTGTGCCACTCTGGGAGCTCTGTGCAGCCTCGTGTAAGCCAGGTACGTGCAGCTCTTGACGAGTGCCCAGCTCCAGTTCATTATCTCACTCATCTGCCACTCATTAAGGAGAGAAAAAAGATACTGTTGTCTGCAAAAATCAGATTTGTTACCCAGTGTGCAGCAAGGCAATAATGGCACACTCGAAACAGACATTGATTATTTATTTCAGAGCTGCCGAGCCTGGGTGTGCCAGGTGGAACTCCACAAATCATCCAGCAGAACTTTTTACTATTTATACATTTTAGCAAGCAAAGGGATTTTTACATATTCCACATTTTGCAACAATGCAGTTCCCTTCTTTAAAGCTTCATGATGTTAGGAAAATTAATCCACAAACACCAGAGGTTTATGTCCAAAAGCAGACAGAGGAGTCCCTTTTGGCTTTATTCCAATAAAGGGAGAGGCCATGGGGCATTCCCCTGTGATCTCTCAAATTTTTGGAGGACACAGCCTCCTTTTTATTCCAATTTCCCATTTCTCTTCTCTCTTCCCCCATTGACTGAGGTACTTGAGAGGTTCCGACCCCCCAATATGCCTGATACCAAAGATTTCCCTCTAATGTACAACCCTCCCTTTTAATTCTTACAAAATTTAGGGGTCTTCTTCCCCATTGTTTCTTTCATCTTTCAGTGTCTAATTTTGTTTATCAGCAAACTTAAAGTTTATTTGTAAAAGCAAATCTCTTTTTCCATTCATCAATCAGTGGAATCCTTCCCATTATTTCTTTTATCTCCCAGTGCTAGTTTTATCTACCAGCAGATCCACTGTAGTCATGATATTTTCTGAAAAATCCTCTCCTTAGGATTTTTTCTCCTGAGAAGCCGAGAGGCCTCAGGAACAAAATGTAAACAATGATTATCTGCTGCTGTGGAATGCAACAGGTGGATCTGTGATTGGTCTCATAGAGTTGTTTCTAATTAATGGCCAATCACAGTCCAGCTGTCTCAGATTGTCTCAGTCAGTCACAAGCCTTTGTTATAATTGTTTTTCTATTCTTAGCCAGCCTTCTGATGGAATTTCTATCTTCTATTCTAACTGCAGTTTTGCCTACACAGTGTGGTGTGTTTATCATTCCAAGAGCAAACAGATTTAATATTAAGGTTGTGCTGAAGGGTCTCCAGGTTTATTTGGCATATGAAGGTTATGGCATTTCATTCATTTGCCTCTGAAAGATTTTGCTGGCTGCTGTGAGAGACTTTTTGTTCCTTCCCCTTGGGTTTGTACCTTTTCCACTGGGAGGTTCTGGGCATGTTAGGATGCATGTGTGGCAGAACTGCAGAGCAAACCTAGCTAAGAGCAACAGGGTATTATTGCCTTCTCCCTGTGCTCTTACAGCTCTTCTGCCAAGACATTTAGCAAGTGAGACTATTCTTTTAGTATAGTTTTAATATAATATATATCATAAAATAATAGATCAAGCCTTCTGAAACATGGAGTCAACATTCTTGTCTCTTCCCTCATCCTAAGGCCCCTGCGAACACCATCACAGTGTCCTGGCTGTCATGGAGCTCAATTGATTGTTGTTCTAAGATCTTCTTTGATGAGGAGGCCTTATTGGCATCTTGGGCTTGTGACAGCTCAGTTGCTTTTTAATCTTAGCTACTTGGATAGCATGTGCACTCCTTGTTTGTAAAGACAGGCCCACAGCTTGTTTGGAAAGACCAGTCTGCTGTTCCTCTCGCTGATTTCCCTCTTCCCTCGCTGGATGCTCAGTGTGGATGTCGGGAGGACCAAGCCCCGCTCGCTGCCCGTGCCCTTCCCTTCTCCGGGGCTCAAGATTGAATGGCTGCCAGCCTTTGGCAGTGCTGGCCGGTCCTGGAAACGCGGCTGGTGCTGGAGCGGCTGCCAGGAGCCTCCCTTGGCCGTGATGTGAGCAGTGTAAACACCGGGCCGCGGAGTGGGGCAGAGTTCAGAGCCTGCGGCGGGGTTACTGCCGAGCGCCCGCGTTGCCATAGCGAGCATTGCATAACGCTGGCAGCGGCCCCGGCCACAAAGGGCCCCGCGTTCCTTCTGCTCGGCTTGTTCATTGTTGCCCAGGCCCGCTTTGTTGTCGCAAATGGAGTTCCAGGCATAGTTCCTGGCCGGGCTGATGTGGGAGGTTTCAGAGGGAGCAGGGAGAGAGGAGATTGCTGATGGAGCCCTGGAACTTGGGCACTCTCAGTGCCTGCAGGGGACACTTGGTTCTGTTTGCACGAGCAGAGACTTTGCATGCCGGTAAAATTTGTGGGAGTAAGAGAGGCGTTTAACTTCCTGATACATTGTCTTCTAAAAGGAAGTGATTTAGTGTAGGACTCAAATTTGAAATTTCCCAGATAGTCCAGGGCATCAGAACTTCAGCATTATATGGGTACAGCATGACTGCAAGAATTAATGCTCCCATATCATTGCATTGATCACATGGATTGCAGGAGATGGGAGTTGGTGGGAGGCTGAGAAGTCAGGAAACTTTTTTTGGATAGAATTGGTAGAGGGAAGTTGGAACATTGCAACATGGGAAGCTGCACTTGGAATCAGGCCATCATCCTCTGGAGAGCTCTGCTGAAGTTGCATCTGCATTTACATAAGTTTTGGCAGGAGAAATCAATGTCCATGAAGCAACTATTCTGTGCTTTCCCTTTCCAGATGATTAATTAAAGTGGCTGAGGGATTGATTTGGCTACAAGCTGTCTCCTGAGGTTTCTGACTGTAGTATTTTTGTTATGTGGGATAGACCAAGGTCTATCTCTTTGGCTGGAGTGATTATGTTTTTGGCTCTCCTGCTTTTTGAGGGTCTGGCCATTGAGTCAGTGGCAAAGTCCTGTTTGATTTCCATGGGCCAGGATCAGAACTGCAGTTTTGCCTACACAGTGTGGTGTGTTTATCATTCCAAGAGCAAACAGATTTAATATTAAGGTTGTGCTGAAGGGTCACCAGGTTTATTTGGCCTATGAAGGTTGTGGCATATCAGTCATTTGCCTCTGAAAGATTTTGCTGGCTGCTGTGAGAGACTTTTTGTTCCTTCCCCTTGGGTTTGTACCTTTTCCACTGTGAGGTCCTGGGCATGTTAGGATGCATGTGTGACCTTTTGTGTGGCAGAACTGCAGAGCAAACCTAGCTAAGAACAACAGGGTATTGCCTTCTCCCTGTGCTCTTACAGCTCTTTTGCCAGGACAGTGGGACCTCCTGGCCCAGATTAAACTGGAATCTGTTCTTGAGCCAGTGGTGCCAGGACATGGCTTCTTGGTGAATGGCTTAACACACCCTGTCCCAAGCTCTGCCCCACTGAGCTGTTCCTTTCTTCAAGCATTTTACAAAACAAAATAAACTAAGGGAGGAGTGAAGTCCTGTGGTCTGCTCCTCAGAGACTCCTGGTTTTGCTGGTGATTTGTATTTCAGTTTGAAAACATCAGTGGTGACTGTGGGATTGCTGGGCTTTTTGTTCTCAGTCAGGGCAACTTAGATTGTCAGGGCCCAGATGAATTCCGAGGCACTGTGGCAAAGCCAACAGCAATAATAGTGAGGAATGATCTGGGAGCTATTCTGGACATTCCTGATCACTTCATCTGGGCCTGGTGATGCTCATTCCTCACAATGCTGATGGTGCTTTGGGATGGGTCCTTCCCCTGTGACTGTCCGAAATACCAGAGTGACCACAGGCATCCCAAAGAGTACATCATGGAGCCCAGGCAGTTAGCAGAGACCAGCCCACCTTTTTTGGGCTCAGGTCAGTCTGTCCCTCCCCTGGGAGCTGCCACAGACAAGAGCAGATGGTTCTGAGAGTGTGCTCTGCAATTCCCAAAGGCCACCAGCTGCTGCAGTCCATGTCTGCTGTCCAGGCTTCCCCCTGAGCATTTCCATCCACCTTGCTGGCCTCAGGAGGGAGCTGAGCTGAACTGAAATGCTGCTGTCCCTCCTGGAAATGGTGTCCCTCATTGTGAGGTGACACCTACGTGAACAAAGCGAGGTGCCCAGTGGTGACACACCCAGCTCCTGTCACATGCTTGGCACACAGGGTCTCCATTGTTGGGATGACATTTGGCCCAGAGATCTCAGCTTTCTTATCTGAGAGCCTGGGGAATTTTGTACTTTAAATATGACTGTTTTCTGCCATAAAGGAGAGGTTCCCAGGAGCATTCCTGGTATTTGTAGTAGAAATCAAAGCAGTTTGTGATTACTTGATTTGAGAGCCCGTTCAGCGTTTGGCACCAGCCTCTAAGGAAGTCGTGACTGCTTGAAATGTTATCATTGTTGCAGAGCTCCTCGGCTCCAAATGGACAGAACTGTTTACCATACTATTAATTTTGGAGTTTTATGCAGGATTTTGTGTATTTTGGGTTAGGCCTTCAAGTCAAGACCAAGATCTTGATTCAATACCCCATGGGAAGACAGTACAAGGAGTAAAGGACAGGTTTGTGGGGTTCCCAGTACCCAGGATTGCTGAGACACATCTTAGATTTCCATCTAGAAATCAGAGAACAGACAGAACACTTTCCTTAGAAGGATCCCAAACTTCTTTACATAGGGGTAAACATATAATTATTTCCATTTCACTGGTGTGAAGAGCAGAAGATAAAAATACTGTGACTCAATACCAATTCAGAAATAATTGAGTTGAATTTTATTTCCTGTCTTACACAGCAGGGCCTGATGCCCTCTCTAAAGTATTTTTCTAAAGTTACTTTTTAAAATTAGCTTTAGCCATCATAGCTTCTATGTATTTCTGGTCTTGAAAGGAACCATCAATTGTTTTTGTTTGAAGACATTGAATATGAACTTGTTCCTGCAGAGCTTTGTGCTGTAATTTATCAACAAGGCACTGAAGCACAGACGTCAAATGAATACCAGATTTCAAATTATGATAAGCAATTGTGTCATCCCTGTGAATAGACATCAGTCTCTGCTGAGAAATCATCAATAATTCATTAAAAAAAATAAATTAGTTCAGGGCCATTTAGATAGGTCTTTGCAAACAACCAGTCCTGTGCTCTGTCATAATTCCTGTGAATTTAAACCCAAAGGATGCTTATTTTTTAAAGAGAAACACATGGTCATGCCCAAGTCAAAAAAATGTGTTCCCTCAGGACCTAATCACCTTTGTCTTTGGGGAGGGATGGAGGGGGCTGGAGTGTCACCTGTCAGAGCCATGGGTTTGGCCATGGCTCAGTGGGAACATGCAGAGCTCTCCCAGAGCATTTCACTGTTAAAATTCCAGTCATTACATCTTCCCCACTTCCTTTACCCTCTACCTACACCAAACCCTATAATTATTATTTGCAATCTTAAAATATAACTCTCAGAATAATCAGTATTTCTTTACTATGAGGAGAGGGAGGATGGTGCTGGTTTAAAAATTTCTTGAGCTTCCCTGTCGTAGGTGGCTTTTCATTTGACAGTTGGCATCCTGCTCCAGTCCATTTCTCTCCCAAACTGGAGGTTGTTACATTCCAATAAGCACACAGCATCTGTTCTCTGTAGAACATGATGTTGCAAGATGCTGATCATTTATCTAAGTGGGATATTTTCAATTGAATCAGAGATGTACATGCAGCCTAACAGCAGTAACTCCCTCCTGTCTGTAATTGCCCATTATAGGAAGAGGAATTTATAAATAGTTATAAAAGTCAGGATTTAGAGGCTGTGCTTCAAGACCCAGGGCTAGCCAGTCTTAGCTTATCTTAGCATAATCTCAAAAATAAAATCCTCTGCTCTACTTTGGAGAGCATGAAATAATTTCTGTTTACACATTTTTTTTCAATTACTTTGAAGCTGTGATATAAAGGTCACTGATTGCCTCTAGTCATCACATGGCTTTTTCACTAATTGTGCACTCACCTCATTCTGTTCTGTGGGATCTTTTGCTTCTTGATCCACTTTCATTGCCCAGATGTTCATTTCAGACAGTTATAACTTTATACAAAGGGCATCCTCTGTTCCAACAAACACTTTGTGGCTGGGAGCCTCGTGCACAGCAGCTCACCTGCTTCTACCATCAGCCCACTGACCTTTGGGCTGATTTAATGGAAAATCAGGCACTGGGGATAAGGAGAAGTTATGCCAAAAAGTTTCCTGGTCCCTAGCCTTGGACTGATAAAAGTTGAGCAGGATAAAAAGGCAATAAGAAATGGGAAAGCTCTTTCATGCTGACCCTTTTGGTGTGTAGTGGGATGGAAAATCACATGGGCACCTTGAAAGTTTGGCACTGGTGTCTTGGAATGTGGAAATGGAGACCTTAACATCTCCAAGAAGTCACTCTATTGCCTGCTCCCTGTGAAAGCCACCCACAAAGGTTTCATGTCAGGGCAGAGAGGTCCCTGCTGTCCCCATGGGGTGACTCTGGGGTAACCAGAGCCCCCAGGGCCTGGGGATTTCCCAGCTCACAGAGGGTCAGGTCTCAAGGTTATCCCACAGCCCATTTGCTGTGTGTGGAGCCACGTGGCCATCACACAGACCAGCTGCTGGCTTTAACTTAACCTTTAGAGCAGTCACGAGAGCTTAGTTCATGAGCAGAATAAATTACATGGAAGGCTTCAAGAGAGGATTGTCCATCTGAACGCCCTGGCTGCTGCTGAGAGCTCTGTGGAAGGGGAGCAGTGGAAAATTGGACAGGGACTGAGCAGTCTGTCATGTAAGGAGAGTATAACTTGGCAATATGTATCTGTGAGGGCTTTGAAATCTCTACCTTGGCCAAAAGTGACCTCCCAAATGACAGGAATCTGGTCATCTTGAGCACAAATGTTCCTAGAAAGATGAGCCTACCAAGCTGTGCTGGCTGCTGGCAGGGCCAGCAGGGCTGGCAAGGTGCAGAGTGTTCCAGGCTGGGGTGGGAGAGCAGCTCCAGCCCAGGGCAGGAGAGCCCTGGGGAGGAGCTGGCACCAGGCAGAAATGATTGATGATGATTTTGGACATTTCTCATTCTCAGGCTGCTGAGCCAAGCCTGCACAAGGTGGGATGGTGCCTTATCCTGATGTGATTTGCTGTGGCCACTCAGAGATCCCCACAAGGGAGCTGCAGGACATCCAGGACATTCACTGCCTCCTTCCTGGGCAAACCTTGGGAAGGAAAGCTGCACATGCCAGTGTCTGCTCAGCTTGGCAGGGAGGTGGAGAAAGCCAGGGCTCCTGTCTGGTTCTTGCCGCCAGTGGATGGGTACAGAGGAAGGTGCAGGATTTTGTTTTCTGAACATGCTGAAATCAGTGAGCAGAGACAGACCCTTCTCCACACTGCAGCATAGTTCTCCATTTCCCTCTCCTGAGGCTGCAGATCCCCTGGCACAGCTGTAAATTCCCTGTACAGTGCACAGCATGGGTTTCACTGAAAATTCCTAGGAAAACAACTCTTCTGGTGCCTTATTCCATTAAAAATATTTTTTCCTCCTATTCATCTCCCCATTTTTCCCTGCATCCAAGCAGCCACCTGCATTCAATATCACACACGTGGAATCCCATAAACATCCCTTCCAGACCATAATAGTTTGATGGAAATATGGCCAAGTGCCCAAAGCCCTGTGCCCTTCCCACAGCCCCCTCCAGGATTTATGTCTTGGTGTGTGGCAGTGACTGACAGCAGCAGCGAGGAGCTCTGTGGGGCAGAGGACAGGGAGGGGAACGGTGTCTGCTGGGACCAGCTCCAGTCTGCTCCAGGGAATGTGC
This sequence comes from Melozone crissalis, assembly GCF_028551555.1. NCBI lineage: Eukaryota > Metazoa > Chordata > Aves > Passeriformes > Passerellidae > Melozone > Melozone crissalis. Next base: position 8,780,900 of record NW_026535835.1, read on the forward strand.
TAATTTTCACTCCTTTATAGTCCTTTATCTCAGCCCTTCGACCTTGAGCTCAGAGGCATTATCAGCCTTAGCCAGAAAGGCAGCGTGCAGTTAACCACTGAAATGCTGATTGTTTCTCATACAAGGTCCTGAAGGTGAAAGCAATGAGTGCAGCTCATTTTAATAGTGCAGCACCTCGGGAGACTGTGCAGGTTTGGGCAGAACCTATTTATGATATTAGGAAAAATATTTTCTTCATGTATGATTTTGTGAGCAGTTTTTGATGTCCTTTCAGAGTTTCCTGGGCATGTGGAGAGACCTCGTGTAATCCTGTCCTGTATGCCAGGCTGTGAATGAACTCAGTTCTCTTCATCACCTTTTCATCCTCATTGTACCCAGTTACTGATGTCCAGAGCACAGGCAGAAAATGACAGCTCTCATGTTTTCTGTGCGTCCCTTGCTATCATGGGAACACATTTCCAGCTTCATAAAGTATTTTACAAACTCTTACCATGAAAGAAAAGTCACTTCCTGGAGCAGTCTAGATGAATGTATTTATTGCTGAATGAATCTGGTTCTGCTGACTTCCCTGGGTGCCTCTGGCTTTGTCAGCTAGCTGTGTGTGAGTTTTTGTGTTTGCAGAATGAGCTGGGAATGCTTCCATGGGCCATCGTGGCTATTAATGAGTCAGGAATGTGCTTCTATGCATGTGTCTCTTGTTTGGCAAGATCAGCTTCTCTTCTGTACCTGACAAATATGATGCAAGAAGAATATTTCCTTTTCCTTGCTGGCAGTAAGTGGTCTCTCCATGACCAGCAGCAACTGGGTAGAAGCAGAATTTTGGGTAGAATATTCCTGCTCAATCAGTTCAGTGTTGATGGAGTTAATTTGCTCATGCCTTCAGATTGTTTTGTTTCCAGGGATTCTAAACCGTTGCCTCCAGCTGTTCATTTCCATTGACGAGGATGATCTTTATCTGTCTAAACTAGTTAAAACCTGCTCCACTACCCAGCAGCCTTTTTGGAAACAGCCCAATAAAGCTGAGTGCAGTGGCTATGACACCAAAGCCTCCTGGTCATCATAAATTCCAAGCCCTACTTTTTTTGCCTGACCTCTCACTGTTGGAGCACCCTTCCTGTTTTAATGGGACTCTTCACTTCCTCCATTTAAGCCCTGTCCAAAAACAGGAATGATATTTGCACTGCAAGTGATCAGTGGAAGAATCCCTGTTGGATAATTTGCTGCTTTAATATTACCAGGTTAAGGCTTGACAGACCTGGAAGGAATCATTCAAACAACTGAAGCACTGTCACACTTGCACTTGGACTCAGTCTGGCTGTTTATTGAGATGTTTTAGGTGACTCATATTTATAAATGTGCTCAGTTTAAGGCTTGTTGTGACATGCTGGGTCTGGTCATACCTTCAGTGTCACCTGGGCCACTTCCTCCTCAAGCAGGAGGTGTGAAAGTTTGTGTGAAAGATGCAGGTTTGTTAAACTGCTGAGGCAGCCACCAGATGCACCAGGGCTGAAATTCAGGTGTCTGGTGTCCATCAGGCAGAGGTGCTGTCTGTCTCAGAGGGAATTGCCAACAACACAAAACTTTCTGTTGCTGTAGTGCTGCTAGAGGGACCAGAGCTGGATGTGCAGCCTGGTGCAGGAACTCCTTCCCTTGTGCTGGGGTTTCTAATTCACATTATTTGAGCCTGAGTTGAACAGGAACATGTAACACAACAGAAAATCTAATGGTCAGTTTGGACATAAAGCTCTTCCTTCCACTCCAACTACTGTTAGCCGTGGGAAAATCTGTGGCCAGAAGATCTCTCCTGGAGATCCAGGCTGAGGTTTATTTTGGAGTGTGCCAAGGAGACTTTCCCTGTAGTTTTGTTGCAGATGTTGCTGTCCCTGCGGCAGGGAGGGAGCAAGGCCTGAGCAGGGCTGGGATGTGGCTGCAAACAGCTGGGGAGGTTCAGCTGCAGCCCCTGGCTCTGTGGGAGAACGCTGTGCTGTCATTTTGCTGCTGAACCACCTCACAGTGATTATCAGACTTCCAGAGCAGGGAAAAGGTCTGAGAGAAAGCCCAGTTAAACATGTCATTATTGGGTTTTAGCAGCTGTGTGTTATCCTATTGTTACTAATAACCTCTGCAACTTTGTGAGCAATGTTTTCTTGGCATCATTCAAACATAATGACTGGGGGGTCACATTCAGCTCTCAGTTGTGTAAATATGGAATGTTCTCTTGGCTGTCTCGTGCTATTTTGCATTTGGCTCATGGTCCCTGCCCCTAGAGTCCTGCAATCCAAAATACCCAGGCAGGGAGTTCAGTCACAGTGTGCTCTGCATACCAGCTGGGTATGCAGAGCACAAAATAAACACATGAACAGCTACTATCAAATCCAAGCCATATAATTGCAACTCTGCTGTCCTCTGGTTGTGGTTAGTGGATTATTCCTGAATAAATCACAGCAGGAGTTTGCTTGGTGCCTTCCCAATGTAATTCACCAGTAGATTATGATTGGGAAGTCTTTCAGAAAAATGTGTTTTTAAAGGGGTTTTAAATTGATTGGGATAAATCAAGAAAAAGAATTTACAAAATAGATGTTGCTTGAAGTAAAGCAGTCACAAAGTCTGCCTTGATGGTAAGAGGAGTGGGAGACCTTGACAAATCCATGAGGAAGGTGTTGAAACTGCTCTTTCAACCCTCCAGTATCCAAGCTTGTAAGACTCTTAAGCTGGTTTTATCTGGTAAATAAATTTATCTTGATTTCATTCTGTGATTAAAATGATCCCTCTGTTCCAGAGTGGTCTCTACAAAGTTCTCAGCAGTGAAGTAACTGATGGCCCTTCTCATTTCCAGGGATCTTCCTGATGATCCTGCTGTGGAGTGGGACACTCAGCTCCTGGCCACCCTTGTCCTGGAGCACATAGAAGCCAAGAACATCAACCTGGTAATGTGACACTTTCTGCAGCACTGGCAATTGCCACATTGCTCCTGAGCCAGTGTTCTGTGCTTTGCCTTTCCCTCTGGAAGCTTTCTGTGGAGTCTCTGACGTTAGGATGTATCTTCTCTCTCAGGAGAGCTTTCTTTGCTTCCCACTGAAAAACGAACAATGAAGGAATTTCACTTTTCTAACTCTTCAAATGGTTTCTGTATTTTAAAGTAACCATGTGAAGGAGAGAGCCAGATTGGGCTTTAGACTTAGGTTTAGGCTTAGATTTGAAGCCCATTGGCAGATGTGTGCTAGAGAGCTTGATTAGCAGGGTTATAGGTCAGGATTGAAGGATATTAAACTGGGGACATTTCCTAGCACTGGAATAGTTTGGGGTTTTTTCCCACAGAACAGGAATAAGGGCCTAAGCATGGAAAGGGTTGTGTTCTGTTCTTCTCTGTTGAACCCTGCTTTGATCAGGCATGGCACTGTCACACACTGATTAGCAGCAAAACCACCAAACTCTCAAAGCCTTTCAGCACTTCACAAAACAAGAAACCACATCTCCTGCAGCATGAAAGCCCCACGAGCACAAAACCAGCATCATGCATCCGACTTTGTATTGATTCTGAGGCTAATTTTCCATGAAATTCATTGCTGTGCACAGAGACAAATGCACTTTTCCTGGACTCCTTTTGTGCCTTTTGGCCCCCTGAATAGATAGGTTTTAATCTAATCTGAAAGCTCCAAACACAGGAGGATTTGTACTGCATGTTTGTGACTCTCAGGGGCACAGGGACAAGTGCACCAAAACCCCAGAAGAAATTCTGAAAACACCAGAGCTCCTCTGGATGGTTAGGAAGGATTAGATCTCTGCCTGGGGGAAAATTAAACTCCAGCTGTTTGTGCTGGGGGAGGCTGGAGTGTGCCACTGACAGGGCTGAGCTGGGCAGGGAATGTGGGGTTTGCAGAGCAGAGAAATGTGGGGTTTGTAGAATTGGGAATGTGGGGTTTGCAGAGTGGGAAATGTGGGGTTTGCAGAGTGGGAAATGTGGGGTTTGCAGAGCAGGGAATGTGGGGTTTGCAGAGAAGGAAATGTGGAGTTTACAGAGCAGGGAATGTGGGGTTTGCAGAGAAGGAAATGTGGGGTTTGCAGAGTGGGAAATGTGGGGTTTGCAGAGAGGGAAATGTGGGGTTTGCAGAGCTGGAAATGTGGGGTTTGCAGAGAAGGAAACATTCCCAGGCATGGTGCTGGCCCTGCCAGGATGGGAGCCCTGCATTGCCATCAGCTCTTCCCTGAGCACTGAGCACAAATCACTGCAGCAGGACACAGCAGCAGCACCAGGGGCAGCTGGTAATGAACTGCTCTGGGAATGTTCATTATTTGAAGTGTCCCAAGCAATCACACAGGTCTCAGCTGTTTGCTGTAATACCATTCATTTAGGAGTAGACTGAATTTGCCAACAACAGTGAGAGAAGTACCTAAGTACCTTTGTTAAACATTGTGCAATTTAAAACTTCAGAGCAACTTCAGAGCTTGCTCTCTGTGATGTCTCTGCTGTTCTAACCCAACAGCCTTGCCTTGAAAGGTAAACTGAGTCCGTTTATCAGTAGTGTTGAAATTGATAGAATTGGCCGAGCATGTTAAAAGAGCCTTGAAAAAACCAAAAACTAACAGAGTTTCAGACCAGCTTAGTGGAGTCAGCATGACTGGAGGGTGTGTATTGTTGTAGCTATCCCAGTGGGAAAACTTTCCCCAGTTCCCCCAGTAGTCACAGCATGGACAGTGGTATCTTTATTATCTTTATTTCCAGAACATGTTGTGTGCCATCTGGCAATGGAGCAGGGGCTGCACTTCCAGCATGTCTGAAAGGAAGGATTGCAAGGCAAGGAGTCCCTCATGTTCTGTGTACTTTCCTTCCATTACATGGTTACTCATTTGTTCAATTGCCCTGGAAGTCCAGGAGTAGCTCAATCTTTTTGGGAGCTACAGGAACATATTTCATCCAAGCTCTACATTAAATAGTGCAGACACAGAAATTAATGATGTACTCAAAGCCAAAACTAATTTATAGACTTTGGGAATTATTTCCTGCCTGCTGGATTTCTAAGCAAAAGCCAGTGTTGCAGGGAGAGGCAGTCAAGGCTGCTCTGTCTTGATCCAGATTAGAAAGTGTTTGGTGTGTAAAAAAAGAAGTTACACAGCATTGTGTGAGCTCCAGGCTGGCTCTTGTTGCTCCTAAATCAGACACAAAAGACATCTCCAAACTCAGAAGGGACTCAGAGGGAGTTTGTGTCTCCCTGGGCTCTGGGAATGCAAGGAGAGATGCTCAGGGAAGGCCATGAGAACTGGAGTTGCTTGCTGTGACAATTTAAGGGATGGCTCTTGTTAAAAAGGAGAGACCTTTGAGCAGATGTGTGCTGTGTTTGAAGCTCTGTGTGACACCAGAGAGAGGAGGAGAACCTCACCTTTGAGGGGTGAGGAGGGATCATGGACTCCAGGGCTCTCAGGAGTTTTCTCTTCTGCTGGTAATTGAGTAATTTCCTCTGTGCTCTCCCCTCTCCGGAAGGGATTTCTGGACCTGTTTGTCTTGGCTGCTGCTCTGGCTTCCACCAGTGAAAGCTCCATTTCCTGAATACCAAGGTCACCCAGAAGAAAAACCAGCAAGAGCAGCAGCTCCCATTTCAGAACAGGTGTGGGGAGGGAACTCCCTCTTGCCCTAAAGATTTCATTGAGCAATAATTTCCACATGAAGTATATTTACTATCCCAGCCTTTCGCTCCCAGAACTGGCTAAGCCTGTTTTTAAGCCAGACACTTTCAAGATGTTCAGGTTTTCTCATCCTGTCCTGATTATTTGCTTGATTTCATCATCAGCCTGGTTCAGGTTGGGAGTTAAAAGGCAGCACAGCAGGAGCTGCACCGTGTGGAAGGAGCAAATGCTCCCGTGTGAAAATATCTTCAGCATGTGAGAAAGAAATTCAAATTCCTTATCAATGAAATGAATCCCTGAATCCAGAGGGATTGATTTACATGTGATTGCTGCCTGCTTTAAGTCATGAGCAGCACAGTGGTGCTGTGGAATCAGAGCCCTGATTACTTATATAGATATTTAGATGATATATGATATATTTAGGGTGGGAGATCCCTGCTGTCCCAGAGCCAGAGGTGTGCTGAGAGGGATCAGACACAGCAATGCCACCTTGGCCAAGTCACTGTGCAGATACCTTGGGAATTGTACTTAAAAATCTCTTTATTTGAAGAGACAGGCAATTCAGTTAACAAAAACAGTAAACTGGACTACAGCAATTGAAAATGGGCTCTCTGTAATCTCTTCAGCTGCTTCAGATGTTACATAAGCTCAGCAGCTTCTGTTTCAAAACAGATGTGGAGAAGGAAAACCTCCAAAGGTGTTTCTGAACAGATAATTCCCATGTCAAGAATATTTCCTAGCCCATCCTCGTTGCTCCCACAGTTGGCCCGAGCCAGTTTTGTAAAAACAATGATTAGTTTATTTAGTCTGCTCACTGAAATCTCTTATCTCAGTCTTCTGGTTTGTTCTCTTGTAACCTCCACAGAAGAAAAAATGTGTGTTTTGGCTTGTCTGGGGTTTTTTAGTTTGGTTTCCTAAGGAAACAGGAATAATGCAATTGTATTTATATGTATGTGCACATGCATGTTTCAAAAGCCTTTAGAAACCATTGGCTAATTTCAACCATGTTTGACAGCAGGGTGCTGCTCTTAAAAATGTTCTGTTTGTACAAATTACATGTAAATCAGGGAGCAGGCAGAAGAGACAAACCCTCTCTCTGTCCCCATTGAGTAAAAAGATTTAGTGCAAGTCCAGCCCTTATCAGAATCACACTGTTATTCACCTGAATAGGGATTTATTCTGCCTGCAGTGAGTGGGGGGTGTTGTCATCTCAGGGAAGTACCACTCTAAGTAGGAGTGACTTCAGAGTGTGTTTTTTTCCTATCTGTAAAACCCAGGGTGCTGTGCTCACCCTGAGCTGTGCTGAATTTCATGATGAGCTCCTCCACAAGCTGATACCCACAGGGAGGATGCAGCCATACAGAGCTCTCTGCCAGTGCTGATGTGCATGCAGCAGCAGCCAAGGTTAAACACGTCCTTCTTCTCCTTATAAAATGGGGGTTGATCATAAAATGCTGCTTTGTATGTGAATGAAATCAATTTTGGTCCCACCAGTTCCTGCCAACAAAAAGCAACCTGGGGCTTGCTGGCCACTGGGCAAAGTCTGACTGTGGATGGGTGGGTTTGTAAGCAGGCTTGTGTGAAGTTTGTGGGGTTTGAAGTATTTCTCATCACTGCCTTTGTGTTCCCTCTCCCTCCTGTCTCAATATCCCCTGGCTGGGAGGGCCTCTCCTGCTGGAGGAGCAGGTTGCAGGATGGGCTCGGTGGCTTTGATCTTCCCCTGATCTCTCACCCAGTGCTCCAGGCCCTGCATATAAAATAGAATTTGGGAAGGGAGGTGCTGTGAGTGAGCAGGGCTGCAGCACTTCCTTCCCTGAAGAGAGAGCAAGCTGGCAAGGAAGCAAACATTGCCTGAAACGTGGGAGTGGATGATTTCTTCCTGCTCCCAGAGATGGGAGCTGTGGAGAGCTCTGCTGCTGGGCCTCTCCCAGGGCAAGCACTGAGCTTTGCACTGCCCAGGGACTGTCACTGTCACTCCCTGCAAAGAGCGTGGCACATTCCCTGTCCTTTCCACACTCTGTGCTGCCACTTTGGCTGCTTGGTTGGCACTGGGAGCCTTTGAGTGCCCATTGCACAGAGGGAGGGGTCCCAGGGTGATGTCTCAGCCCTGGCACTGTGGGTGGGTCTGAGGGCAGGGAGCCAGGGCTGTTCTGGGCTCTGGGCAGTGCTCTGTGCACACATTACTTCTGCATTTTGGAGTTCCCATTTCTCCCTGCAGAGAAGCAATTAATGATACAATCTAACTCAGTGAAAAGCCTGATTTGGTTGTACAAAAGTGCATTCAGATTGTTTAAAAGGGCTGCTTCTCCTATCAAAGCCAGGACAGTCATACATGCTTGTGTGGCTCGTGTTGCAGCAATGTCCTGATTGAACCATGGCTTCCCCCTGTCATCCACAGGCACTGGAGGATGTTCTCAGGTCCAGGGGAGAGTGATTCATAGAGCTGGACCTCTCAGGTCAGGAGCACATTTGCAACAGATCACTCTGAAAGTGACCTTTTGCCCTGGTAATAAGTAACAAGTGCATCCTGCCAGTGGGGACACGATTTTTGTCATCTCTCTGTTGTTCAGGCTGCTGGGCTGTGCACTCATCTGCTTCCAGAGTGCCTTGTTTGTTTGCTTGTGTTTCTGTGGCATGAGGAGTTCACACACAAGGCCTCATTGTGCAACACATAAACAGCTCGTTAGACACAACGGGCTGGGGCAGGGCTTGGATGTCAAATTTGGGAACTGCTCAGGCTCCTCCTCCTGCTCCTAAATGCTTCTTGTTGTGTGTTTGTTGCAGGTGGTGACGTTTGATGCAGGAGGAGTGAGTGGCCATGCCAACCACATCTCCCTCTACAAGGCTGTCAGGTACAATGTCTGCAAACTTCTCTGGGCTGGGCTGGTGCTGCTGAGGAAGCAGAACCAGGGCAGTGTTCACTTCACTGCTCCAACTCAGAGCCAGGCTGTGGGATGTGACACTGGCTGGAGAAACTGCCTCAGCTCTGGAAATGACCCACAGCATCTTTAGTGTTCCATCAGCTGGGGCCTTGCCAGTCTCCCTTTCACTGGGCCCTCTTTGCTCTTCCTGTCCTTGATCCCACTAAAATATGCCACAGATCACTTTGCACTCTGCTTTGCGGAGAGTGTGAATACCTGATGGCTGAGCTGGTGGCTTTTGGAAAGTTCTTCACCAGAAGATGTTGCCATCTTGTCCAGGTGCCTGAATTTACCTCTCTGCCCAAGAACATTGCTCTTTCAGTGCAGCTGTCCCTATTTCCTTTTAGGAATAGTCTGTTAGTTCCTTCACCATTTTATCCCTTACATTTTGAGACCCTGTGTCTCCATATTGTGATGGTGAGGTTAATATACAGAAATCCCTTTATTAAAATCACTCAGATTTTGCTGGCAACACAGCCACTGTGTTTTACTTTAACCCTCTGCTCATTCAGACCTTTCTGTGTCCTAGAGAGATTTCCTCCAGAGCTGCCCCTGCCTTTCCCAGGCATGAGAAGAACTCTTTGCAAGTACAGCTTTGTATTTATAGCACCCATTTGTTTTCTGAATCATCTGTGCAATTCAAATAAACAAATTCTTCTGGCTGTCCTTGCTGACAACATCACAGTGATTTGCCTTTCTCACTTGCCTAGAGAAAGCTGCAGTGCCACAGGACCCATACTGGGACCTCTAGCTCCTCTGGGAAGCTGGAATTCCAGCTTTGATGGCTGGAATTCAGTGTTAGAGAGGGATCATGGCTTTTCCCAGCAACTTCTGGAATTGCCCAACAGAGGAGAGGGGGTGGGGTTAAAGCAAGCAGTGCTGTGTTTGGGCTGGGTGGGGAGGTGGATTCAGGCACAGCTTGAGGAGTGAGCAGAGGTTGGGCAGAGGCTGAACACTGAGGAGCAGAGGTTGGGCAGAGGTTGATGACTGAGGAGAAGAGGTTGGGCAGATGCTGACACTGAGGAGCAGTGGTTGAACACTGAGAGCAGAGGTTGATGGCTGAGGAGCAGAGTTTGGGGAGAAACGGAACGCTGAGAGCAGAGGTTGATGACCAATGCTCACACCATTGGCACAGAGGGCCTAAAGAGCTTCCAACTGCCTTGAGCTCTGTTTGCTCACTCAACTGCTCTATGACCTACAAAGAGGAATGAAAGGCAGGTTGTTAGGTGTCCTCCTCCACCCTGAAGAGATCATGGGAAAACAAGTTAGCAGCTGAGTTATATATGAGAAATTTAGGGAAAACTTGATTTTGATCCCAGTTCTACTCTTGTGGCTATGCAGAAATCACTTTCCCACCTCCGTGCTTAGTGTTTCCTGTGTGTGCAGTGGGGATCTAACCCTCCTCTTGTCTCAGAGCATGTTACCAGGAAATGCTCATTGTCTACAATTCCCTTGAAGCCAGAGCTCTGCATTGGTGCTCAGCTGGAGCAGAACACTCTGGGCTGATGAGATCCATGCTGATAGGGACACCAGAGCACGAGCAATTCTCATTAACTCAGGGCTGCTTTGTGTCTTGTGTCCCTTCCAGTCCTGAATCAGCAGAATTAATCATGGTAGCCCCATCATCTGCATGTGGCAGGAGTGATGCCGTGGCTGCTGAAAGGTTAAGTTTATTTTTAGTGGCTTGCTTGCCCTCATTATTTTTCAGTTTGTGTTATGGAGGAAGTAGAGCGTGACTGTATCACTCCTGACTCTCAGTGCCCTGATGAGTTCTCACATGTTGGCCAGTCCAGGCAGCTCTGGGAGCAGAAACTGAGGCTTCTCCTGTGCCCCTGTGCCAGCAGAGCTCTGCAGAGCAGCAGTGGCTGCCCCTGGGGCCCCAGGGCTGCCTGGCAAGGGAAACGCAAACGACCTCTCCCCTCCAGGTATCATCTGCAATGTATTTATTAACCTTCTTTAAACAAGTCCTGCAGGGTTCTGCCTCCACTGTGAAAACTGGAGGAAAGGATGAAGCTGGTGCAGTGATCCTCAGCCCTTTTGGATGCTCCCAGTCTCTGGGGGACAGGCTTGTGCCCGCTTCCATGAGATTACTTTCTGCAACAGCAGGGCTGGAACGGGCTCTGTGACCCCTCCCACAACTCCTCACTTCAGGAGGTGCAAATTATTGAACAGCTTCAAAAGGAATAAAGCAGTTCAGGAAATGGTCATAGTGAGCAGATGCTCAGTATTGTCTGCTAAGGGCATAAATATTCTTTCCAGTGTCTGGAACAGAGGTTATGTTCAAAGGAGCAGGAGCTGCTCAGAAGAAATGAGCTCTTTCCCTTGCAGCAGCCTTCCTCCTGACAGCTTGCAGGAGTCCAGCTGCTGCTGTGTGCCTGCCTGGCCTTCAGATCTGGGAGGAACTGGGAAATGCCAGGGTTCAAGGATGGATTTGTTCTTATTCTTATGCAAGGGAGAAAAAAGAAAAAACAGGATGGGAGAGAAACACAAATTGCTATTTGATTTCAGTCTCCCCTGGGAGTATTTCAGTTCTGGCTTCCAGACAGAAAAAAACCCAACCCAAACCCAAGAAAAACCCACTGCAGCAAAGCAGGGAGGACTGGAAACAATCTCCTGTAGCTTGATTTGGCAACATCATCCTCTTTTATCCCCCAAAACAGGAGCTTTCCCTGTTGCCATGGGAGGTTGGATCCTTTACACTCATCCTCAAGGAAGAGCAGGTTTTGAGTGACATCCAGGTCATTTTATCCCCTCAGCATTTGGCCAGTCACAAGGCACTGTGTAATGAGCTTGGTAAATACTCTGTGGCAGGAACATTGGAGAACCTCTCTTTGCTGCACTCTGAAATGGCAGTGCCTGCTCTGAGATCACATGTAGCATCAAGGTGGTTTAGTTTTGCATGAGTCACTGTGCATTTTGATTTTAAACAGCCCCTCTTGCCCAGGAGCCTGGCAAATGGGGGGCTGTTGTGTTTGTTGTTTGCTTGCTTAGGATGGAGAGGAATCATCTTTGTGAGGAGGAGGAGGAGGGAGGACTGCACCACTTGTTTTCTTTAGTGAGCTATCAAATCCATTTTATCCCAGCTAGAACAGAAAAGAATAGTCTTGTCTGCTTAGGGCAGAGCAAACTGAGTGGAAAATAGGAGCTGCTATATTTAACCACTGTGCATTATGTTGTTATAGCAACTGCATCCATAAAACTTCTATCAATGATGCCATATAAAAAGCTACATCAAGGAATCATTAGCTGAGCCTATTCTCATCAGTTCCATTTGGAAAAACACCTCCCAGTCCTGCAGGATGTTTGTGAACATTCACCAGCTCTGTGGCAGGTTGTAAATGAGGCTGTGCAGAGATGATATTTGGGAGCTTTATCACCCAGCAGTGGATTAGGATGCAGCCTGAGTGCCACCAATGCCTTGTGGCACTGCCATGTCCCAGCCTGGCCACTGAAAGCCCCACTCCTGAATTACCAATGCCAGGGACATTGTGCAGAGGGCTGCTCTGAGCCTCCCTGAAGGGGAGGGTTGGGTAAATGCCAGCTGGAAATCCATGGAAACAAAGAGGAGCAGTGTCCAGCCAGTCCCACTGGGTGGGAGCCATTCTCAGAGGCCACCAACTGCATCCCACCCCAACAAAGCTCAGTTCTGCTGTGAGCTTCTGTGGGATTCCCAAGGCCAGGTCTTAAAGGACAGGGAGGAAGCTGGGTTTGGGTAATTAGCTTGATAACAGTGAATGATAGCACATTTACCATTTTTATTTGGTGCCCTCTTACAGTGTGGGGCTGGAAGATTTCTCTCTCCTTTCAGCAGCTACAGCCCATTCATTTCTCACTTGTTTTACTGATCTTAAATGTCCTGGGGGAGCTTATGAGTGATGGCTGTGGTTGCAGCCAGACTGTCCCCATAAGACTGAGACAGAATTGTCCTCTGCTGTCTATCCCTGAGACTTCCCTCAAAGCTCTCTGCCCTGGCATTTATCCCATAGCTGGGTGTGTAGTTCTAGATTTTATCTCTTTCCTTTATCGCTTTCCCTCATTCCTTCATTTGACCAAGTTCATTCATCCCAGTGCCCTTCCACGACACTTTTGAGAGCCCTCAGGATTAAAGCTGAGCATGGAGCACCAGCACAGAAGGGATTCCCCCTAAAGAAGGTTTTTTTCCCAAAGAAGCAGCCTCAGGGGGTGTCCTTCTCTGTGTCACAGTGAGGGGAGCAGTGACACTGTTCATTCCTCTCCAGACAGTGCAAGGCCCAAAGCACAGAGCCAGGACAGCTCTGGCAGCTGGAACATCTGGATTGTCACTGGCAGAACCATCTTTTGCCACTGCCCCACGTGTGAGCACAGAGAGCCTGAGCAGTGTTGTACAGAGTGCTGCTCCATGGTGTAGTTCAGGGTGCATGGAAATGGAGCCAGAAAATCCAGCTAGGGAGGGAGGAGGCATTCCAGAGAGCAAACATCCAACATCTGGCAAGGATATCCTTCTAATGTCTCTGTGATTCCTAGGAGACTGCCTGTTCTTCCTCCTTCACATCTGTTTCATCAGATTAATTGGGCAGATTAGAGGTTGGGATCCTAAATGGAGCCCCAATGCAGCTTTAAGACATCCATTCTTTGCCATGCTCTTCAAATCTGTATTTCCCCAGTGCTCCACAGCAGCCAGCAGTCAGTTCAGTGAAGGGTTTTGCCTCTGGCTTGGGAAACTATTTGGAGAGTGAAGTCATTGAATTCAATGAAAACTTCTCATCAAACAGAACATCACCCAAACTGTAACACACCCTCGTGGACATGAGCCCCAGAGGAGTTCTGTGCTCCCCAGGCTTCAGCTCCATCTGGACTTGTTCCTTCTTGGAACAGCGTGGGAGGTTTCACTGCTCAGTGCCACAGAGGAGCTGACCCACTCACACCTTTCCTGAGCATGCCTGAGTGAAGACAGGGAATTTGGGAGCCAGCTCAGTCCTGCAGTTTGGGCCATTCCAGTGTTTCTGCTGAGCACATGGAGCTGGTGGCTGCAGAGCCTTCAAAGCAGGGCCTTGAGGGAGGAGCTGGGGCTGAGATCTTGCAGGGCAGAAATGGTTGGAGCCTTTGGATGTTCATGGCTTCCCAAATTCTGCACTGCAGAGGGTCTCACACTGGACCTGAACCCACCACAGGCATTGCAGGAGAGGTGCCCTGTGACCACCAGGCTCTGGTACCTGGGCACTGGGTGGGAATGAGCCACCTTAGGTCACTTTGTATTTAAAAAGGATTATAAAAAGTCTCTCCGGGAAGAAAAAACAAAACACCCACATGGAAAAATCTCCTGAAAAAGAGCCTGTGTTTTACTTTTTGAGATTTTATGCCAAACTCTTTCATTTCAACCAAACCACAGCAAGTCCAATCTGTAAAACAACATTCCCAAAATGGCAACAACTGAGAGCTGCAACCTCTCCCCTACTTGGAAGTGTCCCATGGAGACTCTCCAGCAGGGTGGAGATGGGAGTGAGAAGATGGATTTGGGAGAGGATTGGCTCATTTTGTGAACGTGTGCAGGAGGTAGAGCTTCGTGTTTCTCTCTCTCTCTGCAACCACAGAGAAATACAAATGAGCAAGGCTGCAATTCCTCTGCACACAGAGCTGGGTGGAGCCCGTTCCCAGGGCTCTGCACTGAGCCTTGCTGAGAATTGAAGCACTTGGACTGGGACAAAAAGGATGAGGAGAGATGCAGTTTCTTCATGCCTGTTCCTCCAGATGAGTGACAGGTCTGCTGGCAGCAGCTTTGAGGAGCTTTCAGTAACCAAACACAGTTTGTGTCTCCCTGAACCTTTATACAAGCACAAACTCCGTCATTTACTGCTGAATCACACTTTTCTTCCCTGCTGAAGATGCTCCCTGCTCCTCTGAATCGTTTCCACATGAGCTGGATCTCTCACTCCTGTTTCAAGTGACAGGATGGTTATTATTAGTTCTCTCTTGGAGCAGCTCAAGGCTTTGAAGGTGCCTCCATGGCAGAGCAGCACACCCAGAACAGACACTGGGCTTTCAGAGCTTGCCAAATTTCACAACCACTCACTGCTTTATCTCTCCAAGCTTATTCTAAAAGTTTCCCACCCTACTAACTGAACCAAGTGCTGAATCATTTCTTTGGGTGGCCAGATTCCATTTGTGGGGGAAGAAACCTCTGGCAGAAGAGCAGAGCAGATATTCATGGAGATATTTAAATTTCAAGGCAACATTTAACAGTCTTTGTCAGAGTGAGGCTTGAGTGGTGGGCCAGGAGGTGGCCAAGTCACTGTTCCAAGGCCATTGTTTAGCAGGAAATAGCATTGCTCTGGCTCTGGAGCAGAGGACACCACTGGCAGGAGAATCTGTTTAAATATGTTTTCTGGTTGCTGTTTGAGTTCTGTCATGACCTGCATTTCTGGCTTGACTTCTGCTTTGTGTTGCATTGGGTATTCATCACTCCGTGCTTCCTATTTTGTCTAGGCCTGTGTAGCTAATCCTTTTCCTTGAACTTCACCAACAGCCAGAGATAATCCTAGTTTGAAAGTGACTGGAGAAACATAGCAGTTTACATATAATGCATGTTTTATCCTGGCTGATTTATACATGAACTGGCACATTGTCCTTTGTCAGATACACCACTATTAGGTGATAACAATCTCTTTAAATATTACACAGGGTTAAATAACTTTTTTTTTATTATTATTTCCTTTCTCCTTTTGGCAAATGTTCCATTGTTTGGATGTCTTTTTCTCCTGGAAGAGCAGGGCTGGGTGTGGGACAGCCCTGAGTGCCATCTGCTGGAGACCTGCTGCTTCCCAGTCCTGCCGTGGGCCAAATCCAGGAGGGCTCCAAAGCCACGAGCAAGGAAAACAAGAGAATTAAGAAAGGAATTGAAATGAACTCCCCCTGATGCCCTCACCATCCCAGGGCCATTTGCTTACACTTCCTGATGGAAGTGCCACCACCAGTCACATCTCCCATCCTTGGTCCTCCTGTTCTCTTTTGCTGCAGAGGCTTCCCAGGACAAAGTCATGAAGGGATCAAAGTCTTGGTGAGCCAAAAGCCAGAGCAGCCTCTCAGATGTCCCAGTGCCAGCCTGGGTTATAAAGAAAGGGCTGGTGCCCAAAGAGGTGCAGCCACTGAGACAATTCCCATGGCCAGCAGAGCCAGACGTGCTCCCAGGGCTGAGCAGCCTTTGGCAGCCTCTTGGGTTTCCCTTGGGAAGTCTGAGAGTGAATTTGATTTATGGAGCTTGTTTGTGGTGTGTCCCAGCAGGCAGGATGAGGGCAGGAAGGGCAGAATAGTGTGGGGAATGAGGCTTAGCCCTGCCTGAGTGCCCCAGTGTGGGCTCCTGGAGTTTCTCACAAGATTGGCCATTGTCACTGGGTGTTTAATGAAAAGTCATGGTTTAATGTGCAGGTTTTATTCCTGTTAAATCAGAGTTTGAATAGTTCCACTGAGTGTTGACCCCTTGTATCTCTTCTTTCACAGGTACCTGCATTCAGAGGGGAAGTTACCTGAAGGTAGGAGTTCCATCACCTCCCCTCCACCCCACATCCCCACCCTGCAGTCCTTGACATCCTTGACATCCCTGCTGTGTCCAGGTTCCAGCTGCCCAACTCACCCCTGCACTGCAGATGGAACCCACAGCTGAACTTCTATCTTCCTGCAATTTTGTACCAGTTCAGGCTTCTCTACAGTCACTTTTCAGTCCCTTGGGGTTGTCCTGCCTCAGTGGTGTGATGCAGTGTCTGGCCTGTGCCTCTTGGGTGAATTTGAGTGCTCTTTCCAGGTCCCTCAGCTTAGTCACAGTTTTTGGTCACATCTTGCTTACAAGCCTTTTTCCTTTTCTGTGACACAAGCCTCAGCAATGATTGCCCACTTAGCCAAAAATATTTGCATGTAGCAAATTAAGCCTCCACCAAACTGCTCAGAAAGGAATCTGAAATCTGCAGTGGCACAACAAACTGTAGTGGCTTCTTCCACCATGAGCAAGAATCTCTGAGAAATTCTCTGTACAAGCAGGGAAAGGAAAGAAACAAAGTACAGAAGGGCTCCTGACCCCTTTTCTAGAGCAGAGCTGCAGCCCTTATCTCCAGCAAACAGTGCTTGCCCAGGGACAAATGTGTGGGACCTTTTTGAGCCCAGAGCTGTCACTCAGCTGTTTGGACAGAGCATAGGAAGGTGGCTCAGCCAGGCCCACCCAGTCACTCTCCTGCTCCCTCAGCAGCCATCCAGGCTGTGTTCCTTTAATGCTAATTCCCAAATCATTGTAGGATTTGAATGAGTCACAGCAAATCAGTTTTAATTCTCTGCTAGCAGGAAGTTGCAGGCCTAATGAGACAGCATGAGCCAAGATGGCAGAATGCCCTTAAGCTGAGCTCTGACTCCAGTCCCTTCATTCCCCAGTTCATGAAAGAGGAGTGTTAGTGCCAGCTTCATTCCTGGGACCTTTCCTTTGTTCAGCCTTGGGCTGCAGCACAGCTCTGTGTGCAGCACAAAGGACAAGGGGCTGCAGTGGCTGATGTCACTGCTGGCTGTCAGGCCCCATCCACACTGAGCCACTTTCTTGTGCTGCTCATGCAGGTTTCACTCTGGTCCTGAATATGGGCTGTGCCTCAGATCCATTCAGGTTTGACACAGACCCACATACAGAGAACATTTCCATTTCTCCAGCAGCATCAAGAGGCTGCTGGAGCTCTGTGCAAGCCTTGCTGCTCTGATTACATCACATCTGACATGACCTACAAACACCAAAGGAACGGGGAGCTCCCATGCTGCTGCTTATGCTAAGCCTTTCCAAATATAGTTCCAATCTCATTGAAATTCCCAGTATTTATAATTTGATCTGGCAGGCGTGCAGGGCTGTGCACCAGAGGGGCTTAATGAAACAAGGGTGATGTGGGATTGAGGCTGTCTGGATGGAGCTGAAAGGCATGTTCAGGCCATGCAAAAGTGCTGTGCTGCTCTTGGGAAGAGGGAGCTGTTTGTGGGTGAGCCTGTGTAAGCCCACGTGATCAGGGAATCCACAGAAAATCTCCCTGCAAATGCAAAAGCCAGCTAAGCCTTGCATTGCCTCAGAGATATGCAAATGAGCACCCTAAATATCCTGCTCTGCTTTCTAATGCCTTCAGCCAGCACAAACACAACAGGCTTTTTATAATCTGTAACCGAGTTCTCCATCCCAGGCACAAGCAGTTGTTTCAAGGAGCCAAGAGAACTGCTGGATGTGCTCCCACCCTGCCACTGGCCCTTCCTGCTACACCCAGTGTTCTACAGCCAGAACCTGTGTCTCCTTCCATCAGGAGCAGTGCAGGCCTGCAGCACACACCGTGCTCACTCAGGAGCTCATTCTAGGCATCCTTGCTGCCTGAGTGATTTGGAAGTGGAAAGCCAAGCTGAGCAGGCTGCAGGCTTCACTCACTTCTATTCTCAGCCTAATCCATGAGCTATATTGATCCTGCCCTTTCTGCCAAGCTGGAGAGGTTGCATTACACTGCTAATCCCATCCTGCCCAGGTCACAGGCACAGCAGGCTCTGCAAAGCTTCACCTGCTGGTGTCACAGGACTCCTCAATGGCAGCACTGCTCTCACCCTGCTTGGCAGGCAGCAGCCTGTTTCTCTGAACCCTTTTCCATCTCTCCCTGGACTGTACATTCCTTCCCTGCTTCATTTCGTCTCACATTGCCATGCAGAGCAGGCTTTGCTGTCAGCACATGGAAATCCTGCTTGGATCAGTGTCACAGAGGGCTCTCACAGTGCCCTTCTTTTTGGGGAGCTGGATGCCACCACTTCACCTGATCTGACCGAGGAGGGCCCAGCAGGTCAGAGCCATCCACACTGAAATCACTTCCCACGGTTTTGAGTCCTTATTGCTTATTGAGTCCTTATTGAGCTTTGGGGAATGAAAGGGTGCAATTGCTGCATGAATTAATATTTCTCAGAGGGAAAAAATTGAGGAAGGGAGAGCACATTTGGTTAACAGAGCAGCCCAAGCTTCAGAGAGTGGTGCCAGGCCTCTCTTCCCATCACTGTCAGTAGGAATTGGTGTGGCATTGCCAGAGTCCATTAAAGCCATCCAGGAAAGGAAAGATGTTTGAAAAGCAAACAGATGCCACTGGGAATGCTGACAGCAGCACTGTTCTAATTCTTCCCTCTGAAACTGCCCCAGCAGCAGCCCAGAGGATCTCTGCAGAGTAAGGGCAAGAACGGTTCCCCCACTCACAGCACATCACAGATTTCCTTCCACATTTGCTATTTGCAAACAAGAAATTCTCCAAGTGGGATTAAAGGAGTGTCAGGGCCCTTCTGTGAGCGACTGCAGAACTTGTGCTTGCAGAGCATCCCGGGTGGAGCAGCTGGGGCCGGTGGCAGCCCTGCCTGCGCCGTCTCTGCTGTGCCGTGTCCCGGCGGGCTGGGAGCGGGACGGGGGCTCCGCTGCAGCTCAGGAAGTGCCCGGGCCGTGCCGCTCCCAATCCCCGCATTCCCGCACGTCCCAGCGCTGCTCCGTGACCCTGCAGGGCCTGGGGACACGGCTCTGGGGACAGGAGGGGCTGAGGGCAGCGCTCCAAGGGATGCGGGTCCCGCTCCGGGTCCCTCCCGGCCGGCGGACGCCGCCACCTCCCGGCGGCTCCCGAGCAGCGCCCGCCGCTCCCAGCGCGGATCCTCCGCCCCGCATTGTCCTGAGTGCTCAATCCCTGCCCCACGGCAGGAGGAATCACTGCTGTGATGCTCTGTGCCACCTGCTGGGAGCCAGCTCCCCCAGTGTCCCCTTGTCCCCTCGATGGACAGCCCTCTGTGCTGCTGAAATCAAGAGTTAGCCAGGTAACTTTGGAGAGTGGGAGAGGCTGTTGAAAAGTTGGAACAACACCCTTGGAGAAAAGAAAAGAAAGAAAGGAATTGAAAGATGCTGGTGATGCCAGAGGGGATCCATGAGAGCTTTGTTCTGTCTCTACTGTGTAATTTCACTGTTTCAGGGCTCACTGGAGGAAATCTCATTGCAAATCGAATTGCATCTCTGCCCACCTGTGTAAACTGTGACTTTGGCCTCTTCTGTCAAGCTTTAATACAGTGTGGGAGGTGTGGAACATAATCACAGCAGCTGCCAAGCCAAGGAAATCCCAAAGCAGCTCCCTTGAGAGCTGCAGGCTCTTAACAGGACCATCAGTAGCTCTGAACTCATCAGTGAAGACAATTTAGCCATGGTAAAAAAAATAGCAATTAACTTTTGAGTTCAGAGGGATCTTTGAAACAGAAAAAAATCCCCTACAACATCAGCAGAATCTTGAACCATGTTACCTTCATCTGCTTCATCACAAACATCTGAACAATCAATTCAGGAACTCTGTTAAAGTGTTACTGCCTGCCTGAGTTAATATTTTATTCCTGAGGCTTGTAAATATTTATTCTGTAGCTAAGAACTGGAGTAGAAAGATGGAATTTCATTTTGGTAGCTGAACCAGAAATTACTGTTTTAAAATTCCATTATATGATACATTGTCAGCACCTATTTTTTGAGCCTAATTATGCAGGAAGAATTTAAAACCACCCAGTTTTTGGGATATTCAAAGCTAGCTTTGCTTTCCACAGGCTATTACAGAACAAGAACCAGTACAAAGGGTCACATACAGAATAACAGACAATACAAATGGTCATAGATGTGCACTGGGTACAAAAAAAACCTGGTGGAAGCATCAGAAGTTGTTCCCCCTTTACACAAAAATGATTCCCAAGGCCAGCAGCACAGGGAAGCTGCAAAGAGCTGCTGAGCCTGGAGAAAAGGACACCTTACAAGAATGCTGCTGGTTTGAAATATTTATCCTTTTCTCTGTGTAGGGTGCCGTGTGCTCGTGCTGGAATCAGTGAATCTCTTCCGGAAATACATTTCCTTCCTGGATGTCTTCATTTCCTGCCTCCTGCCCAGGGATGAACTCTTCATCCTCACAGAGGAGGAGACTGAGCAAGCCAAGGTGAGATGAGTGGCACCTGCCTGACCTGTTTGAGTGGCTCATCCTCATTGTGAGCACTTTAGTCACATTCCCAGGGCATGCCAGTAGTGTCATCCATAGGTTAGAAATGTCACTGAGGAATGTCTGCAGTGATTTTAGAAACATGGAAAAGCCAGGTTACCTCATGTCCTGTGTGACAGGACAGGGCTGAGCAAATTTGCAGCTCAGATAATCACAGGGCACTGAGTTTTGCACTCTCCAGGATGTAGGATGCATTTCAAAGGAAACTGGATCCAACACAGTATTCTGAACATGTGAGTGGCCTGTGAAAGCCTGGCATGACTGCATGCCAGGAACAGCATCCTTGATCACTAAAAATGGAGACAGCCTGTGAACTTGTGGCCCAAAGCTCTTCACAAGTTCCTTTACTGTACATTTTTAAACTATTTTGCTGCATAGGATCTCACACATTTACTCCACAGTTCCTTATATCAGAATCTGATTAGCAGCATGAAAATATTTACCCAGCAAGCAGTGCTGTTAATTCACAAATTACAGACTTTTCCTGCTTCTGAGGCTGTTAAAACATAAGAGTTACTTATGGAAACAGCTTGGATAAAGGTGGTGTTCATTATTCCCATGTATTTTTGTTCCTGAAATCTGACCTTTCTGGGCTGGTGCACTATAAATAGGCTGAGATGCAGCTGGCAGTGTGTGGTCAGAAGGAGCAGAGATGTTCCCAGACACACTTATCAGGCTCCTGCTTCCCAGCATGTGAACACTTCCCCAGGCCTGAGATCACATGGGGAGGAGGAGTTAGAAGTGACAGAAGTGCCACATGAAGTGTCCTTTGGAGCAGGACCCTCTGAGCATCAGGCAGCACAACAGCCTTGGGGGCAGGCAGGCCCAGAGCTCAGGCAGCCTGTCCTGCCTCTCCTGCTCACTGAAAACAGGCTGTGCTATAATGGGCACTGAGCCCCACAGCAGGAGCAGGAAGTGCCCCCACAGCAGCTCTGGAAGGTTCTGTCATGCTCTGTGCCCTGTCTCTCCTCCTCCTAGAGAGCCATGCGGTGCCATCGCAGCCAGCTCCTCACGTACCGCCAGCTCTACCTGCTCTTCTCACGGTACCTGGTGCTCAACTCTCTGCGCCTGCTCTGACAGGAACCACCCCAGGATGAGCAAAGGATGAGCAAAACCAGCACTGCCCCTGGCCCAGGACTCGGGAAAGCTCCTGTGTTAGGTGCTCAACAGGTGGGGTGCTCTTTGTGGGGCATTCTGCACACTACAGGCTGGGTGAGCCTCCTTCTGAGCATCTTGTCACCTGGTACACTGAGAACAGGGCTAAAGCCTGAGAACAGGCTATAACTGCTCTATTTTTTCCTCATAGAAGCTTAAATAAGATGAGAAATTTGGATTAATTTTAAGTGGGAGCCAAGCTCCAGAGGATTCTGCATTGGAGAAGATATGGCACAAACTGTTTCCCCAACTGCAAGGGCTGATTGGCAACTCTCCCCTGGTGCTTTTGTAAGATCCAGCTACCAGGAGTAACTTTTCAAAGCTCATGCTATCTCCACAGATACCACAACCATAACATCTGTGTTATTCAGTCAGAACTTTAAAAATCTAAAGCTATTGAATAAAACACAGAAATCATGCAATTTTTTCTAATTGCACTGATGTTTGCTGTTGCTTCTTTTATACACATTGTGTTGCAGGCTCCACCTTCACTTTTACCTCCTGAAATATGAGCTCTTCTTCTTGGTTCAGAACAGGGCTCAAGGTCAACTCACAAGAGTCTCAGTAGGACACAGAAATGAGGTGCAAGTGATTCTAATAAAGTCTTTTGTACTGTGATTTAAACTTTAACACAGCTAAAGGCAAAGTGCCAAACCAGCAACCCTGGTTTACAGAGCAGAGGCAGTCTGAAAACTGAATGTCACAAAGGAATGAGACAATCAGCATAGAAAGATTTATTTAAGAAACAGAGAACAGGTAACAATAATTAGAGATTGATTTCACCAACCATCACCCAGGAAAGCCCAGACTGCAGTTCCATGGCAGTGCTCCCAAGGCTGCTGGGAGGGTGTGTCAGGGTTTTGACATGTCTCTGATGGTCTTATGTTCCCTCACTGCTTTCTCCCACTCCTTGCCATTGATATCCTCTGTGATAATGGTCTGCACAGTGCCATCATCCAGGCAGTGGGGAGCGATTCCTGAAGAAAAACAGAGACACAGAAACCTACTTTTCATAAAATGTGGGAGATGCCTGCTCCATCCATGGCTGGGGCATCTCAGGGAATTGAAAGTGCTATTGCTGTAAGGCTGAGGAGCCTGGATGAGAATCCTGTCACAGGAAGAAGCCCACACATTATAGGTAAGATTGTTTTTTATGGAGGAGCTACAGGTTCAGACTGCAGTTCCTTTAGGAACAAACTCTTCAAACACATGCTGCTCACTGCTGTCATGTCCAGCATCCAGTGGAATCTTTATCCAAGGTTTATTTGGTGGTTAACTCTGGTTAGCACAGAGTTTTGTACCTACCATAACCGTCAGGGTTGGAACGAGGAGTATAAAAGCTCTGAACACCACAGGTCTTGCAGAACGTGTGCTGGGCACGGTGTGTGTTGAAGGTGTAAGTTGTCAAATTGTCAGCACCCTAAGGAAAGGAAAAGCACTGTAAGTTTTCCATGGAAATAGATGGATTCATTACTTTGGAAAGATACAATGTAGAAATGTACAATTTAAAATGCCACCTTCCTGTCTTTGAGATACAGAGCTGTGCATTCCTGCTCCTCTCCTGAACCCCTGTGCTTTGTAAGGACACATGTCCATAACAGTCAGGCCTGGCAACTGCAAGAGCTCTAAACAAGATGCACTAACACAATCACCCCAGACAGCTTAAAATGCAGCCATTTCACCCAAATAGCCAAACCTAGGGCAGAAAACTGCTTGTTCTTGGCTCTGTGAGGGTAACACTGCTCATGCTCATGGCCATGCTCTTACTGAGCTCTTACTCTACCTTGAGCAGCTTGAAACGCGACGCTGGCACGATGAAGTGTCGGTTCTGTTTCTTTGTGCAAATGCTGCAACTGTAAAAGAAAAAACAAACCTTTCTAGAAGTGGACAGGTTGTAGAGCAGCAATCTGAGCTCTTGACAACAGAAATCCCACTGACAGCTAGAATGGCTCAGAGGAAAGTGGCAAAAGTGGATTTGTGGTGTCAGTAGTGTTTGTGAAGCACACCCATGAACAGACTGGCCCTACACAGGTACCCCAATAAGATATCCTCACACACAACTCCTGAGGACAAAATCTAGCTCTGAGAAAGCCACTTAATGGTTCAGAGCATGCTTGGGCAATTCTGCCAACATTCATTACCTTGTAAACAAGAAAGTAAAGTCCAAAAGTTCACCCATGAGCTGGGAGCAAACGAGTTGCAGGCAAAGAGGGGTCACTACTGAAACCAAAGAGTGTTTTAGTTTGAGGCACATGTGGTCAGAGCTGTAATGTCACTTGAGAAGAACAAGTTAAAAAAAGACCAATGTGCTTTGAGCCCCCTGCATAAGAGGAAACAGAAAGCAGATGGCTGAGCACCTGGACTCATTAGATGTCTCCTGACTCTTTCTGTGTGAGCCTGGCTGAGACATGAAGTCCTGCCCAAAGCAGCACCTGAAATCACCAACACTGATCTCATAGTGGATCAGGACATAATTAGGGGTAAATGCTGTGGAAACAGCTCAGAGGGTGTCCTGCAGCTGTCTCATCTTTAGCTCTAAGGTTGGAAAGCAGAAAGCTGACATCCATCTCTAGGAACAGGGAACAGACAAACTCACTTGCAGTTGAACACGTGCAGATCTGCTGAAGCCCAGACCTCGAAGCGGACGGCTCCACAGTGACAGCCTCCAGTGTGCTTCACCAAACCCCTGTATTCACTGCAGAGACACACAACAGAGCTTTTGGGATCCTCCTCTCTTGGTTTTTGACCAAGAGAACACTAAGGCTATACATGACATTCATGTATTCATTATTCAGTTCTGTCTTGAGCTGTTGCAGAACACCAAGAAATATATCCACTCAGATGTATTTAATAACATGTATCAGAATGAGGTGGAGGATGGGTTTTGTCCTCTGCAGCAATTGCTTTTGGGGTTTAATTAAAATGGTGACAGGGAAAGAAGAGCACCACTTTGAGGACTCTGTACAACCCAGCTCCCCACCACACTCCAGTGCTGACCCTACAGCTGTGTCCATACAAACCCTGCACAGAAACCAGGGCCATCACCTCAAAACAAACTGCTTGGAACTGAGAACTGAATTTCCCCACAATTTTCCCCACACTTCCTCCAACACCATTAATATTCCTCCATTTAAGAGCTGGGAAAAGCAGAGATTTGTGGATTCTACATAATATTTGAAATGTCTTTTATTTCGGGTTGTAATTGCAAAGGAACTTTATGACCAAGGAATTTGTGAGCCTGTGCTTCTCCCCCTCCCCGAGCCGCCTCCACAGCAGCTGGGCAGTCACCGTGCGGGTCAATCGCTAAATGCAAAAGGAAAAAAAACATTTTCCTTGCAGATTTTGCCTCCCACGGACGGCTCTGATGTGCACGGAGCGAGCACAGGAAATGGGTGGAGATTTAGCAGCTGAGCCTGGCGGAGCCCCCAAGGGCATTTTCGATGGGGAGCCGTAAAACACGGGCAGCTTTAGCACAGAAAGCTGCTTTTATTCCGTGGTGCGTGCGCCCCCTCCCCATCCCACCCCGGGGCCCGTTCCGGGCAGCTCTCGGGACCGCGGTGCAGAGAACGCTCCGGTGAGCGGGACTCGGAGTCCCGGGAGCGCCGAGCCCCGGGCCCGTTACTCACTACGCGTCCAGCAGCAGCCGCGCCGCCTCCTCGCAGCTCAGCCGGTGCCGCTCCTGGAAGGCGGCCCAGCGCCCGCTCTGCGCCCCCAGATCGATGACGGTGGGCGCGGGGGGCTCCGCCTTGGCCCCGGCCGGGCTTCCCCCCGCATTCCTGTTCCGGGCCCGGCGCGTCCCGCCCGCGGTCGCGCTGGCCCGCCGGGAGCGCCGCGCGCCGCCCGCCGCGCCGCGCCCCATGCGCCGCCTCCGCCTGCACCACCGGGGGGCGCCCCCGCGACGCGCACGGCCCGGGGGGCGGAACAGCGGCACCGGGGGGACGGGCGGGCTGAGGGGAGACGGAACAGGAGGGACTGAGGGGACACGGGAGGGGCTGAGGGGACACGGGAGGGGGAGAACGGGAGTGATTGAGGGGACACAGGAGGAGCTGAAGGGACACGGGAGGGGACCGGAAGGGGAAACAGGAGCGGCTGAGGGGACACCAGGGGGGCTGAAGGGATACGGGCGGGGGGGAGAGCGGGAGGGGCTGAGGGGACACAGGAGGGGACACAGGAGGGGACACAGGAGGGGACACAGTGCGACCGGGAGGGGACACGGGAGGGGCTGAGGAGACACGAGGGTGCTGAGGGATTACGGGAGGGACTGAGGGAACACGGCGGAAACGGGAGGAGCCGGGACACGGCGGCACCGGAGGGCACCGGGCGCCACTGGGACACAGCGGCACCGGGAGGGGCTGGGGTACAACAGGGCAGTGAAGAAACCTTTTCCTCCTATGCACCCTAAAATTCCCCTGGCACTCATATCCTCTCATCCTTCCTTGTTACAGGGGAAGAGAGCGATCCCAGCCCGCCGCAGCCTTCTGTCAGGGGGCTGTAGAGAGGGACAAGGTTCCCCTGAGCTTCCTTTGCTCCAGGCTGAGCCCCTTTCCCAGCTCCCTCAGCCCCTCCTGCGGCTCCAGCCCCTTCCCAGCTCCATTCCCTTCTCTGGACACGCTCCAGCCCCTCAGTGTCCCTCTAGCTGGGCCCAAAACTGACTCCAGGATCTGAGGTGTGGCCTCAGCAGTGCCCAGCACAGCGACAGTCACTGCCCTGGCCCTGCTGCCATTGGAACAGGCTGCCCAGGGAAGTGTTCCAGAAACTGCTGGATGTGGCACTTGGGGACAGTGGTTCAGTGCTTGGCAGTGCTGGTTAACAGCTGCACTTGATGATCTTCAAAGCTTTTCCCAGCCTGAAGGATTTGATGATTTTCTGATTCCAGGGCTGAGGCCAGGCATGCCAGTCATGCACAAGCATGAGCCGGAGGTTTCCCCTCATTCTGAGCATGGTGCCTCACATGTTCACGGGTGGAAGGTGCTCCGCAGACCCGAGGTGCTGCTGGAATTGTGGTGTTTCATTTCTCTGCTATGAACAGCCCTCATTTAGACACAGCATTGCTGTGACAGCACCGGATGTGTTTAGGCCTTCCTGAGGTTTGAAGTCATTGCGGCAGCTTTGCAGAGAAATGGCTTCTAACAGGATTCCCACTTAGCTTTTCACTAACTCTGTTACCAAAGTCATGAAAATAAGAGAGTACATACCTTAAAAAGCAAAAAACCCCAACCCAACCAGACCAAAAAACCCCAAAACCAAAACAATCAAGCAAATAACAGCAGCAACAAAATAGGAAAATGTGAAATCACCCCTTTTGTGATTTCACATTTGTAAGACATTTTGTAAATGTCTTACAAAAGGTTATTCCTCAACACTGAAATCCAGTGCTGTTTCTCATGTAAAACTATCAATGCTGGTAAAAATACAAAACTTGGAGATGTCCAAATCACACTCAGTTGGGGAAAATAATAGTCACTCCAAACACAAACCTTTGTGTCCAGTATTGCAAGACTGGAAACTTCTTTTGTGTGACATATAATCAAGAATTTGTAGTCAACAGAACTTAATGTCTTGTTCTTTCCAAGAAGGGGAAAGATGTAAACAAGTGAGCTGAGTCCTGAGAGGCAAAGGGTCCTGTGGCAGCCAGGAACATGGCAAGGCAGGAGGACAGTAATGAATAAACATCCATCAGCACTGTCTGGAAAAGAGCTTTAAAAACATGTGACTCTGTGTTCAGGCTGCCTCCTGAGATGGCACATGCCAGGATTTGCTGAAGAATCCTGTGGCTCAGCAGCTCTCTGATGATAGGAAAGGGCACCGAGTTACAGTTTCCTGTTATCCCTTATGTGAGCCTCTGCTCCGATTACTCACTAGATACACCCTGTGTGACAAATTCACATGGAGCTGCTGATCTGAGCCCCTCCCAGACCTTTGCTCAAACCAGATTACATGTCAGTCACCTCGTGTTTTGGGAGGAAAAATCACTTGGTGAAACTGGGGAGGCACCGAAACGGAGCCTGTGCTGGCTGCAGCAGGGATTCACCTCCCCTCGGGCATGGCCAGCACCACTCACGGTCTGTGCTGTCCCAAAAACACCGAGCTCAGCACACTGACAGCCAGAGAGAAATTTTGGGAGCCCATTTTAGGGGCTTGTTATGTCAATTCACACAAATGACCTTCTGTAAGACAGGAGCTACCAGCACTTTAAAAAGCAGCTCCAGGAGAAAAATGGAGTGAGTTCTATGTAATATCTGCAAATCTGTCACTCTCCGTGTGTCTCCACAATTAGTTCACTTTATTTTAAATGCAGAAGCTGTTTTGAGAAGCTAAATTCTGTTCCCCTGTGATATCTCAGAATAAAGAAGTGGAGGACAAAAATGGAAGTGCAAAATGCCATAGTAAATTTCTCTTTTTTCATTCGTTCCATATTTCATCACGAAAGACTCAGAACACAAAACTGAGTCTCACATAAATAATCAATTCCAGAGCTTTACAGTGGAACTTGAGATGATGATAAATGTCACAGATATTCTGAGCTGAAAGCCCTAAATTTCAGTCAATTTCAGTCAAATTTCAGTCAAATGTTGTTTTGTCAGTGTACCTGGGCAGCACCTTCCCAGTGCCCAGAGTTACCTGCTCTCATTTCACTGCTTCCAGAGCTGATGCAATGTATGCCAGGCTTTAGGACAGACCAACAGCTTGATGAAAAATCCATTTGCTGTTAAGCTTGAGAGGCAAAATGCAAAAGGAAGAAATATCCAGACAGATGATGGGTGGATGAGAGGAAAAGTCCAGTAAATTACAGTTGGTTCTGTGTGGGTGTCTTGTGATGCTGAGAGGCCAGCAGGGGCTGACGTGTTCAGTGCTAAAGTACAAAGGGGCTTTTCTGTGCCATCCCAGCTCTGCTTGTATAACAATGACTCAGCTCTGCAGCCCTGGCTCGCAGCCAGCACTGAAATTCTGCCTGCCAGAGCATTTTTATCCCCAAAGCAGCACTGAAAGCAGCTACATGTTTGTGGGCGAAAGAGAATTAGGAACTGCGGATTTTTTTTAATATCTCATAAGCAGGGAACTAGGAGTTCTGTACAGCTGACAGCACACTTTAAAAAACGGAGGTGGTTCGAAGTACGTGGTTTGTTCAGGGGGGGAAATGGCTGTGCTTGGGTTTCAGTCTCCCTGTGGTGGAGGGGGAAACATTCCAGACGTTTTCCTCACCATCAAAGGACCCGAGCTGGATCTGAAAACAAAATGCAGGAGGTGACACCCCCGGCTGCTCAGAACGGCCTTGGCGGTGTTTGTTTTTGTTCACTGTCACAGAGCTTCTGTTGAACACTCTAACAATGATTAACAGTGGTTTAGGACTGTTTCTTCTGCCTGTTTCTTCAGCCATTTCTCCTTCTGTCTGCCTGTTTCCGAAGGAATTTCTCTGTTGTTTTGCTGGAAAACCTCGCCCCAGAAAGCTGAACGTGCTCAGAGGCAGCCGAGGAGGTGAACAAAGCAGCTCCCTCCCTGCACTGCAGCTTGGATGGGATCCAAACCGTTCCCGGGCAGGAGGGAGATGCAGACAAGGAGCTGCAGAACAGACCCAGTTATTAGTTAGAGCTGTTGCTTTCACTGGCACACCACGCCGGCACAAACCTGTGATTTCAGCCCTTTGCAAAATCCCCTTTGGACATCTCCTGCCAGCAGAGCTGTCACATGTCCCTCTGGGTCACCCAGAGCTGCCCAAGCCCGTTTATCGAGGCAGCACAGATCTGAAAGCTGAATCCCATGTGTCCTACAAAGCTAAAATACCCTTTAGAGAGACAGGGGGACAGAGGAGATCACTATTTTTCATCCTTTTACTACCAATCTATTTGTTTTTCTTAATATCTATTTCTCTTCTTTCAGCTCCTCAAGTCGGTGGCTTCTTAAAAACTTTGTTTAGTGAATTTATTTTTAGCATAAAGCTATAAAAACAAATCCGAGGGAGTTGTCTTTTTTTGGTAATCTCAGAATATCGCAGTCGATCTCACAGTACTTTGAATTCTGACTCAGTGTTTGTGTAACCCTCCAGGCTGGCAGCTTGGGGACAAGCAGTGACATGCCACGGGTCTGTTTGTCTCGTGGCTGGAACCTGAGCCAAGCCTGGACCTTCCTGCACTGCTACAGGGAGACAATATTTATCTCCACAGCTGTAAATATAATTAAACTGCATCATACACCGTGAGAGGCAGGTGTGAGTAATGTTATGAGATAGGAATATGTATATGTATATAAATATTTTTTTTTCCCTGTGGCAAGCAGTCCTATTTTTGTCTGAACAAAGAACAGTAAGTGGACTTGCCACACACCCTGTGATGGCCTGGCTGGCCAAGCTAAACCTGGTAGCTAAAGATAAACAGATTGCTTCATGTAAAAGTGATACCTCGTTGCTAGGACATTAGCCTACATAAAAACCAGACCCAGCTTCTGTTCCAGAATGTACAGATTCCTTGGAAACATTTCCCTGACCTCAGATCCTTCTCTCCTGAAAGTAGGTTGCTCTGTACCACTGCCCAGTGACCTACTTCTGAAAAGAAATGTCTGTTCCCAACTGCAGGCCCCGTGCCCTGGCAAAGGCTGCAGCCACCTGTGGTCACAGCAGTCACAAGATAGAGATTTCTGGGGTTTTCAGCTTTGCATTTATTTATATACAGTTCACAGTCAGCTGCTCAATGGTTTTTATTCACCAAGAGCTACCAGAGGCAGAGTGGAATGTTTGTTAAATGCACGTGCTTTGTACAGCCACACCATAGATACAGCCGTATTTAGGAAAAAAGAATACAAGGGAGGGCTCCTGTGCTTTCTGGTCTGCACAGAAAGGAAAGAAAAATTACAGAAATTCCTCCTTCTCCATTTAGAGCAATGTTAAAAAGAGAAATATGCACCCTAAAATTCTCAATAAATATGTGATGTGCTTTAACACTACCCAGGCTTTACATTAATCTCCAGCTTTACAGATGTGGCCTTTAATATTTGTAAATATTAGTCATTTGTGGCCTTTCCTCTGGGAAGAGTGCCTGGGATGTGCAGCAAGCCCAGGCCAGCCTTGGAGCAAACCTCCGGCCACCTTGGCACTCCCAAACAAAACCCGTGCTGGAGACACTGAGCAGAGCTGGCAGCACAGAGCAAACCTCAGGACATTGCCCAACTCTGCCTTTTGTCCTAAATTTACGTAGCCAAAATAATATTTCCAAGGTTGGTTATTGTTATGGAGCTGTCTGAGCTTTCCAGTTACCATTTTTCCCTCTTCCTGTTCCTGCATTTTTGAGTAATTACTGGTAGGATGATTTATTTCCTTTTTACTGTAAATCAGGAGGTGCAAGAAACCCTGCTAGGAGAAAGGAAAGCAAAAGGATTTTGTTGTCGGGGTTTGTTTTTTTGGGGTTTTTTTGTGGTTTTGTATTTTTGTCTGGGTTTGAGGTGTTTTTAGGGGGGAATAGAGCAGCTCTGTAGTGAATCTGGGCAGTCAGACACGTGCTGATGCTTTGTGAGTGGAGGATTTAACAAGGTCATCTGCCCTCACTGAAGGAGCAGCAGATAAAGCTACTGAAAAAAACACAAAACCCATCTTGGATTTTGTGCACTCCATCTTTAATATGACACAAAATGAGTTCAGAACCAGTCTGAAAGGTATAATGAAGTTTAATTAACCCCAGGCACGTTTCCACATCACTTCACAGACAGTGGCTGCTTCATAACCGATCAAAGCTTCCTGTTCTGGAGGCGAGTAAACAACCATTTGAATTTCAAATGTCAGCATTTCATCGCAGGGCTTGTTTTGCAGGCTCACATCAAGAGCATTACCTGCTCAGCCAGCTCCAGCCCGTTCCAGGGCAGCGCTGGAGCTGGGCCGCGTGAGGGGACGGCTCGTGTCACACCC